>NW_024429233.1:1806277-2050540 GCF_017639785.1 Mesocricetus auratus | reverse complement strand
TGTAGGGTTTCTGCGATTTGTGTTATTGCTGAATTCTAATGTTAATACATGGTGGTCTGATAAGATGCAGGGAGTTATTCCAATTTTTTGTATCTGTGGAGATTTGCTATGTTTCCTATTATGTGGTCAATTTTAGCGAAGGTTCCATGTGGTGCCGAGAAGAAGGTATATCCCTTTGTATTTGGGTGGAATGTTCTATAGATGTCTGTAAGTCCCAGTTGGGTCATAACTTCTATTAGTTCTTTTGTTTCTTTGTTATGTTTCTGTCTGGAGGTCCTGTCTAGCGGTGAGAGCGGAGTGTTGAAGTCTCGTACTATTAGTGTGTGAGATTTTATGTGCATTTTGAGCTTTAGTATTGTTTCTTTCACGAAAGCAGGTGCCTTTGTATTTGGGGTGTAGATGTTTAAAATTGAGACTTCGTCTTGATGTATTTTTCCTTTGATGAATATGAAGTGTCCTTCTTCATCTCTTTTGATTGATTTTAAATTGAAGTCTAATTTGTTAGATATTAGGATTGCTACACCTGCTTGTTTCTTGGGACCCTTTGATTGGGAAGATCTTTTCCCAACCCTTTACTCTGAGATAACGTCTGTCTTTGATGTTGAGATGTGTTTCTTGTATGCAGCAGAAGGAAGGGTTCTGTCTTCGTATCCATTCTGCTAGTCTGTGTATTTTATAGGCAAGTTGAGGCCGTAGACATTGAGGGATATTAATGACCATTGATTGGTGATCTTTGCTTGTGCTTGATTTATTGTTAGTGAAGTTATTTTGTGTAGATTCTCCTCCCTTTTTCTTTTGGTGTTTTGTAAAGTGGGATTATATATTGCCTGTTTCTTTGTGAATGTAGTTATCTTCCTTGGCTCTAGGTTTTCCTTCTAGCATTTTCTGTAGAGCTGGATTCATGGATATGAATTGTTTAAATCTGGCTTTGTCATGGAATACTTTGTTTTCTCCATCTATGGTAATTGAGAGCTTTGCTGGATATAGTAGTCTGGGCTGGCATCCTTGTTCCCTTAGCGTTTGTAGGACATCTGTCCAGGATCTTCTGGCTTTCATCGTTTCCATTGAGAAGTCAGGTGTAATTCGGATAGGTCTGCCTTTGTATGTTACTTGGCCTTTTTCTTTAGCTGCTCTTAATATTTTCTCTTTACTCTGTAGGTTTGATGTTTTGATTATTATATGGCAAGGTGACTTCTTTTTCCGGTCCAGCCTATTTGGTGTTCTGTAAGATTCTTGTATTTTCATAGGCATATCTTTCTTTAGGTTAGGGAAGTTTTCTTCTATGTTTTTGTTGAATATGGTTTCTGTACTTTTGAGTTGTATTTCTTCGCCTTCTTCTATACCTATTATTCTCAGGTTTTGCTTCTTCACTGTGTCCCATATTTCCTGGATATTTTGTGTTAAGGATTTGTTGGTTTTGAGATTTTCTTTGGTTGACGATTCTATATCCTCTAATGAGTCTTCAACACCTGAGATTCTCTCTTCTATCTCTTGTATTCTATTGGTGATACTTGCATCTGTAGTTCCTGATCGTTTACCCAGCTTTTCTATTTCCAGCATCCCTTCATTCTGTGTTTTCTTTATCATTTCTGTTTCAGCTTTCAATCCTTCAACTGTTTGAGTTGTTTCCTTAATTTTTTTGGTTGTTTTTTCTTGGTGCTCTTTAGATTCTTTGAGAGATTTGTTTATTTCTTGAATTTTCCCCCATTTCATGGATTCTTTGTTTGTTTTTTCTTCTATTTCTTTAAGGGTTTTCCTCGTTTCTTCTTTGAGGGTCTCCATCATCTTCATGAAATAATTTTTAAGGTCTATCTCCTCTTCTTCATCTATGTAGTGCTTTTTGGGTCTTGCTGGTGTTGGATCCCTAGATTCTGGTGGGGTCATGTTGGTGTTTCTATTGATTCCCATCTCTTCTTCCAGTGGGTGCTGGTGGGGTCTTTCCATCTCCACTGGTCTCCTTCATTCTTGCAGCTGAAGCTGGGTATGCTGACATGGAGTTTGGGTCCTGGTAGGGCTGATGTCTTTCCTGAAGCTGGACTCGTTGTGTTTGGGGTCTTGGAATTGCTGAGGTCTTTGCTGTGTGGGCAGGTCTCCTGAAGCTATACTCACTGGGGTTGGGGTCTTGGAATGGCTGATGTCTTTCCTGAAGCTGGACTCACTGGGGTTAAGGTATTGGAAGGGCTGATGTCTTTCCTGTGTGGGCGGGTCTTCTGGATGCCAGGAGCGGCCTGGAAGATCAAGGGGATGGGTGTTGGGCAGGGGGTCCTGAAGCAGGACTCATTGGCGTTGGGTTCTTGGAAGGGCTGATGTCTTTCCTGTGTAGGCAGGTCTTCTGGATGCCAGGAGTGGCCCGGAAGATCAAGGGGATGGGTGTTGGAGGGGGGATCCTGCCGGAGACGCAATCTCAACAGAAGCTGGACTCCTGTAGCTCACTTTTTAATTGGATCCTTTGGTGTTTTGGAGACTTGCGTCTTGAGTTCTTTGTAAATTTGGCGATCAGCCCTCTGTCAGATATGGGGTTAGTGAATATTTTTCCCATTCTGTGGGCTGCCTTTTTGTCTTGCTGGCTGTGTCCTTTGCCTTACAGAAGCTTCTCAGTTTCAGGAGGTCCCATTCATTAATTATTCTTCTCACTGTCTGTGCTACTGGTGTTATATTCAGGAAGCTGTCTCTTGTACCAAGTCGTTTAAGGGTACCACCACCCACTTTCTCTTCTAAGTGTTTCAGTGTGGCTGGATTTATGTTGTGCTCTTTGATCCACTTGGGCTTATGTTTTGTGCATCTCGATAGGTATGGATTGATATGCATTCTTCTACATGTCTGCATCCAGTTATGTCAGCACCATTTGTTGAAGATGTTTCTTTTTTCCATTGTATATTTTTAGCTTCTTTGTCGAAGATCAGATGTTCATACATGTGTGGGTTAATATCAGGGTTTTCAATTCGATTCAATTGATCTACCTGTCTATTTTTGTGCCAATACCAAGCTGTTTTCAGGACTACAGCTCTATAATAGAGCTTGAGGTCAGGGATGGTGATGCCTCTGGTTGTTGCCTTGTTGAGCAGAGTTGTTTTCTCTATTCTGGGTCTTTTGTTTTTCCATACAAAACCGATTATTCTGTGAAGAATTGTGCTGGGATTTTAATGGGGATTGCATTGAATCTATTGATTGCTTTGGGCAGGATTGCCATTTTTACTACATTGATCCTAACCATCCAACAGCATGGGAGATCTTTCAATTTTCTGAGGGCTTCTTTAATTTCCTTCTTTAAAGACTCAAAGTTCTCACGATACAGGTATTTCACTTGTTTGGTTAGCATTACCCCAAGGTTTTTTATGTTGTTTGTGGCAATTGTAAAGGGTGATGTTTCTCTATTTTCTTTCTCAGCCCTTTTATCATCTGTATATAGTAGGGCTACTGATTTTTTTGCATTGATATTGTATCCTGCTACTTTGCTGAAGGTGTTAATCACATGTAAGGGTTCTCTAGTAGAGTTCTTTGGGTCATTTATGTAAACTATCATATCATCTGAATATAGTAAAAGTTTGCCCTCTTCCTTTGCAATTTGTATCCACTTGATCTCCTTTTGTTGTCGTATGGCTCTGGCTAGAACTTCAAGTACAATATTGAAAAGGTATGGAGAGAGGCTTGTCTTGTTCCTGATTTTATTGGATTTGCGTTGAGTTTCTGTCCATTTAGGTTGATGTTGTGTACAGGTTTTCTATTGTGGTTCTATGTACTACTGTCTTTCCAGTCTCTCTCACACAATGTTTTAAGCCTCGGGTCTAAGGATTGTGTTGTTGATTTATCAGGTGGGGCTTGACACCACATAGTACGTCATTCTCCGTATTTTAACCAATTGTGGATTACTGTAATGATCACTGAAGGTTTCAAAAGAAGCTTCTTTGACAAGGATGGCATCCTTCTTTGACCTGTCTGTGGGTGTAAGGTAAGTAGCATACATTCACAGTGCGCTATTTCTCCTGATTTAAAACTACCACTGTAAAGCAGTGTGCTCTCTTAGATCTAAAGCAGACTCATGCAATTTGTGTACACCATGTCTGAAACCAGCACTAAGAGAATTCAGAGAGGGATTGACTTTTGGCACGTAGGTTTTAGAAGTGTTCCTACAACCTCCGACTCAACTTTTGACCTATGTCTGTGAATAGATACCCATCTGCAAATAAAGCATGACTGCAATGATGTTATATAGGGAAGTCTGACCACAGTGAATATAGTCTTCTCCCTAGAAATATGGGTAGCATTTGATGTTCTATTTCAACTATTCCCAGCTCTCTAACTCTTTTCACTTCTCTTTCCTCTGTAAATGTAATTTTATCACCAGTCTGCTCCCCTTAAAAGTCCTACTCAACTCCACTTTCAAGGAAAAAAAACTATCAGCTTGTTTACTTTGAGCCTGAGCCCAGTGCCCTGTTGGGATCTGTCTTCTCTGCCACCAGAGGGCACTGCAAAGACAAGCCAGAAATGAAATTCCTGCTTCTGTAAACTTGTTTTTTTCTGGCTGGTGTATCTGAGACCCCAGATACCCATCACCTAAGAGAATTTTAAGACTAACAAAACCAAGTCTGATTCCCACAGGTTCAGTGGCCACCCAGCTAAATTCATGAAGTACTCAGAAGTACCCGTCTTACCTTTCTTTCCATGCTGGTTCTGGCGGGGACTCCCTGGCAGTACCATGTTGTGGGAAATTTCCCAGAAAGCCTGCTAGAATCCTAGCTGACTGCAACTATGTTTAGTTGCATGCAGAGTCTACATTCTGGCAAACACTTGACTGACACCTCAGAGCAGGGTTTCTGACACCACGGTGAATGTTTTTCTGTTTATTGCCTTGGTCTTATGACACCTCACAAGTTTCCCTTCCATCCAGTGGACTACAGCCACAGGTTTTGAACTCTCATCATTCTGTGGGGCACTGTTCCAAATTCATCCCTGCTTCCTTTGCCTGGCTGCTGCTGCTGATCTCCTGCTACTGATTCCTCCCTTCTTAAAGACTCACCTGTTTCCTACTGACTATCCTTTCTGTGGTAAAAGGGGTTTTCCCAGAGTTTTTTCACCTCCTATCTCTGGCAACCAGATGAGACATCTCAAAGGGCACACCCAGGCAGTTCATACCCTGTGGTACCGAGTGAGGCCTGCCCACTTATTTGGTTGTTATTTCTAGACCTGTATTCAGATTTCAGGTTATCCCCCCAAATCAACCAGCTCCTTCTCCAGCATTGAATCTCCCTGTCTACTGCCATGCTCTCCATTGTGATTATAATGGACTGAACCTTTGAAACTGCAAGCCAACTCCTTTAAAGTAGTTGTGATGTGTTCCTTTATAATAATTGTGATGTTTTCCTTTATAATAGTTGTGATGTTTTCCTTTATAATAGTTGTCATGTTTTCCTTTATAATAGTTGTAATGTTTGCCTTTGTAATAGTTGTCATGTTTTCCTTTATAATAGTTGTCATGGTGATACTGTCTCTTCCTAGCAATAGAAACCCTGACTAAGACAGTAATGTCATTCCTCTTCTTGGTTCCCAGGCCTTACCCCTCAGCTACCACTTCATTTAGTGTTTGGGAAGCTAAACCCCACAGTCGTGGTAATTGGTGCACTGGTCTCTCCACCCCTCATTCCTGATCAGTGTATAATCACCTACACTGTGAGGTTGCTGGCCTATCATTTCAGGTTCATGTTCTATTCAAACAAAACTTGCAGCATTTATTACCAATATAACATAAATCCTCATAAATGACAATCTAGTTACATTACCCAAATAATGCTATCATTGGTTATAATTTATATTAGAATTTGATTTCTTGTACCATAGGTCTTCAAAAATAATTTTAAAAGTGTGTGTGTGTGTAGATGTGTGTGTGTGTGGTGACACATAACTTTAATTCCAACAGCCTGGTCTACCTGTTCTAGAGAGTTCCAGGCTAGCTAGAGTTACAAAATAAGAGCCTGTGTCCAAAAAAAGAAAGGAAGAAAGTGTAGGAGGAAGTCTGATGCCGCCATTAAACATGTGACTTATTAGAGCTCATGTTAAAGGTACAATAATTTCAGCTGGGTCTTTCCCAGTCAGTTGATGAAGCCTTAATTTACCTTTTAATATCAAATCAGAGATCTTTTCTATAGATGTTTTCAATTTTTTATTCTGTTTATGTGGCAGAAATACCCATTCTAGAATGATGTCTTCCCTCTGCATTAATATTCCTGAGGGGGATTCTCTAGATGGTAAAATAACCAGAATACAGTCCAGATTTGGATCCACATGGTCCACATGTGCTTCTAATATTCTCTTTTCTACCCATTCTAATTCATTTTCAGACTCAGCTGATAGTACTCGTCGGCTGTTTAGGTCCTTATATCCTTTTAAAGCCATTTTCAGCTGTTTTAAATCATGCCCTTCTACACCAATAATCGTCTGTAATTGAGAGATTTCTCCTAATAGTTTTTGAAGATCATTAAGAGTCCGGTAATGATCTCTTCTGATCTGTACTTTCTGCGGTCTAATTTTCTGTGCATCTATTTTATAACCTAAATAGTTAATAGAATCTCCTCTTTGTATTTTTTCTGGGGCAATTTGTAATCCCCAGCGAGGCAAAATTTCCTTTACTGCTTCAACATCTTTTCCAAAATATCCTTATTTGAATCAGACAATAATATGCCATCCATATAATGATATATTAACGAATGTGGAAATTTTTTACGAATTATTTCTAGAGGTTTATTCACAAAATATTGACACAAAGTTGGACTGTTTAACATACTTTGAGGTAGTACCTTCCACTGGAATCTCTGTACCGGACGGGAATTATTATAGGTAGGTACTGTGAAGGCAAACTTTTCTCTGTCGTTTTCTTGTAACGTTATGGTGAAGAAGCAATCTTTTAAGTCTATAACTATAATTGTCCAATCCTTAGGAATTAGAGAAGGTAATGGCATCCCAGGTTGTAGAGACCCCATAGGCTGAATTAACTCGTTGATGGCTCTAAGATCAGTAACCATTCTCCACTTACCCGACTTCTTGACAACAAAAACAGGTGAATTCCATGCATTAGTTGATTCCTCAATATGTCCAGCATCTAGCTGTTCCTGAACTAACTTCTCCAAAGCCTCTAACTTCTCAGATGTCATTGGCCATTGACCCACCCAGAGGGGTTCATCTGTCAGCCATTTTAATGGTAGAGCTTTTGGTTGCTCTGTAGGTTTGGCACTAGCATCTTGCTTCTGTACAGCCTGTACATTTGGCATCTGTTTTCTGTACTGTCTCACTATATTCTTTCTACCACTAAGGGCTTGTCTATAATTCCTAGCTGATACAAGAGGAATGTTAATCTGCGTATTCCATTGCTGGTGTAGATCACGACCCCAGAGGTTTATAGCAATATCTGCAACATATGGCTTTAACCTTCCTCTCTATCCTTGTGGCCCAATAAAGTCAAACCATCTAACGCTCTGTTTAACTTCAGATAGGGTTCCAATCCCTAAGAATTGGACATTAACCTCTTTTAAATCCCAGTTGTGGGGCCAGGACTGCGGAATAATGATAGTGATGTCACTTCCGGTGACCAATAATCCGTAAATCAAAGTTTTCCCGCTGCCGAACCGGAAGCCGAACTCCAGGAAAAGAGACTGAGACGCATACAGATAAGGTAATAAAAGGGCGGTTTACCACACCGCTAACCACACCCACATTAGGCAGGACTAAAGACATATACGGCTGGACGTAAAGACGAATACGTACGTATGCGGAACTACGTCACTAGCCAGGCCCACTTTTGGCCATGTCTAGGGGGCGTTATGTGGGAAGGTATAAAAGACAGCACAGAGGAAGTCTCGGTCTCTTTTCCTGGAGTTCGGCTTCCAATTCAGCAGCAGAAAACTGCTTGTCTCTTCTGGGTTACTTATTTGGTATCTTGTGAGTAATTTCTACAATAAATACTTAGTTTTACTTCCAGCAAGTGTCGCTTATCATTACAGCGTTCGCTGGCAGCCTACAAGAAAGGAAGACAGAAAGAAAGGAAGAAAGAAAGAAAGCAATAAAGGAAGGAAGGGAGGAAGGAAGAAAGAAAGGTATGCTGGGAAAATATGTAAATTGAGCTTAACTCAGAGACAGGCAATGTTACTTAAAAGTAATTTGAAACTCCAATGTTTATTACATATGTCAACAAAACAATGTCATTGTTCTAGGTCCTAACTCAGTAATTTCTAGATAGTCTCAGTCACGTGTGACCAGTACTGAACTCCAGTTCATAACATTATCTTCCCTCATGTAGCCAAGCATCTGCTCCCAACAGATCTGCCACAGTAGGAACCAAGTCCCTGATGCAGTAACCTCAAACATCGTGTCCACACTGAAAACCACACTGGAGTGAGCACTCACATGCTGCTTCTAGTGAATGATGACCAACTTCTCCCAGGAGCCGACTGTGGTTGACTGAGGTTACAGAGGCACAAGAGCCTAGTGTCAAGGCAGAGATGGCAGCAACAGCAGCTGCAGCAGCATGACAGGTTCTGGTCAGGCACGGTTTTGGGGATCCCCTTTCCTTCTGTGGCAAAGCCCTCTGAAGGTTCTAGAGCAGAATTCCACTTGGACATAAATGACACTATGTCCTGACAGGTCTCCCCTAGGCCTGCTGTTACCATAGGAACCTGACACATTTCTCAAGCATGCCTTGTATCAGTGCTCTGAAATCCCACAGAAAGAAACTAGCAAATGCAGTTGTCCTAGTTCATTTTTTATTTTAGAAACACTCTTATTTTACATACCAATCCCCCCATTGCCTCCCTCTCCCCTCCTCCCATGCTCCCCACCAATCCCCCAACTCACCTCTACCCACTACCCAAGGATAGTGAGGGCTTCCATGTGGTATCATCAAAGTCCTTCACATCAGTTGAAGGAGGGCCTAGGCCCTCTTTCATGTATCTGGGTTGCAATAGTATCCCTCCACAGGGAATGGGCTATCAATGTATATTTGTGCCCTAGGGATAAACACTGATACCAATATTAGAAGTCCCATAGACTGCCCAGGCCTCCTAGCTGGCTCCCACAATCAAGGAGGGCTTGGTTGGTTCCAGTGCTGGTTCCCCAGCTTTATGACTAGGGTCTCCATGCTTTCACTAGGTCAGGTCAACTGTTTATGTGGGACTCTCCAGCAGCTTTTGCTCCTTTGCTCAACCCTCCTCCCTCTCTGCAACAGGATTGTATGAGTATGGCTCAGTGTTTAGCTGTGGGTGTCTGCTTCTGGTTCAATCAGGTACTGGATAAAGTCTCTAGGAATGGCAATCAAGGCAATCATTAGTCTCATTATAGTGGAATAGCATCAAAGGCCTCCTCCACACCATTGCTTAGCTTCTTAGTTGGGGTCATCCCTGTGTAACCCGAACATAATTCTCTAGTGCTAGACCTCTCTCCAAACCTATTCTGACCCCTCTATCTTGCCCTCTTCTGGCTGGTAACAACAGAAAGGACAGGCATCCACATGTGAATGGATGACAGGAAGGAGGCCATGGCTAAGCCAGCTGACCTTGGACCAGGAGGAGCAAAGGCAACACAGGCCTCAGCTCCAGGGGAATATAAAGGGTGGAGGTCTGAGAATTCACACTGTTTTGTGCTGGTGAATGAGGTTAAATGGAGGCCCACAGGTTTAAGTGATGTTCACTTTCCTGGCTGACATTTATGCTTGCCTGGCTGTGGGAAAAGACCTGCTATGGAGATATTCTGTCTGTTTTTGAGATAGAAATCCAAGGGTAGAAACTTCAAGCAAGGTGGGAATAAAGTGAAGAACTGAGTCAACCCAGTGGTGTGCAGTTGAAGGGGTTGGCAGGGGAGCATGCCCTGAGTCCATAATTTAAAGTCTGTCTGGGTAACTTATCATTCTACTATCTAAAAAATGGAGCCTGGAATGTTGACACTCACCCATGGTCCCAGCACTAGAGAAGCTGGAATGGAAGATTAATGCTTGAAAGCTGCCTGGACTACATACCAAAACTGATATAAGAAGAGAGAGAGAAAAGCAGATGGCTTGTCCTGGCAGCTCACAAGACAATGACCAGCTTTCCAGAGGTGGACCAAGCCATAGTCTCTGCCCCTTGGAGGACAGGTGTAAACCAGACACCCACAACACAGCACATCTAGAGAGAACCCACGATATACACTGAAGATTCCTCCAGTGATCAGCTGCCTTTAAAGCACTAGGTAGCTACAAGTGAAAACACGTGGAATTGCCTTTAGACTGTGAAGGATAAACTGACTGCCAATTAGAACATCACATGTTTTTCACCTTTAGACATTTCATCAATAACTACTGTTGCCTAGCAACCTGGAGGCTTCCACCAGTAAGAACAGATAACATTCCAGCTAGTTGTCAGAGAGTAAAGACACCAGCGATCAATGAATCACTCAATCTTTCTGAATGATAGCATGGTCTACATGATCCTAATGTAGATTTCATAAGAGATGTTTGCTAGGAAAAGTAAATAAAAGAAAGACTAGTCAGTGTGAAACTGAATCCTGCGTATTGGTGCAACTATCATAAAGCTGGTCAAATGTCAACTGAGAAATGCAGGAGACCAAGAGATGTGTCAATAGTCCATGCCTCCAAAACATATCAGTAAGTGGAGCAAATGTAAACAGAAATACCAAAAGATCAACTTCAGAAAACTGCAAAAGTAGCTCTTAAATTTCTTATATATAATTTTATTTTATTGGATATGATTATTATGAGGAAAGATGATGCCCCTGGAAAGAGACTAGCTACTAGGCCAAAGGAGAATATAAATAAGAAAAAATATTCCTTTCTGAACAGGCCTTCCTACATCTTACCTAAGTCACTGGCTGCTGTCTCCTGCCCTGAGGATGAGGTTGATTCCTCGTGGTAGTTTTCTGCCAGACTATTGTCTTAGGGAAGCCACAGCAGATAACCTGAGGAATATACTTAAAGATACCTGGGTTTGTGGAAGAGAAAGAATATACAGACACAAAATTAATTGTCTTGTCTGTAACCATGAATTCATGCAGTCATGTGGACATGTGCAGCTTACAGACATGAGCATGCATATAAAACATAAGATCTTTGAACTTGATCATCATGGAGACATCTGTTTGCTACTGATCCAGTACATGCTTCCCTTCATGGCTCATCTCTTTTCTGGTCAAATACCAATGGCTTAGAATTGTGATACTGTGCCTAGGAAGATATTAATAAGAGGAAGGCTGAAAAGCCAGGAATATGGAGGGGAGAAATAGTTATCCAGGCAGGCAGTGGCCAGGACATGCAAACGGCCTTGGATGCACCTCTTCTCGTTCTCCTGAGTGACACTAGTTCCCCTGGGGTAACACACACTATTCTAGCTTAGAGACTGAGTTGGCCGATTCCCACTCGTGGCCTCGATTGCTGTTGTGTACTCTGAGTCAATTCTCTGGAATTTTACTTAGGACTCTGTTATGACAGGTATCCCTGATTCAGCTTCCAGTTCCTGACCCTCTACACTATCACCCGTCCCAATTTTGTGTCTCCCATCCCACTTACCCTTCAATGTCTGCCTCTTCCCAAGTGCTCCCATGAAGTCTACTTCAGGCCTCCCTCACTGCTATGTTTCTTCACTCTGTTCAGCAGCTTTCAGCCTCCAGGACTCTTTCTTGTTGAAATTTCCCTGGAAAAATCTGCTGTGTCCAAGAAACAAGGTAGGCACAGTGCACACACAGACCTGCTGCAGGGACAACATTGGACTGTGACCAGACTTCGGGTTTGCGGCTTTGCATGACGTCATCAATCGGCGTTGGCCCCTTGTGTTTAGCTCTGCAGCCCAGGGAAGGGCGAGCGAAGTGGCTGCTTCTGTGTGGGATGGAGTCTGTTTATCGTGGTCTCCTCAGTTGGTGTCTCCTCCTGGCTGCTACAGTCAGGTTACCGGTCAGGATACATGAATATAGGAGGGAGGCTGTCATGGAGAGGACGCCAGGGAGACTGGGGACTAGGGAGGACGAAATGGGCCTGAAATAGCGGAGGTAATGGCTGCAGTGAGGGTTTAGGAGCCCTGTGGAGGTTTGTTTGTTTGTTTGTTTTTCTTAAGTTTTTTTGTGACAGGGTTTCCCCTCTTTAACAGACCTTCCTGACCTGGAACTCTCTTTGCAGACCGGGTGGCCTCAAACTCAGAGATCTTCCTGCCTCTGTCTCATGCTTGCTGGGATTGAAGTCTTCTGCCACAACCCCCGTTATTTATTTATCTCTTGTTTATTTATTTATTTATTTATTTATTTAAGCAAGGGACTCCCATGGCCCTGGCTGTCCTAGAATTAATTCACAGTATTACTAGTCACATTGTGTAACGATGACAGGGATTCACTTCTGTGTCAGCTACTGAGTACATTTATCACCTTCCTTGAGGCTCTCTTATCTATGAGTAAAAGGGTGAGTAGCTTTAACTGGCTTTGGCCTCAGAACACTTGCTTTTTAAATGTATTTTTCCCCTCTGAAGAAAAAGTCTCCCTATGTAGCCTAGACACTTGCTATGTAACCTAGGCTGAGCTCAGAAATGTAACATTCCTGTCTCAACCCCCGATGCATTAGAGTTTACGGGCCTCTCTTACTACATCCCACCCAGAAAGAATCCTTGAGGCTGGTAGCATTGATTTCTGTCAGTGTGGTAAAAGAAAAAAAGTGATTCTCATGGCTGTAGATCTGGGACCCAAAGGCCCAGTTCAGCCTGCTCAGGTTGCCTTGGTTCTTTCCAGACACTGCCCTTAATTTCTGATGATTATTGGATCTAACTTGGGAGAAAGCCGCAGTTTTTCACTAGTGAGCACTATGCAACCTTTCTTTTTATTTTTAACATGTTACTCTCAATTTCCCTCTCCCTCTGCTCCTCCTCTGGCCTCCCAATCCCCCCAACTCCCCAACCCACCCCATCCTCTCCTCTGCTCCCCAGGGAGGGTAATGGCTTCCATGATTTTCACACACTATGCAACCTTTTAAAGAGAAAAAAGAATTCTTAGTAAAACTTGGGCAAACAGCACTGCATCCTTGTTTAAGAAACATAGGCTCTGTAGGTCTTTTGTGTGATAATGTTGTGCCCTTTTATCTTAATCAGAACAGGACATGGTAAGGCACATAGGATTTAGAGTTTGAGGCCAGGCTGATAGCACCAGGATAGTCACTAAATGTGATTCATTTACAAAGGCCTGCAAATATTTTAGCATCCATCAGAGTGTGTTTGAGAAATTGTCCTTGGTGATCACAACATGTGAACTCAATAATACACACATGATCTCTTGTTTGAGCCAGAGTTTCCCTATATTGGCTGTCCAGGAACTGGCCATGCACATCAATTTGCCATAAACTCACAGAGATCCCCTGACTGTATCTCAAGAGTGCTGGGTTTAAAACAAAATATTCCTTGAAGAAATTGTATATATTTTTCATATTTAAAATGACACTTTGAAATTTATATATTGTAAAATGGTGAAATCAGGCTAATTAAGCCAATAACCTCATATAATTGTATTTGTGGTGAGAAATTTAAAATTTCAGTGCTTTTTTTCAAATGAATGATGTTACTAGAATTACTATGTTATATATTACGTTACTATATGTGAACATTTGATTTTCTTTAAAGTCAATTAATGTTTGGTGCTTAGGATCAACCAAGGACCTAACTCATGCTCTGTACTACTGAGCTATTCCTCCCTCACAATTATGAACTTAGATAAGCATAAGACAATAGTGGACTAGGGGCATATCTTAGTGAATGAACACTTGAACATTGAGGCCCTGAGTTTTGTTTTCAGAACTGTGGAGAGTGGGACTTGGGGTTAGACAAAAGAAAATACGGGAGTGATTTTATGGTTTGTAGATTCAAAAGCAGCATGGCTTCTGTGATTATAGAGACACAGGCAAAAGGCAGCCTATTACAGGTTATTAACATTCTCTCTTTTTATAAGATTTGTTTTTATTTTATAAGTGATTTTTCTTTCTGGTTTTCGATCTGTCCCCATAGACCAGGAAGGTCTCAACCTCCTAGAGATCATCCTGCATGTCTCCCCAGTCCTGGGATTACAGGGGTGTGCTACCATGCCCGGCTCTGTTTTGTAGTGTTTTTAGTGCATGTAAGTATGTGCACTGTGTGTGTGTCTGATTCCTGAAGAGGCCAGAAGAGGGATTCAGATTATTTGGAACTGGACTTACACAGATATTTGTAAAGCCTTTATGTATTAAATGTGTATTGAACCCTGATCCTCAGTAAGCATAACAGGTGCTCTTAGCTGCTGAGCCATCTCTCTAGCCCAGTTATTGGGAATCTCTTAATGAAGCTTTTTCTAATAGCTAGCATAGCTTTGGGTATCTGTCAGTATATCCTGTGGTACTCAGATTACAGTAGAGTCCGGAGAGACAGTGTTTGCTAAAACATTTGCATTGTAGGAAGGAAGTACCCCCACTTTATCATCTTCAGAAAACAATGCATGAAGAGAGATACCTATTAGAATTTTTGTGATTATTATTTATGATAGCAAAGTTCTCAGAACAATATTTGATATGAATGGACTGAGGAAGTAGGTGCTGATTTATTTGGTAAGTCAAATTTGTCACATGGATGATAGAGTGTATACCTTTAATTCCAGCACTCAGATAGCTGGGCCAGGAGGATAAAGAGTTTGAGGCTCTCATAGCATACACAGTGACTCCCTGTTTGGAAAAGTAAATTAAAAGCTTCAGAATTTCTGATTCCTAGGCATCTCTTAGGAGAATTGCCTCACAGATGAGTACCCAGAATATCTATGCTTTTAGAAAATGATTTCAAAAATTGTGTGTGTGTGTGTGTGTGTGTGTGTGTGTGTGTGTGTGTGTGTCAGTAGCCATAGAGGTCAGAATATTGGACCCTGAGTTACATGTAGTTTTGAACCAGCCAGTGTGGTTGCTTGAATCTGGAAAAGCAGCAAGTGCTACTAAGCCCTGAGTCATCTCCACAGCCCTGAGAATCTGTACTTTTAAAGAATGTTCTCCGATCAGGTACTCTTATATAACAGACATAGTAGGGTCTCCTGATAGGTTAGATAGTCACAATGTTTAGGATATTTACAGAAAAATTGTAAATAACACCAAATATACACAGAAAAGAATAAACAAGTATAATGAAAAATTTTATAAATGTGTTAGGAAATATTTTACTTATTTAAAATTCCATTTTATGAAACCTGGATGTTTTTATCTTCATAACAAAGAACAGTAAATTTGCATCATGAATCTGCATGCATTTTTCCATGCATGAATATGTGAGAATTTGACCTTCAGTGACCTTGTAGAGACGCCTTCCATGGCAAGCAGCTTACTATAGATAACTGGAAACAGAAACATCTTGAGAGGCTGCTACTTCTCAAGGTGGTACTGTGACAAATAGGCTCTGTGTTATGTTATTAGCTTCAGTGTAGTGCAGGTCCTGCTACATATTTGGACGTGAAAAAAGAGAGGACTTATTTCTCTTGGGTTTTTTTGTGTGTGCGTGAGTGTGTGTGTGCCCTCATAGTCATACAGAGGCTTTCATCTTAAACATGTTGTTATTTTCTGTTTGTTTCAGGCTTGCAGCTGGAATCAAGGCCAGGAATTCTGAAGGATCTATCTCCATAAACAGGTGTCGTTCTCATCTGGACATCCTGGGGGCAGAATTTGCAGAGTACTCCCCTGAAGCAGAAGGAGCATCTGGCCAGAAGTGTCAATCCTTTTCCATCACTGAAAAACATTCAAGGAAGAAGGCAAGGCCTGGTAAGTGAGATGCTCCCCTCCTGTCAGTGCACCTCTGCACTTAGGTCCCTACAGTAGTGGGGAAAGCACTCCTATGATCTCTGCTTGAGCCACAGATTTTCACAACAAAGAAAAGTATCTGAGTTGAGCTTCAGTTCTATACACATGAATTTAAGTCTCCTTGAATGATAGGTGAGTACCAAACCACACATTGACTCTCATGTGGACTCTTCATCAAAATATACTTCGAAGCTGTGATGTCCATGTGTTCAGAAAGAAATTAATTCCACTGGTATTCATATAACATTATTTTAGTCCCATCACCCTTGAGGCAAAATCACAGGCAGAGGTCTAGGTAGAGGCAGAGGCAGAGGCAGGCATATTAATGTGAGTTCTAGGCTAGCATGATGCAACACACTTTGTTACAAAGCATCAGTCAAAACATAAAGGTAATAAATAAATGGCTTCTTCTTGCTCTTTTGACCCTGTAATATATCAGTGCCAAATGTATAGGAGGTCAATATGCCAGAAACTCTGAAAATGTTAGATCCCAGTGTATCTCAGAGTTGAAGGTTCAGGGACAGGAACAAATGCAGCAAAATATCAACCACTCCAGAAATCCTGACAGTAGTTAAAAATGTTCTCTCAGGGAAGTAAAGACTTTATTACCAGCAAAGAAGGAGTTACATCAGGGTATGTCATAGAGAACTGCATGAAATCTTTGCTGTTGATACCTCAGATAGAGGATTAAGATCTGGATTTAAATAGAGATCAAGCCACTTAGTAAAGGAGCAATAAATAGATAATCATCACAAATTTACTAAATTGGAGAGAGAGTTCTGGATGCATCCAGAAAATATATAGTGAACCTAGAGTAGCTATAAACCATGGCCAACTAGAACTGAAATGGAATACACCACTGAGTGTTAACTCTTCCCACATACCTGGTCCCAGAGTTGTGTCAGTCCCAAATGAACACGCAGGATGCTATATGAATTATCAAGCTGTTGGCCGTTTGCTATGGAATCTTGTTGTCCAGCTCTGACATAATTATTAACCCATAACTACTAATCTGAGTATTTCCGCATGGTCTTGTATTACTGGTGAAAGTTTTCGGACCTCTCATTCCTCTGGCATCTTACATGATCGCTCTGTGCCTCTGTTTCCCAGAATCCTCCACCTCTCCAAGTCCCCCTCACTTGTTTACTGATTGGCCAGCAGTGCTTTATTTATCAACCAATAAGACAACATATACACAGAAGGACTTCCCCCATCAGATGAGGGCTATATCAGAAGGGAATGCTATACTTAGACTCTGCTGGTGTTTATGGGGATTTTTCCAGGCTCATTGTATAACAGTGTAGAGGATGCTCCAAAAGCTAAAACCTGTCTTACTACATAGTTTATGTAGAACTTGACAGTGAACCCAATATATTTATTAAAGAGGTACATGCCCACAAGTATGGTTTGTCACAATGTCTCCAGATCTTTAGTGAACCAGACATGGTGTCCAACAGCATTGCCATGGATGAAAAACACTTGATGTACATAGATTGTGTAGTTTTGTCAGCCTTAGTGAAAATGAAGTTACGTAGACCCAACTGGGACTCAATAGGATGGCTCAGCATGTAAGGATACTTGCTCAGCTTGCTGTCCCCAGGCTGTATTCAGAGCATTTCCTAGTGGCTTTCAATCTGAGTGAATTTCATAAAACAGATCTATAATGTCCTCTTCTGTCTTCCTTGGACACTGCAGACAGGACTCCACTGGGGATGACATGCACACACAAACATAAAATATATTAAAATTTTTAATGGATGCTCTGTAAAATACATACAACATGAGACAAACATAGTAATCAAATTCAGACCATCACAGAAAGACAGGCAACAATGGGTATGTTCACTTCAAGCTGGGTGATTTATTGTGTACATCTAGAATCCTGTATTCCATTTCTTGAAATTGCAGAAAGTCCTATGTTGCAGACTACTAATGATTAAAGGGCTGGAGTGAGAGGAAGTGTGAAGTCCTTCCTGCCAGTGCTTCCAGTGAGATCCCAGGAGAGAGAACCTGGATAGCAGAGTACCAAGGCCAAGATCTGGTTCTGTTCAGTCAGTGCTGTCAGCATGGGCATGCCATCTCATTGGGAAAGGGAGGCACTGTCCATGAGCTGCTGGAAACAAATAGAGGAGTCTTATGGCAGGAGCCATGCGGAACTCACATCTGGGGTGGAGACCCTGGAGAAGTTGCACACACTTCCTGCTGAGTGGGTGGACTTCCTCAGCTCAGGCACAGAGGGCCTCAGAGCACATTTCCCAAAGAAAGGTGCACATTGGAAATTATCTGTAGGAAGCAAAAGGACAGTGGGAAAATGGTGAGATGGAAAAATTGAAGCTTCCTGTGAAGAACTGTGTTATGGCCAGTTTGTCCTGTCTGGGAGAGTCTATCATTCAGAGTTATTCTTGGTATAGTATAGTATGGTACTCATTAGATGAGATGCCTATCATTCCTGTGTGGGCATGGAATCCTAGATGCTCCATTTCAACCCATGTTCTTTTCTAGACACCAACGTTTCTTGCCCTGCTGTGCCTGCTGTGACATTCCCTCACATCTGTGTCCTAGGTCTGATGTTTTTCCAGATAGTAGAACCTTAGACAACTTCTCATACCTGTCTGCCTTATCCATGTTCTGTGCATATCTTACTCTGCTTAGTGAGCTAAACAACAGTCTGGCCTTGAGTTCCACAGATCAGCCTACTTCTGCCTCCAGAGTGCTTGTGTCATATGTACTTGCCATGACCACCATGCTTGTCTCTATGCTAAGCTTACTTCATGGTATGATGGATCTAGAATTTCATAGACAACTACTGTAGTCAGCTAATATTCAATTCCTCTTCTACTTACTACTTTTCCCCCTCACAATCTTTATATCATCTGTGACCTCTTATTATTTTTACAGCTATTAATCACATATTCACATAAGACTTACGAATACAACCTGCTGAAAATATTTGCTGTTGTTTGGAATTGCTTCCTGTGACCTCTTGATATTGGTAATGAAATTACCAATATCTTATTCATCTCTGAATAAGATTTTCTCAGTTTTTCTGTCTGTTAAATTGGCTTTTAAAACAATTTCTGGAGAACTGGTAATTTCTGATTATTCCTCAACTGGGGAATATTGGTGGAAATTGCATCACACTTTCCCATGTCAGTTGTCATTGTGCCATAAACACCTACTTGTGCCGTGTTCAAGCCCAGCTGATAATATCCCACATGAACAGTTACATAAGTCTTGAACAATGCTACGGAAGATCGGCTGGAGGAAGTGTAAATTGCATAGACCAGAGAAGGATAGTATTTCCTATATGTGACTAGGGAACCTTAAATGGCAATGCCTTGCACTTTTGATTTAAATATGTGGTTGTCTACAAATTTCTGTTCCAAACTTCCTTTGTGTACATCAGGGTCATCTCTGCAGTGTGCCTTCTCTTGATTTCAATATTTTCTAATCCTTCATACATTGTTTTATCCTTTATCCCATTTCCTGTGGGTCTCCCTCCATTGAAGAGCCTCAATATTTCCTTCTTTGACTACAATACCTGTCTTCTGAGAACCCATAGCCCAGGTAGCCTCTCCCATTTTCATGCATATAAATCTGGAAAAGTCCAAGTAACTTAAAATATGGCAGCCATTCCCCTTGGATATTTGTAATATTCATTTGGTGATTGTGGATTTAGACCAGTGTAGAACTTATTAGAGTGTAATGACCTCTATCCTATCATGTTCTACATGCTGAGATTACAGGTATGTTCCACCCTAACTGGTGTGAGTCTTACTTTTAAACAATCCTGAATTTAGAATAAAAGCAAGAAACAGTAGTGGAGGGAGATTGTCTGTTTCATCATATGGAGTGCCAGATCTCTGCACACCTTCTTCATGTTCTTGTATCTCTTGATGCCAACACCTACAAGAAGGGTCTGATTTAACTCCCTGTCGACTGGCCTCTAAAGTATCGACAGTGGAGACTCTAGAGCATAGTCATATTTTAATCTCTCTCAGATGGATATAAAACACTTGATAGCTAACTGTCTGTCCAAAGTCACATAGCTACTATCAACTAAAGCTAAACATGACATTCACCTCAAGATATCTATGTTAGAGCCAGGTGGTGGTGGCGCACACCTTTAATCCAAGCACTCGTGAGGCAGAGGCAAGCGGATCTCCGTGAGTTTGAGGCCAGGCTGGACCAACAGCCTCCAAAATAATAGAGAGAAACCCTGTCTCGTAAAACCAAAAAAAAGATATCTATGTCAGGATTGATAGTGTTCCCATCCATGAAAGATTTCATGTATAGCAAAATTAAGAGGAGGAGTGATAAAAAATATGTTTTAAAGTTTTATTCCTTACATGACATGGTCAGGGAGAGAGTATAATCAACCAATAGTACAATGGATCAAGTAAAATTGATCATCCTTGTCTGATCAGCAGACCTCAGAGGCTAGTGTATCCAGTATGAGATAGCATTCACTGATCACTGGTCACTAGTCACAGGTGACCTGTTAAGATCTAAGTTTGTTTACAGGCATCGCCATGGAAACACCAAAATTCTACTAGACAGCATCCAATGGGAAGTTATCATTCCAAGTTAAACTGTGGGATTGGCTGGAGAAGATGCCTGGAGACAAACAGTAGCCATGGAGTCTGAGGTGTGGGCTAGTGAAAGGAGGCAATCATGGCATGGAAATCCCCTTTCCCATTGACTTTACCATGTACTGTAATGGCAGTGCTTTTCTGAGGTTAGCTGATGAAGCTGTGCATGATGTACAAATAATGTATCCCATCAGTATTCACTCCAGTTACTGTCAGTAGTCTTTTTCAAGAAGAGCACCCAGATTGAGGGAACACAGGTGAGAATCTGTTTCAGTTGGTCAGAGTTATGAGCTGTCAGCATGTGTCCATGACCCAAGGAAGAGATCCAAGGGCTTCTTGCTGACTGTGTTAATGGGCAGCACCAAGTTCATTGAGTGCACCTGGGATATTGGTAGCCAAGACTCTATTCCTTGAATTTCTTCTCCCAGAATTGTTCCTTTCTCTGTGCCAGCAGAGTCTGGACTCACTTCTCTTGTCAATTTTTCTTCCCTTCTTGATTGGATCCCTCATTCTCACACCATTGAGACTCTGTAAGCATTACTCATGTGTGATATCACTATGAACTTTCAGAAGCAGTGGTCTTCTGTTCCTTATTGGTATGATTGAAGTTGGATGCTTCTTGTAGAATACAAAGATGAGAGACTTATGTGCAGGCTGGCTGCACATGTTCCCTCTTTCATACTTTTGTTGCTCTTCTGCTGCACAGACATAGCTATCTCTGGGTCTTTTCTCTCTGCCTCATCTTCTGTCTTTCTGAGATGCTTGTCTCTTTAGCCACTGTTGTGGAAGTCAGTGTGTTTCACACTCAGGCTTCTGAGGCATGGACATTGCTATTTTCTTTCCTCCCTTCTTATATTATCAGTTATAGTCATATACTCTTCATCCACACTAAAATGAGTGTGACAGAGAAGCCCTTCGTCCTTGCAACCACCTCTGTAGAATCCCCGGCTCCCAGCATTCTATGCCATGCTTGGGTCTGAGCCCAGGATAAATGTAGAGTGGAGCTCCTGTAGGAAGAAGGCATTTGTTTGTCCTGGGTGGTGTGTTCCATGAAAGGAGCTATGTAGGTGCCTTGATTTATATGTGAAAAAAAGAACAACTCATTTTCCATGTCATTGTATGTTCACAGACAAGAAATTATTTTGTGATTTGTTGAAATATGGGACAATCTTGTGTCTTTCCTCCTTTTTTGCTGTATCACCCCTTTCTATCACTCCCTGGTAGGTTCATGGAGTGTATCATGGCATGAGTGCAGGAGATTTTTATATTCAATCTTCATTCTAAGTGCCACACAAAATGCTTGCTGATGTGTCATTGACTAACAATCCTTGTTAAAACTGAAAAAGGAACCTGTTTCACTGTCTTCCTTCATTCAAAAGAGGAGTCAGAGCTTTCACTCAGGATCTCTTTCACTCGGAGCTAGTGCTATAGCATGCAGTCCAGTAATACTCTTCTCTATATAGAGACTTTAATGTTTTGTAGTGCTGGACAAAACTCTGCCATTAGAATGTCCTTTTCAAAGGACAGCAGAATGTCCCTGTCATCCCCTCTACCAGATTCCCTTATAACTCACCAATAATCAGATAGTGTGACACATTCCCAGTGACAATGCCTGACAGTAGGATTCTTCATTGTCTCTTCTGGTCATAGATATTTCAAGGGAAACTTGGTTTCCTGCTTCACTCTAAACCAAAGAGTGAGGAACTTTACCAGGACAGTGATATTGAACACTCTGACAACAGACATAAATCTAGAGATACTTGGGTTGGTTTATAGATGGATAGGTGCATGGAAGGATGGATGGATGAATGGATGATTGGATGAATGGATGATCTGAAGGATCGATGCTTGGAAAGACAGATGGATGAATGGTTGGATGGATTGTTGGATGGGAGGACGTATGTATGTATGGATAGACAAATAGAACTTTGTCCCAATTTAATTACCATTATTTATATGTTTTAATATATTTAAGAATTTATTTTATTTTTTGAAAATAACTTATTTTTTACTACCTATACTGGTTTTGGTTTTCTGAGTATCTACTCCTTTAATTGCTACCTCAGTACCCTCTTCTCAGTATTCAGCCCTTATCTGTTGCACTTTTGAAATGAACAGGCTTTTAAGAGATACCAACGAAATATGCGAAAACAAAGTATAGTAAGAGGAAGGAACACTTATTACAAGCAGGTTGACAATAGTTACCCAATGGAAAGAAAAGTGTCCTAATACCTGCCATAGAAGTCAGAGTCCCATATGTTCTTAGGTCAGAGTACACAAAATTAAAATCATATACCCAT
This sequence comes from Mesocricetus auratus, assembly GCF_017639785.1. Lineage (NCBI taxonomy): Eukaryota > Metazoa > Chordata > Mammalia > Rodentia > Cricetidae > Mesocricetus > Mesocricetus auratus. Next base: position 2,027,843 of record NW_024429233.1, on the reverse strand, counting down.
AATATATACAAGTCAGCACTGCATGGGCATAACTAGTTCTTCAGTGTCTGTGAGATTCTATGAGCTGCAATTTGTTGATTTAGGGAGATTTGTTCTTTTCTTGCCCTCCAGATCAATGGCTCTTAAAGCCTTTCTTCTTTCTCTTCAAAAGGATTGGATTCCATAAATTTTGAGGGGAGTGATTTAATGGTGGCCTCCAATGTAGAATTTTCCTGCTTGATGTCTGGCATTGGGTCTCTGTCCCTATTTCCATCTGCTACCAGATGATGCCACTCTATATATGGTTGAATACATTCCTTGTCTTTCATTCTAGTTTTGGGTTACCCTATGCAAATTTGATTTTCTAGTTCATCCTATTTGCAAGTAATCTGATATTATTTTCTTTTAAACTCTGAACCACATATTATTTTCTGTTCTCCAGTTGAGGGACCTCTAGATATTTTTTATTCTGGCTACAATGAAAAAAGCCAAACAGGAGTGGTAGGATGGAGGTTTCTTTAGGTATCTGTCCAAGAGTGGTATAGTTGTATCTTGAGACAGATAAATTTCTCCTTTTAGTGAAACTGGCAAATTGATTTTCATAATGTTTATACAAGGTTGTATTCCCACCAGCAGTGTAGGTGTGTTCCCCTTACTCAGCATCCTTGTCAAAATGCTCTCAAGTGTGTGATTGATCTTAGTCACTCTTAGTAGTGTTGGATGGAATCTGAAAGTAGTTTTATTTCCATTTTCCTGATGGACAAAGATGTTGAGCAATTCTTCATTACTTTCTCATGTTTTTGAGCTTCTGCCCTTAAGAGTTGCCTGTTGAGATCTGTAATTCATGAATTAAGCTGTATATTTGGACCTTTTGAACTCTTGAGCTATTTAAAATTTTAGGATGTTATTAGTCTTGTATCAGATGCAGAGTAAATAAAAATGTTCTCTCAATTTTTATGCTATCCTTTGCACAGTTGAACTATATCATTTGCCTGACAAAAGCTGTTCAGGTTGCTGAGATACCATTAAGTAATTGTTACTCTGCATGACTGTGGAGAGAGAGTTGTCTTCTATGTCATTGCATTCTGTACTCTTCCCACCATTGCTTCTGCCAACTTCAGTGTATCTGCTGCTTTGGTGTTGTCTATGATCAACTTGGGATTAAGATTTGTATGTGGTAAGAATTATGGATCTAGAGCTAGGCAATCTATGGTGTTTTGGGTAGTAGATCAATATTTATGTACTTTTACCCATTTTGTGTATTTCTGGACTCTTTATAAGAAATCAGGTATCTTCTTCCTGGATATAATTTTGTATCTGGTTCTTCTATTTGACACCATTGACAAATGTGTCTGTGTTTATGCCAATTCCTTGTACTTTTTTCCATTGCAGCTTGGTAATACCACTTCAAATCTACTAACGTGAGACCTTGAGCAGAGGTTTTAATGTTATCATCATTAATAAATCCTGTGTCTTTTTGTGACTCTCTATGAAACTGAGAATTTGGCTTTCGAGGACTCCTAGCAAATTGCTTCTGCATTATACTGGGGATTGTCTTGATTATGTTAGTTTTTGTAACTTTTCTTTTTGTTTCTTAGTTAGTTTAATCCTACGGAAATTTGATCATTGTGCGCTGTTTCCTTCTTCTGATATTTACTTCAGGGGCCTGAAGCATTTGTCACGCATAGCTCTCAGTTTCAGGTTTAGGGTTACCCAAAGATATTTGATGACATTTGTGGCTACTGTAAATAATGTATCTCAAATTTATACCTAAGTCTTTTCCATTTCTATGTTTTGGGCATATATGTATATGCATAATCAATTATTTATCAGGGAGTAGTTGTTGTTCTAGGATTTTTGCTAGTAACCTCAGAGGAATCAAGAGGCAAAGAGAGATTGATTGTCACATGAACCAAGTTGATATTCTCTGTTTGTTACAGACTTGGACTGGAGGCAAGTCCATGTACCCTAAAGGACTGGGGACGGGGTCAGTTCAAGATATGTCCTAATGGAAATGTGTTGTCCTTATCTGGGCATCCTGGAGACAGGTATTACTAAGTACTCCCCTGAAGCAGAAAGAATATTAATGTGAGTTCAAGGCTAGCCTGATGTAGCATAGTTAGTTATGTTACATCAGCCAAGAAAATAAAAGCAAGCTATCAATAAATTCCTTCTTCTTCCTCTGTTTCACTCTGTAAAATGTCAATATGTAACAACCTCTGAAACTTTGATATCCTAGCAAGCAGAGTAGAAGGTTTAGGGACAGGCCTGAACAGAGCAAATCTCCAGAAATAATGGCAGGAGTTGCCAAATGGTCTCTCAGGGAAGGAAAGAGTTTTTGTTAGCAAAAGAAGGAGTTACATGAGGATATGTATCAGAAAACTGGATGAAATTTTTGCTATTCCTGCCTCAGTCAGAGGATTAATATGTGTATTATTTACAATTAGATAAAATATATAAATCATGAGAAAGAAGTCAACAATTTTAGTAAAGGAGCAATAAAAACACAGTCCTCACAGATTTACTGAAAAAGCAGAGTGTGTTCAGGAGGCATCAGGAAAGTACATAGTGAACCTGCTTGAGCTGCCAACCAAGTCCATCTTTAAATGAAATGGGAAACACTGCTGATGGAGTTATCAGAAGAGAATACTATCCTTATACTCTGCTGGTAGGTATGGCAAGGTTTCCAGCCTGATTGGATACCAGTATGGGGGGTCCTCATAAATCCCAAACCTGCCCTACCGCATGGTTCCTGTACATCTTGTCAAAGAACTCAATATATTTATTAAATAGGTACTTGCCCATCAGTGTTAATTGCAGCACTGTGTGCAGAACATTACTGAACCAAGCATGGTGTCCCACAGCATTGTCAGGAGTGAAGAAGATGTCATGTGAAGTCCTTGCAGCCATAGTGAAAATGAAGTCGTGTTGTTTGTAGTATGCAGATCCAACTGGAGCTCATGAGATAGCTCGGCAGATAAAGACACTCTATGGTCTTGCAGTCCCCAGACTGAATTCAGAGGACCTTATGGTGGCTTTCAATGTTAGTGAATTCCAGAATCCAGAGAATTGCTATCCTCTTTGGTCCACTTTGTGCACTCTACACATGTGTTACATAGCTATCCAAGGTGAAGACTAGCATATATACAGGCACCCAGACATTAAATAAAGATACTAAATGGATACCTTCAAAAGTGGATACAACTTGAGGTAAACATAGTAATTTACTTAAACCATTCTCAGAAAAAGAGTCAATCATGTGTATGTTCACATCAAGCCGGGTGTTTGATTTTGTACACCTGGAATTATGAAATTTCAGGAAGACTTCTGTCCTAGACTACTAATGATTAAAGGGCTGAAGTGAGATGTTCAAATTGGGAGAAAGTGTGGTTACAGCAGAAGTGTGGTCGTCACTGTAGAGCATAAACTCTGGGGAATATAACATATTTAGTAACTAGTATAATGAAAATAATATCATGGAAAATAATTTTATCACAACCACTGTTTTGGCTAATTGCTTTGACATTAAGTAATCACTTGCAGTGATGTAGCACATAGGATGTACTTGTGTAACATCTATTCTTGAATTGGCAATATAGTTTAATGATAGCCAAGTTATGAGGATAATCTCAAACCCCTCTCTTTATATGTTAATATATTAAGTGACTTAATTAAGTTTCTAGAGTCAGTTTTAGTGTCTTCAAGTATAGAAAATATCTGTGCATTTATATATAAACTCAGACATGGACTATCGAGGCTATATAGGGAAAACAATATATTTATTTATCGGAGAGAGAGAGAGACGCACTGACCAGGAGTCAGAAGCGTGGCTGGCTTCCAGGAGAAAAAAAAAGGGAGCTTCCTTCTTCTTTCACTTCCTTTTATATCTACCTGTGTCAGTTTACATGTCTCTGCCCTCATGGGTGGATAGCCTTCTGGGGTTCACACCTACAATTCCCCTTTTAGTCTAAATAGAAGATTTAAATTTGATACAAACTCAAACATATACAACATATATATGTAGAGGGTGATAATTAAGTTATAATCTACTTATCCTAAACTAAACATATCAATTCCACCTAAATTCTAAACTTATCTGATAAGGATGCCTAGGTCTGAGCACCTCCTTCCAATCCCAACCCTAAAACAATTGCAACGTAACACTAACAGGTGTAAACTATCCTCTAATGTCAATAGTAGGGAGAGGGCACGTGGAATTGTCAAATTTACTTCCTGCTGAACTGGGACGATGACAATCATGGGGACGTGTGGGAAAATTGTTAGTGTAACAAGAGTCTTAAATAGGTCAGTTAGTCTCTGTTTTGCAGGAGAGGCTTGACTGAAGTTCCGGATTAAATTTCTGATTTTGATTGAAGCTCTTGTCTGAAGCTCTGATCCGATTGTAGAAGATGCATTGTATCAGTTCCTTGGCCTGACGATGTGTCGAGTGATGTAGTTCCAAGCTGGTTTCAGGATGGTGCCTGTCAGGTGGGATCGATGATGTGGGGCAGTTTAGATGTATCCAGTCGAATCAGGTGGAGTCAGGAAAGTGAATCCACATTCTCTTTCTGAAGCAGTTGAAGATCACTGTCAAGAAATCCCTTTGTCTCTGGAAAACTGAAATATTAATGTTAGCACAGAAACTCTTAACTTCTATGTGTATGAATACTGGGAAAGGCAACCCCAAGGAAAATAATACACATGAAGGAGATTAGAGTTTTAGAAAAGAATCAAATATACACAGATGACAGTCCCCATATATGTATATCTTTTTTTGATGTCGTTGTTTCTGTCTTTTATCAATGGCTCTTTGATATAATACAGAAAGTCTGAATTGCATTTTAACAATATGCTTGGGTTTAAAGCAGGAGAGCCAATCCAACTCCAAAGCCAGCAATAATTAGATGAATTGGGACTCATGCATATTAATAAGTGGAAGAAATAGAAATTATAATAACAAAATACAGAGATTTAGACATTGATAACACATCGTATTTTTGCATGTTTGGTGGTCTTCTGAATAGCTATCCTTTCTTTTTAGGTATCCATATACCTAGTACTTTTTTTGTTCAGAACTAATTGTCCTGTAAAGACACAAACAGAATACTTCTCTTTCCTTTAATGAGGTCTCTTTATACTTAGCAGACCTTGTAGATGAACTGTCATCCTTCTTCCTCCTGAGACGTTTTCTGTTCTGATCAAATCTTAATTAATTTAGATGGGACCCAAAGCTTTTCTTCTCCTGTGGAAACAAGAGCATAACCCCTTCCCCAACGTAACACATATCCTGGTTTCCAGACTGAGGTCATAACATCCTTAAAATACACTGGTTGGTTCAGTTCAGAAGTCTTCTCCATAGTCCAGTGCTTTCTGCTGCAGTTTGTCCTTTTTCATCAGCATTAAGAAAATTCAATGTTAGTAAAGCATTATGTAACCTGTGTTTAGGGGCCTTTGTTCTCCCCGGCTGTTTGTGAAGCATCTCTTTTAAGGTTCAGTTAGATCTTTCAATCACTGCTTGTCCTGTGGGATTATAAGGTATACCAGTTACATGTTTTATATTATAATATTTGAAGAATTGTTCCAAATTACTGGAGACATATGCCGGAGCATTGTCAGTTTTTATCATTTTAGGTATACCCATAACAGCCATCACCTCTAAGAGGTGTGTACTAACAGAGTCAGCCTTCTCAGAGCTGAGGGCAGTAGCCCATTGGAATCCTGAGAACGTGTCTATGGTATGGTGTACATATTTTAAACTGCCAAATTCTGGGAAGTGAAATACATCCATTTCCAAAAGTTCATTTCTATGAATACCTTTAGGATTACAACCTGCTGGTAATGGAGTTTGATTGTAGAATTAGCAACTGGGGCAATTTTTTACTATTTCTTTGGCTTATTGCCAGGTGATAGAAAAATCCTTCTTTAAGCCTTTGCTTTTGACAAGGTGTTTCTTATGAAATTCTGAAGCTTCCAACACATTACCTACTAACAAGTGATCAATTTCATCATTGACTTGTGCCAGAGGACCTGGCAAACGTGTATGGGACATGATGTGTATTATATATATAGGATGAGTCCTGTTTCTGATGGTTTCCTGTAATTGTAAATATAATGAGGTTAATTCTGTACTATCAGGAACAAATTCTGCAGACTCAATGTGCAAGACAACTCTTTCTGCATACTGAGAATCCGTGACTATATTAAGTGGCTCTGTAAAGTCTTTAAGTGTCATGAGAATGGCATATAACTCTGCCTTTTGTACGGAGTTGTAAGGGCTTTGAACTACTTTACTTATATTTCCTGATTTATACCCTGCCTTACCTGATTTGTTTGCATCCGTGTAGAAGGTACAAACTCCAGAAATAAGTGTTTGTCCCACACTACGTGGAAGAATCCTAATTGTTTTCTTTATGAATTTGATTCTCTCTGTTTTGGGATAGTTATTACTATTAGTTCCCAAAAAGTCACTGCAAGCTATTTGCCAATACTCATTATCCTTCCATAAGGAGGAAATTTCATCATTTGTTAAAGGTACAATAATTTCAGCTGGGTCTTTCCCAGTCAGTTGATGAAGCCTTAACTTACCTTTTAATATCAAATCAGAGATCTTTTCTATAGATGTTTTCAATTTTTTATTCTGTTTATGTGGCAGAAATACCCATTCTAGTATGATGTCTTCCCTCTGCATTAATATTCCTGAGGGGTATTCTCTAGATGGCAAAATAATCAGAATACAGTCCAGTTTTGGATCCACATGGTCTACATGTGCTTCTAATATTCTCTTTTCTACCCATTCTAATTCTTTTTCAGCCTCAGCTAATAGTACTTGTGGGCTGTTTAGGACTTTATCTCATTTAAAGTCATTTTTAGGTGTTTCAAATCATGCCCTTCTACGCCGATAATTGTCTGTAATTGAGAGATTTCTCCTAATAGTTTTTGAAGATCATTAAGGGTCCAGTAATGATCTCTTCTTATCTGTACTTTCTGCGGTCTAATTTTCTGAGCATCTATTTTATAACCTAAATAGTTAATAGAATCTCCTCTTTGTATTTTTTCTGGGGCAATTTGTAATCCCCTGCGAGGCAAAGTTTCTTTTACTGCTTCAAACATCTTTTCCAGTGTATCCTTATTTGAATCAGACAGCAATATGTCATCCATATAATGATATATTAACGAATGTGGAAATTTTTTACGAATTATTTCTAAAGGTTTATTCACAAAATATTGACACAAAGTTGAGCTTTTTAACATACCTTGAGGTAGTACCTTCCACTGGAATCTCTGTACCGGATGGGAATTATTATAGGTAGGTACCGTGAAGGCAAACTTTTCTCTGTCGTTTTCTTGTAAGGGTATGGTGAAGAAGCAATCTTTTAAGTCTATAACTATAATTGGCCAATCCTTAGGAATTAGAGAAGGTAATGGCATCCCAGGTTGTAGAGACCCCATAGGCTGAATTACCTTGTTGATGGCTCTAAGATCAGTAACCATTCTCCACTTACCAGACTTCTTCTTGACAACAAAAACAGGTGAATTCCATGCACTAGTTGATTCCTCAATATGTCCAGCATCTAGCTGTTCCTGAACTAACTTCTCCAAAGCCTCCAACTTCTCAGATGTCATAGGCCAATGACTCACACAGACGGGTTCATTTGTCAGCCATTTTAAGGGTAGAGCTTTTGATTGCTCTGTTGATTTGGCACTAGCATCCTGCTTCTGTACAGCCTGTACATTTGGCATCTGTTTTCTGTACTGCCTTACTATATTCTTTGTACCACTAAGAGCTTGTCTATAATTCCTTGCTGATATAGGAGGAATGTTAATCTGCGTATTCCATTGCTGGAGTAGATCACGACCCCAGAGGTTTATAGCAATATCTGCAACATATGGCTTTAACTTTCCTCTCGGTCCTTCTGGCGCAATAAAGTCAATCAATCTAACGCTCTGTTTAACTTCAGATAGGGTTGCAATACCTAGGAATTGAACGTCAACCCCTTTTAAAGCCCAGTTGGGGGCCCAGGACTTCTGATTAATGATAGTGATGTCACTTCCTGTGTCTAAGATGCCGTTAATCACCATATTATTTACCTTAACTGATAACTTGAGTCTATGATATTGTATAGAAGTTTGCTAAAATACATGTTTTGTATCTCCTCCTGACATAATTGATTCATCCTCTGGAGCTACACTATTATCCAGTGCCGTATTATTTACAATGGGCAGTGGATCTTCTAATTGTCCTGAGAAAGACTGTCCTCCAATGTCACTGGGAATGACCGGATAATCTTTCTTTCTGGGGCTCTTCTGAGCACCTGATCCCCGTTTTTTCGCTTTAAAGATCTACCTTGTCTATCTATTGTGGACCAGCATTCATTAGTCCAATTTCAGCCTTTTCCACACCTCCTGCAGAGACCAGGAGGTTGAGGCCTTCTGTTTGACACATTCCTGGTAGAAGCAGTATTCCTAGGAATGCGTTGTCTACAGTTCCTACGCAGATGTCCTATTTTACCACAATTAAAACATCTAAAGTTTTGATGTCTTTTGAAATTCTAGAGATTGTTTCCGCAACCCTATTTGGTATCTCCTCTTGGGTAGGCCATATTTCATCCTGATTCCTCCTAAATCTTTTAGAAATGGGTTCTCCTATCCAGATTCCTGCCTCTGGATTGTCATACTCAACATTAGTTGTATATAAGACCCATTCCTCCAATGGTGCTGATCTTACATTTAATGGCCACAGTATCTGTTTGTAATGTGGGTTTGCATTCTCATAAGCCAACGATTCTGTAAGAAGTCGCCTAATATTAGGATCAGTTATTTGTAAATCTACTGCTCTGGATAATCTTTGTAAGAATTCAGAGAATCTTTTTCTCGGACCCTGTATTACTTTTGAATATGATTCAACTCTTTCCCCTGGTTCATGAACCTTATCCAAAGCATTTAGTGCTGCTGTTTTGCATAAATCAAATGTATGCTCATCATAACCAGCTTGGACCTGCGGTCAGAAAATTGCTTCTCCCCCATAATCTTACTTTCAGAAGCATCAAATCCATCCCTCAAACCTTGAAGTTCAAGGGCCTTGGCTTCCTGTCTCCACAAAGCTTTCCACTGTATTTGAGAAGACTGGTCCAACACTGCAGATATTAAATCATTCCAATCTGAGGGAGTTATCTTATAGGTCATAGCCCATGTACTTCGTAACTGTTTTACATAAGGGCTGTGGACCCCAAAAGTCATTATCGCATGCTTAATGGATTTCATTATTTTCATGGGAATAGGTTCCCATTTCTGTGTAGTGTAACCAGATTGGTTCCTTCGTGATGATGGCCTTTCTACTATGGTTACTGGTAAGGCCACCTTAGAATCTCTAGTAGCCATATTTCGTTTATTTCCTGGTAGCCTAGCATCTGTTGACTCAACATCTGATATTTCAGAGGATGTATCTTCTAAAGATTGAAATTTTGCAACCATGTCATCCTTTAGTTCTCGAATTTCCTGCACTAAAAATTGTTCCAATTCTTTGGACTGTTCATTGAGGTCTTCCATTTCCTCCACTAAAAATTGTCCCAAGTCCTCGGATTGTTCATTAAGGTCTTGGATTTTCTGTATTAAAGATTGTTTTAAATCTTTGGACTGTTCAGTTAAACGTGATTCCAAGCTTTTCATACCATCCTCCCTAAAAACTCCAAAGGCATCTATTTTTCCTTCCAGAAAACACATTCGGTCCACTAGATTGCCATGATTATCAGAAATAGATTGAATTGACCCTGCTAATTTTGAAAATTCCTCCTGGTTAGATTCCATCTTAGCCATAAAAGTAGTGGACATCGAATTGAATGTGTCTCGAAGATTGTCCTGGTCAAATTTGACCAAATCCCCTTGTTCCTGAATTTTTAACTCTGGAAAGGGAAAACAGCTCCGCGTGGAGAGGCCAACTCCTCTCGCGGTTCAGCTGCAGGTACATGCAGTGGCAGACTGGGGCCGGATCCCTGGCCATGGGCCAGAACAGCACACGTGGGGAGAGTGGTGGAGGCTTCTCTCTCGCAGCGGTGAGGCCGCGGTGTGGATGTGGGTGTGGCTGCGGGGCGTGCAGGCTCAGACTGCAGCAGCTCCAAACCCAGACCGCAGCAATGTAGCCTCAGGGGCCTCGAGGTAGGAGCCCCGCTGAAGTGCCAATTAGCACTCACCTCGGGATGCCAATTTCAGATGGTTTCCAAGGCATGGGCTGTAATTCCAAGCCACTTCTGCCACCAGATATCGAGGATATATAGGGAAAACAATATATTTATTTATCATAGAGAGAGAGAGACGCACTGACCAGGAGTCAGAAGCGTGGCTGGCTTCCAGGAGAAAAAAAAGGGAGCTTCCTTCTTCTTTCACTTCCTTTTATATCTACCTGTGTCAGTTTACATGTCTCCGCCCTCATGGGTGGATAGCCTTCTGGGGTTCACTCCTACAATGGACACATTAATCTACTTCCCTACATATGTACTTACATATGTATGTATTCACAAGAGCCTTTAAACATCAGGCATTCCCGTGTGTCTGCATGTTTATCCCAGCTTGTGTAAGATGACCAGCACTGCATTCGAAGGCTTGGCCAGCACTTACATTGCATAACCATAATATTGAGCAATTTCCATATCCTGTTCCCTATGACAGAAAACATGCAGTTTGTCCTGAGGGGAGCACTTGCCAGCAGTCTGTCGCTTCCATTGAGCCCAGCTCTTCATGACCTCCCTCTCTGGCCTCTTCTCAGCTTTGATGGGGCGTGAGATGACTGGACCTGGAATGCCGACTTTCCTACATGGAAGTGGTTGGTGGCTGAATTCTTGTGGTAGATATTGGGTTTGAGGTTTGGGAGGTGATGGGGCCTTGTTCCTGGCAGCAGAGACAAGCTCCCTCTGGAGTGAAGGATGAGATGATGCTCTGTAGGGGGCTTTCCTGAAGACAGGGAGAGAAGCTTTCTTGAAAGCTTGATACTTGTCCAGGTTTGGGAAAGGCAGAGGTAATAACTTGACCTTTCCAGGTGGGGGCATCTCACATAGACACAGAGATGGACACTCCGTGTGAACACTGCTCTCTGGTCTCTGAGAATTACCCAGGGATTTAGCAGACCCTGGGCCATCACATGGCACACCTAGCAGTGGGCTTGTCCTGGGATCTTGGTTGCTGCTGAATTTTACCAGAGACTGAAAGCAGGAGATGCCCGTTTTCTTGTCACTCTTCTTTCCCATTGGGTGAAAGACCTGCACGGCCTCCAGCATGTGCATGCCGAGTTGAGTTTGAAGCCTTTTAAAGATGTCCTGCCAAAGCTCAGGTGCATTTCTCTTCCTCTTGGTCTTAGGGACGCTGAGCTTGTCTTCTTCCTTGACTCTGGGACAAGATGGCTTCAGATCTCCAGATTTCTTGGTTTGGTTGTCTCTGGTCTTCTTGGTCTTTTCTTGGCCCTGTGCCCTAGATATTTTGGGCCTGCTATGTGAAGATTTCTGAGGTTTGCCATCCAAGTGTTTAGCCTTGTTGTCAGTAACCTTCACTGGCCGTGGCAATGCCCACAGCCTCTTCTTCCTGCAACAGGACCTGGCACTGGATTCTGGCCTGAGGATCTCTGTGAAGCACGTAAGAGGCTTTTTGGTCTTTCTTGTTCACCTCTTTCTATGTGAAGATGTCACTGCTGGAGCTTTCCTGGTCCTGGTCCCTCCTGAAGACTTTGAAGTCTTTCAGTTGTGTTGCTGGGGGATCTTCCAATTGGATTAGGTCAGTGAGGGAGTTTAAGAGTTGGGGAACATTAATGTATGACACAAGTGTAGTCATGTCTTCAAAATCAATGCTGTACTCCATGACACTCTGCAGAATCCCTCTCTCTCCCAGACTATGGACACCTCCATAGAGGGCCTCACCCTCCCTGAGGAAATGAGGGGATATTGGGGGCATTGGTGGGAGGGCACGGGAGGAGAGGAGGGAAATGGAGAGGGACCTGGAATTGACATGTGAAACAACCTTGTTTCAAATTTAAATTTAAATTTAAAAATAAATAAATAAATAAGAAAAAGTCATAGAAATCACCAAATATTCCCATCTGTAGCCAACCAATCAAAACATTAACAAACTAGTTGCCCTGACTCTGAAAAAACATCCCCCTAATTGATCCCCAAATGTCAATCAATCAGGACACTTGCCTCTCCTACTGATGTAATCCTGTGATTTTTGTCTTTAAAAATTTGTGCAGTAGTCTAGGTGACCACTTCCTCTGGTGGTTGCTGTATTAACTAACAAACTTCCTGTCATGGTTGGATGAAATAATAAATCTTGCTTTTTCAGTTAAGAAAAGAGCTGGGGAAGGTAAATGTATGACACAAGTGTGGTCATGTCTTCAAAATCAATGCTAGACACCATGACATTCTGCGGAGTCCCTCTCTCTCCCAGACCAAGGCTAGTGTTCCCAAGGTGGAAGTATCAGAAGCTAGCTTCTGCCTCAGGCTTCCATCATCAGAGAAGTTCAGGGACTGCTGCATGCCAGGTTATGCTAAAGGGAGGAGTGGTGCATCTTGGTTTTCTTTAATGCACTCATAGGTCTTCCTAGGCATGGATGGGTCAGCAGTCATCTCATCCATGGTATTCTCTGTTTGTTCCAGGCTTGGAGCTGGAGGCCATGTCAGGAATCCTGAAGGACTTTTAAAGGGGGTAGTTAATGATCTGTTCCCAAAGTCATGTGTACATCCTGCATGCAGGCATTGCAGAGGTCTGGACTCTGCAGCAGACAGTATCTGGCCTGAAGGGTTCAAATCAGGGCCGTCTCCATGTCCACCACTGAAAAGTGTAAAGGAAGAAGTCAGTGCCAGGTGAGTGAGATGCATGAGCTGCTCCCCTCCTTTCAGTGCACCTCAGCACTGAGGCCCCTGCAGCACTGGGGCGGGGCTTCCTATTAGCTCTGCCTGAATGAGAAGTGCATCATCTCTCTGTGAAGACATATATACTGCCCAGTTGTTTCTGGTGACCGAGCGATATCATGTCTTCTCAGATGGTTTTGCGTTCCTTTGTGTTTGTATGGTGTGTGCCTTGGCCTGTGTTCTTCCCTCACCCATCCCCACATTTGTCCGTGGAACAGTGTTTCTCCTTTCTTTGGAAGTTTGCTCTTAGGCAGGTCATCTAGTCTAAAGTTTCGAAAATTACATGTGTCTTTCCTTTAAATTTTTTCAGTTTCTGTCATTACTACTATGTCCCCAGAAAGCTCAGTTTTTATAGGAGGTTAGGTACCACACCCAATTCCTCCCTCCTGACAGGCCACCAGTTCTAGAACACTGACTAGTCTCCAGCCACACATTTCAAAGGCTTCTTAAAAGTGACATGAAAATCAGTTTAAGGGGTTGGAGTCTTTGGCCTGGACAGTGTCTTTCTCTCATTATTGAGACTGAAGATGGGGATGGTGAGCCAGAGGCAAAGCTATCCTCTCAGGACCCCGATTCTTCCTCTGTGTTCAGCATTACCTACTGAAATATAGAGATGTGATCACACTCCTTACCATCCTGGCTGTACAAACCTTGAAGTCTGGTGTCTGGCATGGCTCGAGCAGACCTGGGATTAGAGATGGCAGAGGTAGAGAAAGGTGATGGCACATTCCTTGGCTGAATCTCCTTGGAAACCATCATTGTCTCTGGCTACAGGGCAGAGGGCTGAGTTCCAGAGTGGGACACAGCATCATTGTCCTGCAGGCACCACCTGATTTCTCCAGGAATCACGGATCCCAGTCTGTTGTGGTCATAGTAAGCAACCTGGCTGCCTGTCTGGTGGGAAGGTGTCAGGCTGTATCATTGATTCTGTACATTTGGTAGTGTTACCTGGAGAAAGACGGCAGACACTGTTTGGCAGGAAGAGACTAAATCATGGAAATCTAAAATATTATCACACTGAGTTGTCAAGGACCAGGAGCAGAATGTGGTATTCTGGTCAATGAGAGTTACAGTGAAGTCCTTCCTGTCAGTGCTTCCTGTGGGATCCCACAGGAGAGCACATGGAAAAGAGAGTGTTGAAGCACAGATCTGGTTCTGTCAGTCAGTGCAGTCAGCATGAGCATGCCATCTCATTGGCAAATGGAGGCACAGTCCATGAGCTGCTGGCAACAAGTGCTAGTCTCTGATGGCAGGAGCTTGGGGTACTCACAGCTGGGGCAGAGACCCTGGAGAAGTTGCACACACTTCCTGCTGAGGGGATGGAATTCTTCAGCGCAGGCACAGAGGGCATCAGAGTACATTCTGTCCTATACAAAGGTGCCCTTTGGAAATTATCTGTAGGAAGCAAGAGGACAGTGGGAAAATGTTGGGATGGATAAGATGACACTCATTAGATGAGATGCCTGTCATTCCTGTGTGGGCATGGAATCCTAGATGTTCTGTTTTAACCCTTACTCTGTTCTAGACACCACCATTTCTTGCCCTGCTGTGCCTGCTGTGACAATCACTCCCATCTGCGTCCTAGGTCAGATGTTTTTCCAGATAGGAGAACCTTAGACAACTTCTCATACCTTGTCTGCCTTATCCCTGTTCTGTGCATATTTTACTCTGCTTAGTGAGCTAGAGAGCAGTCAGGCCTTGAGTTCCACAGACCAGCCTGCCATTGCCTCCAGAGTGCTGGTGTCATATGTACTTGCCATTTGTAGTACTGAGACAATATTAATTAGTAGAAACAAATCAACTAGTTAATTCATTAATAGGCACAAGTAAGGAAATATACCTTCATGATTTCTGAGCCACAGAGTCCACACTCAGTATTTAGAGGCTAGAAGACCAGCAAGGTTAATTATCCTCTGTGCAGCTATGTTTTCATCTCTAATTTTGGAATAACCTCTGAGGTGTTACAACAGTAAATAACACATCATATAATTTCCTATAGACAGTCTTTAATATTCCCCAAGGCCCATATTTTCATATATTTTTGTATTCTGGGCTCATTGTTTCATAGATCTCAATTAATGAAAAACAACTTTAGAGTTCCTTGTGGGAAATTATGAGCAGAAAGCAGATATCATCTGGACTGAGCAATGGATGAGGGATATATGAAGAACTTCAAGCTGTGTCTACATCAGATCTATCCATGCTCATTCTACTCTGCAGCCTGGTGCACTGCCAACTTTACATTAGATCAAGTGAGATTTGATTACCCATTTTACAAAATATTGTTACTTAAATATTAATACTAACCCTAATTGTAAGCATTTTAACAACTATGCAGTGAAGATGGCACTCCCCTGAGCAAATTGGGAGGATGGGGAAGTTGTCATGGAGGTAGGAGTAGGAGAAGGGAAGAAGGGGAGGAGGAGAACATGAGGAATCGTGAAGATTGAGTTGGGGAAGAATAGATAAAGAGAGCAAGAAAAAAGATACCTAAGTAATGAGAGCCATTATAGGTTTAAGAGAAATCTGGCTCTAGGAAAATGTCCAGAGATCCACAAGGATGACCCAACTAAGAATCTAAGCAATAGGGAAGACTCCAACTTAAATGTCCTTCCCCAATAATGAGATTGATGACTGTTTTAAATTCCATTCTAGTGTCTTCATTCAGTAGCTGATGGACGTAGAAGCAGAGATTCACAGCAAAGCACTGAGCAGAACTCCTGAGATCCAGTTGCAGAAAGGAAGGTGTGATGAACAAAGAGGGAAAGACCATGAAGGGGACACCCTCAGAAACAGCTAACCTGAGCAAGTGGAGGTTCATGGACCCCAGTATGACAGCTGGGGAACCAGCATAAGACCGGACAAGCCCTGAATGTGGGTGTCAGTTGGGAGGCCTGGACAGTCTATGGGACCTCTGGCAATGGACCCAGAATTCATCCTTTGTGCACAATGGATTTTGGGAATGCATTCACTGTGGAGGGATACTCTCCAAGCATAGAAACATGGGGGAGGGCCTAAGTCCTGCCTCCAATGATGTGACAGATGTTGGTGACCCCTCATGAATGCCTCACCCTCCCTGGGAATAGATAGGCATGAGAAAGGGGGGTCAGTGGGGACCAAAGGAAGATGGGAGAAAGGAACTAAGATTGGTAGTAAAATAAGATTGTTTTTAATTTAAAGAACTTTTTTTCAAAATAACTGAAAAAAGAAAGAAAATGGCACCGCACTTTCACGTTAGGTTTCA
The DNA here is from genome assembly GCF_017639785.1 of Mesocricetus auratus. Taxonomy (NCBI): domain Eukaryota; kingdom Metazoa; phylum Chordata; class Mammalia; order Rodentia; family Cricetidae; genus Mesocricetus; species Mesocricetus auratus. The sequence goes on along the minus strand of NW_024429233.1, from coordinate 2,011,730 downwards.
CACATTTATCTGATTACACTAATAAGATGTGTTCTATTTTACAGAGGAAAAACCAGGTTAACCATTGGCATGAAAGGCTGAAAACCTGATTTGAAGCTCTTGACTAAAACTAAAAGTCAGGTAACATTCTCCATTTGTGCATTCCTGTTTGGTAAGTAGTCACACTCTAGTTTTACATTAAAAAGTTGTTTGTTCTCTTTAATTTTTCCTCAAAAATATTCATTATCCACACTTATGAGAGAGAATATCAATAAGATAAAAGCAGAAAAAGTCATTACTTGTCAGGCTGGAGTTATTTCTCAGTTGTTAAACTGCTCATTTCTCTTGTAGAAGACCTGGTTCAATTCTCAGCACCCACATGATAGCTCCCAACTCCCAATGACTCCAGCTACAGAATGATCCACACCTTTACTGGCCAATTGGGGAACTGCATATACTCACATGTATATACATAAAAATAAAAATCCTTCAGGATAATGGATATTCTTCTCATTAAATAATCACTTCTATGCAGTAAATATGATTTTAATTATTTTATTTAAATATTTTTATAAAACGATTTGTATAATTATTGTCGCATTGAAAGTTACTTTCTCTAGGAGCCTGCATTGTGTTGGGCATAGAGATCAGTACACAAAAAACAGATCATTATGTAAAGTGTTTACTTAGTCCACTTTTCTATGTCTCAAGTGCTTATTAAGCTAGATTGCATTTTGCAAACTCAATTTGTGTTTGTATTCTCATGTTTATACAGCTATGTGAAGCTCCTATAAAAGTATTATTTTCATTAAAAATCAAAAATATTTCCTTGTGATAATATTGATTTCCAGGTTATTTTGAAGCTCCTGACTTCTATATCAGTGGAAATATGCTAAGGTTCTATAATACTGTATAACTAGATACACTTTTGGAAATGTAATTTCTGGTACTATGTAGCACTATACTTTATTGGTTGATATTTTCTCTGCTCATATTTCAGCTTTGTCAAATTATGTGACATTAGGATTCTAATGTTTGTTATCTTTTTTCTACTCTTTTATGTTAATAAGACATTCACTATGATCTTAGCATATATCATATAGTATATTTTAGTATTGTGTAGAATAAAAGACATAGTAGAATATGCGGCTCAGTAGGAGGAGTACTTACCCAGCAATTGTGAGACTAGATTTATTAGAAAATTTGTCAGAAAACATGGAAAAATATATGAAATACCTGAGGATTTGTTGTCTGTAGTAAGAATTTTCTTTATTTTTGTTGTTATATAGTCTCACCATGTAACACAGATTGGCCTCAAAATTCTGATGTGTTTATCTCCTTCTCTTGGTTTAAGTAGTAGTACACATTTACACATGTGTAAAAGTATGCCAAAAGTAAAATTTTCATGATGTTGCAGCAAAAGAATTAATAAACCATACTTCCTGAGTCACCATATCTCCAACCATTGCATTTAAAGAAGGGGTTTTGGAAAACTTAGCTGTGTATTTGACATGACTTAGTCACCAGCTGTTGCTTACAGGAACTAAGCTATATTATAATTAAGGGATACAAGGATAAATAATAAGGTATAATGATAGTATATTTATTTTCTCACTTCTAGGCTCACATCTGACAACTTGACTTTGGTACTTCTCAGTAGACATTGTCTGAGATTCTTGTTTGATATCAGCATGACATAGGAGGTTATTGGTTAAAGTAAAGTAAGTGTGTTACTTACCTTTCTCACTGTTGTCTCAAAATCCATGGCCAACTCAACTGACAGAGATTCACTTGGATCACAATATACATATAGTACAAAAAGAAACCAGCCAAAACATGCCAAAAATCGATGTTGGTAGAGACTGTTACCCTAAATGGGATTGTTACCTCAAACTTCTGAGATTCAGAAAACAATTTAGAAGCTTGTCAGGAAATATGTAAGAGTTGAGACTGTGGAGAAGGGAAGCAAAAAACAACAAACATTTTTGGATATGACATAGCAAATGTGACCTACACAAGACCTGTTCAGGACTGACCTTGTCAACATTCATTGTGGATGATATGGGCCCCCTAGGCCTACTCCTACATGAGGAATAATTGGCTGTTAATGGTTGCTCAGGAATGGGTGATATTTGCATTATTGGTACAGTCCATACAATTGTCCTTTTCCCAGTAAATGCCATGCTGCAAACACTTAGACAAGAAACTCTAACTTGACTTCGCCAGTTATACATTATGGAAGACATGACAGCAGAAAGGGATGGTGGTTTCAGCAAGAGGGAGAAGTATGGGAGAGGGAAATAGGAATAATTTATAAATATTATTATATAATATCTGAAACTGTCACACAAAAATAAGAAGGAGATGAAAGAAGGAAGCAATGGAGGAAGATAATCAGGGAGTAAGAAAGGGAGGGAGGAAGAAAAAATATTTGGCCAAAGCAAGAAAACCAAAGCATTGTGGGCACTGTTCTTTGTTTCAAGGTCATGAAGCAGTTGCTTTTGGAGCCATAGGGTCCATCCTGGACATCGCATGCAGAGAAGATGGATACTGGCAGCTGATGGAGCCAGGAGGACCAGCCAGGAAGAGTAGATGGATTCAGACAGCTGATGGAACCAGGAGGACCAGTGATGTAGAGAAAAACTGATCCATGAATCCAGTGGAATCGGGAGGACCATCCAGGTCTTATGTGTCAGGGAGGCAGATATATAGAACTGTTTAGTTAAGAAGTGTTCCAGGCAGTCTTCCTCTTGTGATCTAGATTTCCAATAGGACCACCCATCCCTGGGTGAGATTCATCACACTAAGGAAGTCAGTGGCCCCATCTTACCTTATTGTTGTACTTTATTTTCTCCTGGCTTTTAGAGCTAGGATTTTATTATGTTCTCATCTGAGAAGAGCCACAAAATAATCTGGTTTTGCCTAATTGCCTAGGTGATGTAATATTTTCATTTTCTCTATCTTACCATTGTTTTAGTCTAAAATATCTGTATGCTCATCATCTATGTTGCCCCCTCTCCCTAGGTGCTGAGAATATTTATGTGTTTGTGTGCCGATAATCTTGTGTGTGTGTGTCCCACTACATCTGAATCTCTCAGCCTTACTTAAACTGCTGTTTCTCTTTTCTCTACTGAATTCCAATTTAAATAGTCTATGATACATCTTCCAGTGGTAATTTTATAGAAAAAATTTACAACACTTCAAAACAGTAGTTTCCATCTATTAATCACACTTGTTCCTTTAGAAATTTATCATGTTTGGAGGATATGTGATTTTCCTTAATAGAAACTTCAGATAAGACACAGGGCTCTAGGAATATCCATTTGGGATTCAGAATAGAATATTGGACAAGGAAAAATGAAAACTTGGAGCATTAGGGAATCAGGGATATTTTAATTCAACCTGAGTTACAGCTCCAAAAAAATGACATAAACCTGTAGCCTTGGAGGATGCTCGTGTGCAAACAAAACTTCTTTTGTGATGGTTAGTGCTAATTATGTACTTGACAGATCCTAGAATCACCTGGATGTTGGATATGCCACTGGAATTAGGGGAATTATCTTGGTTAATTTAATTGATCCTAAAGAACTGCCCATTGTGGGTGGCACTGTTCCCTGAAAGACATCGTCCACTATAGAAATGTAGAAAGGGAGTTGAGCAGTGGTTTAAATCAATCTCTATTTCCTGACTGTGTTACAGCGGGACCAGTACATTCAAGCTCTTGAAGCTGTGACTTTCCTTCAGGCAAAACTTCCAGTCACAATTGGCGAGTGCTGGTTTAGAACTCCCACTACCAGTGCAGCTGCCTTGAGCCCATTGGGCTCCAGTTACAATATAGAGACTGGTGTGAGCTTGAATCTCCATGCTACCCAGATTTTAGCACATATCTTTGAAGTCAATAATTATTCTGATCACCCATTTTTATGGTTCATTTTTCTTTTCCATTATTGCCTTTTGTAATGGTGTCTACTGAGCCACTACACTCAGTACCCTGTCCCCCGTGGTCTAAGAAGTCTAGGACAAAGGTTTAGAATTTGAAGCTGCAGAAAAATTATGAATTCCCAGTTAGATTTTAAATGCTCCCACAAGGTGAATGCTTTGTCTCCAACTTGTGGCATTATTTTGCAGTCTGCAGGAACTGGTAGCTAGAGCCTGGTTTGTAGAAGTGGGCCAAGAAAGCCTGATATTTCAAGTTCAATAGCACAGGTCGGGTTCTGATTGACCTCTGCTTCTAGATCTCCATGGAGTGAAGAGCAGCATTCACATGCTCCAGCTCTTACTGCAATGCCTTCCTCTCTGTGCTGTACTGAACTCCCTTGAAACCCTCACACCATACCAATCGACCCTCCATCCACTGGTGATTTCTGTCAGGTGTTTCCATCACAGTGACCCATATTCATTATTAGTGAGCCTACAATTTTGACATTTCTTGACATCATGTAGTCTTTTTTTCCCCTTCAATTGTTTCTTTCCAATATGACTGTTTGGTTTCACTTCCTGCTTTCAAAATTTTATATTCTTTGTCTGATTCTGTGTCTGGACGATCCACATTTCTAGCTTTTTATTTTTCCTACCTATTTATTTTAATGGTTTTCTAGAGTTATTACTCAGATAAATTATTGCATGAAAACAGTAAAAGGAATCCTTCATTTGTGTTTATGAGATACATTTGTATCCCAGATCTGTCATGGATACATTTTCCTGTTAAGTGGATAGTCATTACTTTTTCAAATGAGGAGACTAAGAGCAGTTATGGATACCAGAGGCACATAGTGAGGGAGGCTTTCTGCCTGGGTAATACACATCCACCTATACAGTTGTGGAAAGGGAAATCTCCTAGGAGATGCTGCTTGATTTTTTATATATAAAATTACATATGCATCAATGTCAGATGCACACCTGTACAGTGAGCTCCCACTTGACAGCAGTTATGGGAGAGGACACTGAGAATTACCTTGTCTGAGACTATCTTCCTCACTTCATCATGCTTCAGGCAAGGGGACTTGTTTTTACGGCACAATCTATGTCTGTCTGTCTGTCTGTCTGTCTGCCTCTCCTTTCAGAAACAGACAAACACAGACAGTTGTTCAGACATACTGGGGTGAGCAAGAGAAACAGCACACATACACACACAAACACACACACACACCACAATACAAATTTGTGGGCAGACCATCACGCATCAATGAAAGATGCCCTCTCTTTTGAGACACAGGAAATAGGCTCCATTTAAATGGTGACTTAACCAATAACTTTGTGAATAGTTAAATCAAGATAACATGGGAAAGACAAGCTGGGAAACATTTCATGAAAATGCTTCCAAGTGGCAAGACAGTTTATATCATCTCACCTTGTTACTTTGATACATACCCAGTGACATATTTGTAACCTGATTTTCCTTCTCCTATATGTCTGTTATTTGTTGAACATTTACTCTATGGGAATTTACTCTCTAGAATTCTAAATATAAAATTATAATTCAATGTTTTCACTCTTCAGTATTTATCTTTGCCTGTTTTGGGGACATGCCACCTAATACCCAAATAAATTACACACAAAGGATTATTATTTCATACAAATGTCTAGCCTTAGATTGCCTTGTGACTAGCCAGATTTTCTTTTCCTCTTTTCCTTTTTCTTTCTATTTTTTTGGTTTTTCAAGACAGTGTTTCTCTCTGGTTTTGGTGGTTGTCCTGGAACTAGCTCTTGCAGACCAAGGCTGGTCTTGAAATCACAGAGATCTGCCTGCCTCTGCTCCCAAGTTCTGGAATGAAAGGCATGCACAACGACCACCTGGCTCTAGCCAGCTTTTCTTAATTTAAAACATCCAATCCATCTTTTGCCTCTGGTGTTTTATCTTTTCTATTTCTTTATACATTTTTTTGCTTATTTTTCTGTGGCTTGCCCTGTAACTGGGTGGCTGGACCCTGGTGTCCTCTCTTCTCCTCCTCCTCCTTGCTTCTTTCCCTCCTCCCAGATTTCATCTGTTCATTATGTCTGCCTGTCAATCTTTGCCTATTCTATGTTGCCAACCTATTGGCTCATTAAACTCTTTATTAGAGCACTAAGATATTTTAGGCAGGTAAATTAACATAGCTTCAAAGAATTAAACGAATGCAACATAAAAAATGCAACACACCTTTGCATCGGTTAACAAAAGTTCCACAGCATAAACAAATGTAGCACATATTAAAAATATTCCACTATATAAAATTTTATTGACTCCCAAATGTGTAAGTATTGTTATTAAATGTAACATAAATTATATTATACTATATATAATTTTATTGAATCCAAATTTATGCATGGAGAATTATCAATATTCTTTTATAAGATAATTTAGAGAAGTTAAAAAGAAAGAATTAGGACTACAATATCAACAACTGATTCTCAGAATCCATATTGGCATCACTGTTTGCCTGAATCAAATGTAAACACCTTCCCTGGCTGTGCATCTGTTTTCATCATCAGTGTAGTGTGATCTGTACCATTTACTAGGAAGTAATATTCATTACGAACCTGAATGCGTTATCTCCTGAGCATTCAGAGAACTGCACATGTCCTCTCAATAATGTAGCTTAATCAAAGGAGGAAAACAACTTCATGCACATGAAAATATACTCAGGTAGACCTCGTTCCTTATTTCTGTTGCTCAAAGCATACATGACTCTCCACTGACAACCTTCCTCTTATCTGAACTCATGCTTGAGAAACCTGCCCCTAAATAAGACCAGCACCAATGGCTTTTGAGGTTTAAGCATTGCATTCTGCTGGCATAGCCCAAACTAAAACATTGCTTATGCAAATGTCTTAAATTATTTTTCTTTTTTATTGATATGTTCATCATTATGCATTGTAGTTAACTCTAGGCCTTTGGGTAATGATTACAGCATGCTTGTTTCAGCCTGACATGTCCTCTATTCCCCCATGCTACTGTGACTGCCAAGTTAGGATCTAGTGTTTGCTGGAGCTAGTGATGCCTTTAGACGCACAGATGGGACAATTTCTGTTTGCCTCCAGGTTTTCTGACATCTTCACAATTTTAGCTAAAATTATTAAATCAAGAGCATATTTCTGCCCTCCCTGCAATATTAGGATTCCAGTAGATTCATACTACAGTGCTCCACAGCTCTAGCCCAGATCATGTACACAAATGACCTTTGGGAGAGACATGGCTCTGTCTTATGCATTGGAGTGAATCATGGCTAAACTTACTTTCCTATTGCCTTTGAGAGCCTTAGGTTTTTCTGCTCTCTTCCTCCCTTTTTCTTTCATTTCTCTCATATTTTCTTTCCCCCACCATCCTTCAATTCCCTCCATCTCTTTCCTTCTCTACCCTTCATTACTCAGTCTCTTTTTTGGTAAAAAAAAGACTCTTTGTTACTTGAAACTCTTTCACTTGAAGCAATATCTCAATACCCCAGAGATGTCACCTCACAACATTCCTGGTACAATGGAATAAGCTAAAATAGTTTCTTTAATTATTAATTTTTAATGCATAGCAAATGTTACTTTGCAGAAACTTGCATCATATTTAATATTGCAATGAAAAATAACTCGATCAGGAATGAGAATCTATAGAGATCAGACATTCAACCATCCTCTGTCCAGATTTGACGCTCATAGTCTGGGCAGGCAACACTCTGCTCTCAGTTCCTCTCCTCACAGTCCTTGTATCTTCACAGCATCTGGATTCCTTGATATAAAGAAGCATTGTATAGGCTAAAGAAGAATTTCATGTGCTGAGTGGCCAATAGAATGACCAGTATATAAGGATTTGATGTGCCTGATGGTGTAATACCCAAAGGAGTTACTAATAATACCAAAGAATTTTTCAGTGGTAATTTTTATGGGAATGAGTGTTAAGATCCTGAATTCCTTTGGAAATCTCTTGTCATGATCTTGTGATCACTTGGAAAGAGATGGGAGGGTCACAAAAATGTTTCCATATGAAATAAAAATCTTAAGATTACCTTTTTGCATGAATGTGATGATAAACTATACATAGACACTTTATGTCACAAAGTCTTGGGTTCCTTATTAAAAACATAAAGTTATCATGTAATATAAAGCTAATGATCAATCTTCCTGTGTTAGTACATGGAGCTTTACATTATTAACACATTCTTATGAATGTCAGAACATTAGGAATTTCAAAAGATAGTTAAAAGTAATCATATGTTAATATTTGTGCTTCTGTGATTAACAGAACACAATGTCTTATCCTTGGTCAGATGGAAGATAGCTCAGAAGCTGTTTTAGATAAACAAAACAGGAAATGGGTCACAACATTTATAAATTACAAACTGTAATTTACAACTTTTAAGTAAACTCCCTCACAAAGATTTAAAGTCATTAAATATTGAAAACGCTCTTCGCATTTGTGAGTTTGGGGACTCATACATCGAACTTTGCTCTTTTTAAAGTATTACCTAGATTTCAGATAAGTAACATTGTTTACCAAGTAGGTAGAATGGAGAAAAAGAAAGAAGTATGAGGTTTCTGTGCATTACTTTGTCTATCCTGTGAATGGACATTAATTTAAATGAAGATTATTAATAAAATGTTATAGTATAACATAGTCACACATAAGTAGCGTAGGACATCTGTTGATTTCCAAAGATTCCCAAGTTAACTCATGACGGAAAAGAGAGTCTATCAAAGTGATTTTAAAAGTTAGTTGTAAGCTTGAGATTGAACCATGCCTTACCAACAGCAGTCTTAGCCATAGACAAAAATTCTACAGCTCACTCAGGATTGTTTCTTCTATTGTCATCTATTTGCTTCCAAATTTCAAGATCCCATTGTTTTTGTTTTCCACTGAGTAGTACTCCATTGTGTATATGTACCACTTTTTCTCTATCCACTATTCAGGTGATTCCAGGTTCTAGCTATTACAAATAATGCAACTATGATCATCGTGGAACAGACATCCTTACAGTATGAATGTGCATCTTTTGTGTATATGCCTAAGAGTGGAATTGCTGGGTCTTGTGATAGACTGATTCCCATTTTCCTGAGGAATCTCCATCCTGATTTTCAAAGTGGCAGTACGAGTTGGCACTCCTACCAGCATTGGAAGAGAGTTCCCCTTTCTCCACATCCTCTAGACCTCAGTGTGGAAGGGCCTAAGACCTGCCCCAGATGAATGACAGACTTTGGAGATCCCCTATTGAGGGCCTCACCCTCTCTGTGCAATGAAGTGGGGATTGGCTGGGGTTTTGTGGGGGTTGTATGGGGAGGGGGAGGAGGGGAGGAAGAAGGATCTGGGATTGACATGTTTCTAAATTAAATTAAAGAAAAAATACTCCAGCACAACTTTTAAAAAACTGATATTTGTGCAAGTTTAAGATCTTCAAATACAGCCCTGAATTTCTACAAACTTCTCTTCATCATGGGTGATATCTGATGAATAGAAATTCACTAAATATTAGCAGCCTCACATCAAAGTTAACAATGAAGACAAAAGTGGCATCACACACAAGAAAATATTTTTGCTAGTCTCATTTTTCAAAAAATACTAAAATGTCTCTAAAGATTTTTGTTGAAATTTCTCAAGCACATTTTGATTAATCCACTTCTTCAGATGCTTTTTCTTTTTATCACCTCACCAATCTTAGATGTATCTATAGTTACTCTATTTGATCACCTGAATCCATGTTATTTCATTAAGCAAACTTCAATTAGTAATTAAGATAAATTGACTGTGGTGGAGGAGAGGAAGAGAGAAATAGGATAAGTATGTAAAATAAGATTGTTTTTAATTTTTTTATTTAACTTAATTAGAAACAAGTTTGCTTCACATTTCAATCCCATCTCCCTCTCCCTCCCCTCCTCTCCCACCCCACTTCAACACTCCCCCAACCGCTGCTCCAATCCCCACTCCACTCTCCAAGGAGGGTGAGGCTCTTCTATTTAATGTAGTTTTAATGTAAAATCCTCTGATAGATGTTAAGAGAAGTTTCTCAGGAAATTTCAAACTGGCCATCTGCATTGGCAGTCTGTTATTCACTTTTCTTTGTCCTGTAGAAAGTCTCTTAGACTCTTCCATGAAGCAGGAACCCTGTAAGACTGAGTTCAGCAGTCACTTTTCTGTGGGTCCTGCATGTTCAGTTTATACAACAGTCAAGCAGTAGTACAGGAAAGAGCAGTTTCTTGCCCAAATGGCTAATCTTGCCATGTTGAAAGCAAACTCCTTAACAAGTTTCTTTGATGCCCATCTTCCTCTCAGACATAATTGGTGCTGCCAGGAGCAGACATTTCTCATTGTCAAGAAAAACCCTAAACCATTTTAAATGCCATTTTCTGAAGGTCTTTGAGAGGTTTGAAGACTATCACAAACATATTTCTGTATATCTAGAAAACCTAACTTACCTAACTATAAATTCTATTATAAGTAACTATCTATAGTCTGTATTCAATTATGCATTACATTTTAAAAGATCAGTATAAGCACAATACTTAATCAAGAGGAGAAATATACACATCACAAAATTGACCTTGAATTTGTATAAATAAATGAAAAACAATACCCATACCATAATTCCCCTTTTTACCATTAAAAGAAGATTGGCTGTGATCATTAACCAATTATAAACAATCCCATTTAAATGAAAACAAAGATTTATAAACAAGATGGGAATTGGGACGTCGCTCATTCCAAACTGCTTCCTGCTGGAAGGGGGCGCTGTTTATACCATGGGGATCATGACAAAACTCAGAAACCTGTATAAGTCCATATTTTTGGGGTCTGTAAGGCTGTATCATCTTAGCTGTTTCAATTGTTGGAACATCTGGCCCACTGTTTCTGGGGGTCTTGGTTCTTCAAACCACAGAAGCCTGGAAGGAATCCTCAGCTTTTCATTTTCTGTAGAAACATAAAGAAAACTCCTTTTCCGAGTAACATATCCTTATACTTAAATTTTGAAGTCAAGGCATTTTCAAAAGATAGAAGTTGGATTAATTTAGCAGCATTTATAATCAAGTGTACTTTAGTAGCAGCTCCTTCTTGAGCAAGCAAAAAACTGAAAAACACAATAGCGTACAGTATCCAGAATCTCTGTGTATTTTCCATTTTACATGGCTTATTTATTTATCTATTATTACTTTATTTCTTTAACTTTTATTTATTTTTCTTTGAGACAGGGTTTCTCTTTGGAAACCTGCCTGGCTCTTCCTCTGGAGCAATTCATACCGGCGTGCGCCACCACAGCCAGCTTTTGTATTTATTTACCACTTTGTCGTTTCATTTTCTCTCTCAATCTCACGTATATTTTTAAACACACTGTAAACCTTTAGAGATTTTCTTCATCCAAGTCTGACTTTACTGTAAATCTTTATGTTTTTCTGGCCATGTGTCTTATCTGTAAAACCGAGGCTGTTTTAAACTGCTGTTTTTTTTCAAGATGGCGGATGTAAGCGTCACTCCAGCTTACTGTCCCTGTCTGACATCCAGCTTACCGCCTCAGTCCATGCTGACCTCCAGCAAAAGCTGCCACTTCCAGCTGTACGTACATACCTTTCAATCGTTAGCAGAGTCTCTTAAAACAACCTTGTTGTTTTTTTTTCCTTTTTCTTTTTCTTTTTATGCCGAGTCAGGAAGACTCCAGTAAGCGAGCCGCATGAATCTCGGCTTGTGGCTAGCAAAACAGAGCACACCTGAGAAAAATGCTGCTACCAAAAATCTGTGCTTCTCTCCATTCTTCTGTTTCTAAAAGTCCTTTAAAGCTTTTGTTATTTTGCGTGGAAATTCATGATCCCACTCCTGATCACCATTTTGTTAAGAGAAGCTTTTTCTTTGCTAGCCGCCTTGGTTTATCCCCCGCCAGCCGCCTGGGCTCTGCCGCATTATAGTCCCCAAATAAACACACAGGAGGCTATAATAATTATGAAGCTGTTGGCCTTGCTTGTTTCTTACTGGCTAGCTCTGACTTAAGTAATTACCCCATAATTGTTAATCTATTTATGTCTCTTACCGGAGAAAATTCTGGGCCTCCTACCCCATGGCGTTACATCTCGACTCTTGTGTGTTTCTCCTTCGCAGAATCCTCCTGGACTCCTAGCCCCACCTATCTAGATTCCTATTGGCCAGCAGTAATTTATTGACATATACACAGGACATCCCCAACAGATAGATTGTGAGACTAAACTTTTTTTCACATTTGTCGACTAAGTGTATTTCAACTCTTGAGACTGTAATTATATTCTGATAACATATATAACTATTAAACAGTTTGGTTTCTTTGTTTTTTATAATGTCTTTTATTATATTAAATTAAAAATTTAAATTTTTAAATTTAAATTACAAACAAGGTTGCTTCACATGTCAATCCCAGATCTCTCTCTGTCACCTCCTCCCATACCCTCACACCAATTCCCATTACCCCCCAAAACCCACTCCTTTACCCCAGGAAGGGAAAGGCACTCCATGGGGGGGTATCCATATACTGTCATTTCATCCAGGGCAGGGCCTAGGACCTCCTCCAAGAGTCCAGGCTGAGAGAGCATCTCTCACTGTTGGATGGGCACCCAAAGTGTCACCTCAGACAGAATGTCAATCATCAAGAAAAAAGTAAGAAAAATGCCATTAAGTAAGGGTATTGGTAAAATAGGATCTTTCTATACTTTTGGTGGTAAAGTAATGTGGTCTAGCCAGGATGAAAACCAATATGGATGTTCTTAAAAATAAAGATAGATAGAGTATATGATACATTTACATTATTATTGGATACTTAAATCAACATATCACAGAGATATGTACACATCAATGCTATTCACAGTGCCTGAATTATAGGGGCAACCTAGGCATCCAACAACATAGTAATAGATAAAGAGAACGTATGTACACAGTGGTGGAAATTTTTTCAGCCATAAAAAAGAATGAAGTTATATCCTTTGCAGTAAAATGGATAAAACTGGAGATGATCATATTGAGGAAAGTATGACAGTATTGGAAAGACAAATGTTATCTGTTTCTCCTCATTTGTGGTATCCCAATTTTATATAGACACATAAAAATCATATCTGTATGTATGTTATAAAAATAGATGTGAGATTATGAAGAAATACAAATGAGACTATAGGGCAAGGAAAGGTAAGAAAGAGTAGGGAGGGGACAACGTGAAGGAACATGTTCACTATACAATGTATATTTGTCTGAAAATGCCCTTAGGTAGCATAGTTCTATGTACACAGAGAAAACAACAATACAAAACAAAAACTACCTGTTTTGAAACAGGTTTTTTTGTTAGATATGCTAATGTGGATTTCTTTCTCTATACTTCTGCCGGAATGTAGTTTTTTCTTTAAATATTATATTTAATTATAATATTTAAAGATGGTCGTTTTAGCAACCAGCATGTCACTGATGTTCAAGGCTAGGGCTCACCACCATTGTTGATGCTCAAATGGGACTGGAGTGGCTTCCATTCTCTGAAGTGCCCAGGTGGTTTAGCTGAGCCAGTGTCAGTACCTGGGGCTTTCAGCTGGGCAGTCGATGATGAGAACACAACCTGGTGCTGTCTGTCATCCAACCCCAAGCTCAGGAGGAATGCACACAGGAGTTTGATGTCCTATGGGCACAACGAGGACTTCATTCAGAACAAGGGCTGCAATCTGCAGTCCTTAATGACCAGGAAAACATCTACAAGGTTAGAAAGGCAGCCTGTACCCCTGATTCCCTGTGCAGCTAGGAGCCCTGTGGGTCCATTGCCTGGGGATAGGCCCTCAGAGAGCAGTGGGAACTTTGCTAGCAACAGACACCTGGCCGTGGCTTGCAGATACAGGGTGGTGTAAGTATGCATGTGCTTGTGCTGTCCTGAGAGGATAAGGGAGGCCTCGGACAGGGTGCATTTGGGATTTTGTCAGAGTCATTATGTTGCTGGTGGCTGTGGTGTTAATCCTTTCTAAAAGGAGGGGAATTGTCATAATGGTTATTTTTACCTGGAGATCTGTAAATGGAGTTGGCCTGCATTCTGCCCTAACAACGCTCTTCCAACCCTATTCCCTCAAAAACTAGACCAGGCCCAAAGGAATATGCTTGTGACTATAGATACACACATGTATACATGTGTATGATTGGTATACATGCAGTCACACACACAAACCTACACACACTTAAATACTACTGGTAATGAAGGCTGATAGATGTTTTTTCATGATTCTTACAGGATATTAGAGTTTCTTTAAATGACAGATATATGTATTTTCTGTCATACCCCAAACATACAAACAGGCACCATTTTTCCTGGTATGTCTGTGACTAGTAGTAAGGTAGGCAGGCTTCTTTGATGCCCATTGGGAGCTTGCCAGCCCTTTGTACTATTGCTAGATTATTTGTAGTTTTGAAATTTGTGGTTGGTGTAACCCATTCCCTAGGAATCATTTCTCCTCAAATTATTCACAGGTTAAGAAACAGGACTACTAAGCACTGAGAGTAAAAAACCATAGTCATCCTATTATAGCCCTGTACCTAACACTAATCAGAGTGGCAACATAAGGATGAATATATATTTAAGAGTTATGAATGTGAATATGAAAATTTAATAGAAGAAAGGATGGAGAATTCTGGGAAAGATCACATGAGCCATGGCAGGATATTAAGCTGTTTTTCTAGTCTTAACCCTGTCTTGAATCCCCACCCTTTACACACACACACACACACACACACAGTGGATAAGTGTATAAAATGTAATTGATAGAATACATGCAAAATGTAAAGCAATGCTCCACAGATTCAGAATGGCTATTGTAACTGTGCAGAATTTCATTGAAATCTATGGACTGTGGATCTGGGTAAGTGCTTGCTTGAGTGGCTGCATTACTCTAGCTAGCTCCCTGGTATATTTGTTGATTTAGAAGTTCTTTATAAGAAAGTGATTTTTAATAAAGTTACAATGAAAACAAGTGGAAAACCTAGATGTGCGTATTTCAGAATATTGTGAAGCATCGAGTAATGGGAAAGGAAAAAATATTCATTTCTTAGGTAAGGGCAAATAAATGTCTTCTATATGAAAGTGAAAGATCTTTGTAAGCTGGAAAATGTACTAAATTAACAGTAGTTATTCTTTTGTTCACATTATGTTCTGATAATTTTGAAAACTTTTTGTTAGGTAGATACAGTGGTTCACAATAACCTTGTAAACTTTTGTTTAAAAACTACTATTTAACAGAAAGTCAACTTGAAATGGTTAAGTCTTGTTTAAAGTATATAAATCAGAAAAGACAATAATAACTAAGGAGATAGTTTAATACTATGTCCATTTATCAGAATAAGTGTAGAAGTTTCTTCCCTAGGGCCTATGAGTTTGCAGCACTCTGAAACCTAGCCAGTTGTGGTGAAGCTACAAGGTCAGCACCATCTTACTCTCTCCGTATTTTGTACTCAAGAGTCTCATAGTGAATTCTGGAGGGTAACTAAGAGTGAGGGCAATAGTCTATAGTGCTTGGGAGCGTATGGGTTTGCACTGGCCAAAAAACAGCTCAAGGACCTTTCCTGGTACTTGACTTTTTATTTGGTAACATGAAGTGTATAGTTGGGTTTTTGCTACCTCTGTTATAGCACCCTATAACAGACTCCATTTAAACTCTCTATACATATATATTTTAGGATCTTCTACAATAGATTTCCATGTTCCCTGACATTTCATACCCTACTGCATTGTTTCCTGTTTCATTATTCTCCTTTTCCCTGGTGTCATTACATCCTATATCTGCTCTTTTCAAAGAGTTCCTCATCCCCATAGTCTCTTACTAGTTGCCCAACTAAGTATTCCCAATGAAACATACATATTTAAGATTCAAAGCTAATATCCATGGGAGAGAGAACATGGAATGGTTTTCTTTCTGTTTCTGTTTCTAGTTCTAACCATTTACCTGCAAGTTTCATAATTTCATTTTTAGCAGCTAAATAATATCCCATTGTGCACATGTAGTACAATTTTATTAACCGTCCATCAGTTAATGGGCATCTTAGACTGACTGTGCACCCTGACTTCCCTGAATAGAGCAACAATGAACAGGGATGAACAAATATCCCTACAGTAGAATAAAGAGTCCTTTTCGTGCATTCCAATGAAATATATAGCTGACCATAAGCTTGTTGAGGACCTTCTACTCCATTTCCCATAGTGGCTGCTAAGTTTACACCCTAACTAAATAAGTGTCCCCTTTCCCTGAATCCTTATCAGTGTCTGTCTGCTGCCAATTTTGTTTTGATCATTACCATTCTGGCTGGAGTAATAAGAAAAGAAAACTCAGTGTAGTTTTGATTTGCAGTTTCCTGTTGGCTAAGGATGGTGAATATTAAAAGAGAAATAGATTTCTCAGCTCTTTTTATTTCACATTTTATGCAATACAGTTAGTTCCTCCCCTAGTTTTTTCGAAAGTCTCACCATGTATCCCTGGCTGGCTTGGAGTACACAGACATCTCTGTAATTCCACCATCAAACACTGGATCTAGAGGCTTGCATCACCATGCATCTGCTAAGCCAACGTTTTAAATGGGGTTGTCAGATTTCTTGATGTTTAGTAACTTGAGTCTTGTGTGTTCTGAATACTAACCCTGTGTCAGAAGAGAATTGAGTAAAGATTTTTACCTCTCTGTGGCTACCTTTGCACTTGGTCGATGGTGATCACTGTACAGAAGCTTTTCAGTTTCACACAACCCAATTTGTTTATTATTTGTCTTAAGACCAGGCCTACCAGGGTCCTGTTCAGAAAGCCCTTTCCCATGTCCCTAAGTTGAAGTGTACTGTGTACATTCTCTTCTATTTGGTGTAAGGAATTGGCTCTTATGTTGAGGTCCCTGATCCATTCTTCAGAGCAGTGATTCTCAAACCTGATCCACTCATTCGTTAGAGCAGTTGTTCTTGAACCATAGGCCACAACCCCTTAGTGGGAGTCGACCAACCCGTCCACAGGGGTCACATATCAGATATGCTGTTTATCAGATGTTTATATTACAATTCACATCACTAGCAAAGTTAGAGTTATGAGGTAGCAAGGACAGTTTATGGTGTGGCTCACCACAACGTAACAACTATATCAAACGTCTCAGCCTAAGGAAGCTTGAGGACCATTGCATTAGAGGCTGGAGGACATAGGTATTTTTGTTCAGCTAGTAAATTTGTAGTTTTCTTTACCTCTGAATTCTGTATAAAGGATCTGCCCTTGGGCCAGCTTTTTCTCTGTAATTAACCCTTGGGCTGTAGGGGGAAATGGTGTGTATGGGTTGTGGGAGGATTTTTTTCCTGGCCATGTATGTGAGGGGATACATTCTTTAGGTACTGTGGTCTGCTGTACTCTTGTACATTGCCCTTTTTTAGTACTTGCGCCTTTCAGGCTGAACAAAGTGTTTGCATAGACCAAAGTCAGAATCAATCATTTAGAACCACAGTGAGTTTTTTTACTTAACTTTTACCATAGCATGATGCTGTCCACAGGGGCAGTAGTGACGAACTTCCACAGGAAGTACACAGAACAGAGAGAGGTGATAGTGATGTGCCTAACAGGTTAGGAGGCAGAGGTAGACAGATCACTGACTACAAAGCCTCACCTGTCTATAGAGGGAGTTCCAGGATGGCCAGGCCTAAACATAGAAATTCTGACTCAAAACAAAACGGGAAAGTATCTCCTTTTGTCCATATCATGAGGAAAAAACTTTCATGGGTAAGGTTGGAAATTATGTCTCTGTATCTCTCTCACTCTGTCTCTTTCTCTCTCTGTGCCTTTCTCTGTCTCTCTCTTCTCTGCTTCTCTTTATCTCTTTATCTCTGTTTCCATACCTCAAGGAAACCTAGATAGCTGAGGGGCTCAGATTTTCATTAACTTATTTGATGCCCTATCACAGAAGAGGAAAATTCACTTAGCTGAGTTCAGAAAAGTTAATCTCACTGAAATACAATCCCAGACACAGAATCCTGCTCATACTTGCCACCTGGTGGCAGATGAAAGCAAACCCATTAAAGAAGCTATCGGGGGCAGCAAACAGTTTTGGCTTTTGTTAACAGTGACGAATTGATGGGGGCTGGTTCTTCCTGAGAAAAGCATTATTAAATATGTTTGAGTGTGTTCAAGCAAAACCTTTGGTTTGAGCACAAAAGGACCCAAAACAAATAAATACAAAAGGGCTTGATGACTGGGATTTTGGACAATCTACACTAAGGATTTGGAATAGAAGCATTAGACACTGAGTTCAAACTCCAGGATCCAAGTGAAAAAAATCATATCTGTAGATAATATTAGGAATCCCAACCCTGGAAAGTAAGAGAAAGACATATCCATGGGGCTCACTGTCCATCCAGACTAACTGAACTGGAAGTCTGGAGAGTTCCAGAGTACTTAGAAACCTTGAATAAAAAAGAAGGCAGAAAGCCGCTGAAGGAGCAAAAGATGAGACTATCCTCTGACCTTCAATACAAACACAAACACATGCAACTGTACAGGCAGGAACACACATACAAACACACACACAGACAGACAGAGAGAGAGAGAGAAAGAGAGAGATAATATATTCGAGTAAGGAAATACTTCTATTATAGTAGATTACAGTTGGTCAAAAATTGGATTTGAAAGTATTGCTATGCAGAGATTCAAGTTGGAAGTGACTGAGGCAGAATTCACTACTGCAATCTTAACACAGGTGTGACCCTGTCCACAGAGGCAGAGGACTGGTGAGATCAGGGTACCAAAATTAATATCCTGGGTTTCTGATTGGTTGCTGAATGAAGCCTGTGCACTGAAAGCCATATTCAGAACTCTGCAAGGCTTCATGTGGTGGCTGATATTAAGAAGCCATCAGAACACCCTCCACAAGGATAAAATAGACTGTAAGTTGAATCATGGGAATGACTTGCTGTTTTTCTCCAACAGAGATGGTTTGGGTAGAATGGAGAGCTCAGAGTGAAGAAAAGAGAAAGGCTGAGAAAGGCTTGCCAGCAGGGATAGATATGGCTATAATTTTCTATCAGCACATGCCTTATAAAAAGTGTCATTTTTCCAAATTGCTCAGTGTGAACACAGGAGACAGTTTTCTCTGCTTTGTCAGGTCTGGATCACCTTGACATTTGTTGCTTAGTGTGGAGGGACATTTTCTTTGGCTGTGGGGAGCCTAGGAAGGGGAATCATAATGGAAGAACAAGACTGTGGGATGGTGTGTCATCATAACCCATGCAGCCTCCACTCTCCTATCCTAGTCATTGCCTCGGGCTGGATCTGTAGATTGCTTAGTCATGGGAGTCTGCCTCTGCATCGATCAGCCACTGAATGAAGGTTCTGTTTCCCAGACACTCTGGCCATGGGATTTTAGGCTAGCACTCCCCAGATCTATGTCTAAAATACATATATGAGTGAATACATGCCATGCTTCTCTTATTGTGACTGGGTTACCTTGCTCAGGATGGATTCTTCCAGTGCCATTCATTTCCCTGCAAATTTTAGAATTCAATTTTTTCTGCTGAATAGTACTCCATTGTGTAAATATATCACATTTTCTCAATCCACTCTTTGGTTAAGGGACATTGAGGTTGCTTCCAGGATCTGGCTATTACAAATAATGCTGCTGTGAACACAGTGGAACAGACATCCTTGTTGTATGAATGGATGTCTTTTGGATATATGCCTAACAGTGGAGTTGCTGTGTCTTATGGTAGGTTTATTCCCATGTATCTAAGGAATCTCCATACTGATTTCCAAAGTGGCTGTACTAGTTGACACTCACACCAGCAGGGCAGGAGTGTTTCCCCTTTCACCACATCCTCTTCAGCATAAATTCTTGTTGGTGTCTTTGATTTTAGCCATTCTGACAGGAGTGACATGTTATCTCAGAGTTGCTTTGATTTGCATTTCCTGGATGGCTAAGGATGTTGACCACTTTCTCAAGTGCCTCTCAGCCATCTTAGAATCCACTATTGAAAATTCTCTATTTATTTCTGTAGCCAACATTTTAATTGGGTCCTTTGGTGTTTTGGAGACTTGCTTCTTGAGTTCTTTGTAAATTTGGCCATCAGCCCTCTGTCAGGTGTGGGGTTAGTGAATATTTTTCCAATTCTGTGGGCTGCCTTTTTGTCTTGCTGTGTCCTTTGTCTTACAGAAGCTTCTCAGTTTCAGGAGGTCCCATTTATTAATTGTTGATCTCACTGTCTGTGCTACTGTAGTTATGTTCAGAAAGTTATCTCCTGTTCAAGGGTACTTTCTCTTCTAAGAGGTTCAGTGTGACTGGATTTATGTTGAGGTCTTTAATCCATTTGTACTTATGTTTTGTGCATGGCGATAAACATGGATCGATCAGCATTCTTCTACATGCCAGTCTCCAATTATGCCAGCACCATTTGTTGAAGATGCTTTCTTTTATCCATTGTATATTTTTAGTTTCTTTGTCAAAGATCAGATGTTCATACATGTGTGGGTTAATATCAGTGTTTTCAATTAGATTCCATTGGTCTACTTGTCTATTTTTGTGCCAATACCTAGCTGTTTTCAGTACTACAGCTCTATAATAGAGCTTGAGTTCAGGGATGGTGATGCCTCCGGACGTTGCCTTGTCGAGCAGGGTTATTTTGGCTATCCTGGGTCTTTTGTTTTCCCATACAAAACTGATTATTGTTCTTTCAAGGTCTGTGAAGAATTGTATTGGTATTTTAATGGGGATTGCATTGAATCTGTAGATTGCTTTTGGCAGGATTGCCATTCTACATTGATCCTACCTATCCAAGAGCATGGGAGATCTTTCCATTTTCTTATGTCTTCTTTAATTTCCTTCTTTAAAGACTCTAAGTTTTTACAATAGAGGTCTTTCACTTTTTTGGTTAGCATTACCCCAAGGTATTTTATGTTGTTTGTGGCAATTGTAAAGAGTGATGTTTCTCTGATTTCTTTCTCAGTCCTTTTATCATCTGTATATAGTAGGGCTACTGATATTTGAGTTGATCTTGTATCCTGCCACTTTGCTGAAGGTGTTAATCACCTGTAAGTGTTCCCTGGGTCATTTATGTAAACTACCATATCATCTGAATATAATGAAAGTTTGACCTCTTCCTTTCCAAATTATATCCCCTTCATCTCCTTTTGTTTTCATATGGCTCTGGCTAGAACTTCAAGTACAATATGGAAAAGGTACGGAGAGATTGGGCAGCCTTGTCTTGTTCCTGATTCTATTGGAATCACAGTTGAGTTTCTATCCATTTAGTTTGATGTTGGGTGCATTTTTTATCGTGGGTCTATGTACTACTGTCTTTCCACTCTCTCTCACACAATGTTTTTGAGCCTCAGGTTTAGGGATTGTGTTGTAGATGTATCAGGTGGGGCTTGACACCCCATAGTAAGTCATTCTTTGTATATTAACCAGTTGTGGATTTCCGTAATGATCCCTGAAGGTTTCAAAAAGAAGCTACTTTGACAAGGATGGCATCCACACCTGTCTGTGAGTGTAAGATAAGTGTTGTACTTTCACAGTGTGCTACTTCTCCTGATTTAAAAATTCCACTGTAAAGCAGTGTGCTCTCTTAGGTCTGAAGCAGACTCATGAAATTTTTGTACACCATGTCTGAAACCAGCACCAAGAAAACACAGAGAGGGAATGACTTATGGCATGTAGGTTTTAGAGGAGTTCCTACAACCACCCACTTACCTTTGACCCATGTCTGTGAATAGATACCCATCTGCAAATAATGCATATCTTCAGTGATGTTATATAGGGAATTCTGAACACAGTGACTAAAGTCTTCTCCCTAGAAACATGGGTAGAATTTGATGTCAATTTCCACTATGCCAGCTCTGTGACTCTTTTCACTTCTCTTTCCTCTGTAAATGTAACTTCATCACCAGTCTCCTCCCCTTAAAAGTCCTCCTCAAGTCCACTTTCAAGGTAAAACAGTTATCAGCTTGTTTACTTTGAGCCTGAGCCCAGTGCCCTGTTGGGATCTGTCTTCTCTGCCACCAGAGGGCACTGTAAAGACAAGCCAGAAGTGAGACTCCTGCTTCTGTAAACTTGGTGTTTTTCTTGCTGGTATTTCTGAGACCTCAGGTACCCTCAGAGAATTTTAGTACTAACAAAACCAAGTCTGCTTCCCACAGGTTCAGTGGCCATCCAGTTAAATTCCCGAGGTACTCAGAAGTGCCTGTCTTACCTTTTTTCCATGTTGGTTATCGCTGCGACTCCCTGGCAGTACCATATTGGGGACAATTTCCCAGAGAGGCTGCTAGAATCCTAGCTGACTGCAACTATGTTTAGCTGCATGCAGAGTCCTCTTTATGGCAAACACTTAACTGACACCTCAGAGCGTGGTTTCTGACACCACGGTGAATGTTTTTCTGTTTATTGCCTTGGTCTTATGACACCTCACAAGCTTTCCCTTCCAACCAGTGGCCTACAGCCACAGGTTTTGAACTCTCATCATTCTGAGGGGCACTGCTCAAAATTCATCCCTGCTTCCTTTGCCTGGCTGCTGCTGCTGATCTCCTGCTACTGATTCCTCCCTTCTTAAAGACTCACCTGTTTCCTACCGCCTATCCTTTCTGTGATAAAAGGGGTTTTCCCAGAGTTTTTTCACCTCCCATCTCTGGCAACCAGATGAGACACCTCAAAGGGCACACCCAGCCAGCTCATACCCTGTGGTACCAAGTGAGGCCTGCCCACTTATTTTGTTGTTATTTCTAGACCTGTATTCAGATCTCAAGTTATCCACCCAAATCAACCAGACATTGTGATGAGCTGAAAAGGTATGGCCCCCATAAACTCATGTGACTGGCCCTATTGGGAGGTGTGGCTTTGTTGGAAGAAGAGTGTCAATGTGGGGGTGGAGTTTGAGGTCTGAGATGTGTTCCCAGGCTCAGTGACAAACAGTGCTTTTCCTGTTACTTGCAGATCAAGATATCATACTCTCAGCTTCTTCTCCAGCATAGTATCTGCTGCCATGATCTCCATTGTGATGATAATGGACTGAACCTTTGAAACTGTAAGCCAGCCCCTTTAAAATAGTTGTGATGTTTTCCTTTATAATAGTTGTGATGTTTTCCTTTATAATAGTTGTGATGTTTTCCTTTATAATAGTTGTCATGGTGATGCTGTCTCTTCCTAGCAATAGAAACCCTAACTAAGATAGTCATGTCATTCCTCTTCTTGGTTCTCAGGCCTTACCCATCAGCTACCACTTCATTTAGTCTTTGGGAAGCTAAACCCAGAGTCGTGGCAATTGGTGCACTGGTCTCTCCACCCCTCATCCCTGATCAGTGTGTAACCACCTGCACTGTGAGGTCTCACAGGCCTTTGGCCTATAATTTAAGGTTCATGTTCTGTTCAAACAAAACCTTCAGCATTTATTACCAAAATAACATAAATCCTCATAAATGACAATCTAGTTACACTACTCAAATAATCCATCATTTGTTACAATTTCTATTAGTATTTGACTTTCTTGTACCATAAGTCTTCAAAAATAATTTTTCAAAGTGTGAGTATATGTATGTATGTTTGTGTGTGTGTGTGTGTGTGTGTGTGTGTGTGTGTGTGTGTGGTGACACATACCTTAAATTCCAACACTCAGAAGGCTGAGGCAGGTGAATCTTTTAAGGTCAAGGTTAGCCTGGTCTACCTGGTCTAGACAGTTTATTACATATGTCAACAAAACAATGTCATTGTTCTAGGTCCTAACTCAGTAATTTCTAGACGGCCTCAGTCAAGTGTGACCAGTACTGAACTCCAGTTCATAACATTATCTTCTCTCATGTAGCAAAGCATCTGCTCCCAACAGATCTGCCACAGTAGGAACCAAGTCCCTGATGCAGTAACCGCAAACACCGTATCCACACTGAAAACCACACTGGAGTGAGCACTCCCATGCTGCTTCCAGTGAATGAAGGCCAACTTCTCCAAGGAGCCAACTGTGGCTGACTGAGGTTACAGAGGCACAAGAGCCTAGTGCCATGGCAGAGATAGCAGCAACAGCAGCTGCAGCAGCATGACAGGTTCTGGTCAGGCACGGTTTCTGGATCCCCTTTCCTTCTGTGGCAAAACCCTCTGAAGATTCTAGAGCAGGATTCCACTTGGTCAAAAATCACACTATGTCCTGACAGGTCTCCCCTAGGCCTGCTGTTACCATAGAAACCTGACACACTTCTCAAGCGTGCCTTGTATCAGTGCTCTGAAATCCCACAGAAAGAAACTAGCAAATGCAGTTGTCCTAGTTCATTTTTTTATTTTAGAAACACTCTTATTTTACATACCAATCCCCCCATTGCCTCCCCCTCCCCTCCTCCCATGCTCCCCACCAATCCCCCAACTCATCTCTACCCACTACCCAAGGATAGTGAGGCCTTCCATGTGGGATCATCAAAGTCCTTCACATCATTTGAAGGAGGGCCTAGGCCCTCTTTCATGTATCTGGGTTGCAATAGTATCCCTCCACAGGGAATGGGCTATCAATGTATATTTGTGCCCTAGGGATAAACACTGATACCACTGTTAGAAGTCCCATAGACTGCCCAGGCCTCCTAGTTGGCTCCCACAATCAAGGAGGGCTTGGTTGGTTCCAGTGCTGGTTCCCCAGCTTTATGACTAGGGTCTCCGTGCTCTCACTAGGTCAGGTCAACTGTTTATGTGGGAAAGTCCAGCAGTTTTGGCTCCTTTGCTCAACCCTCCTCCCTCTCCGCAACTGGATTCTATGAAAATGGCTCAGTGTTTAGCTGTAGGTGTCTGCTTCTGCTTCAATCAGCTACTGGATGAAGTCCCTAGAAATGGCAACCAAGGCAATCATAAATCTCATTATAGTGGAAGGGCATCAAAGGCAGCCTCCCCACCATTGCCTAGCTTCTTAGTTAGGGTCATCCGTGTGTAACCCCGGACACTTCCCCAGTGCCAGATCTCTCTCCAAACCTATACTGACCCCCTCTAACAAGGCTTCTCCTTTCTTGCCCTCCTCTATTCCTCCCTTGTCTCAGTCCTCCTGATCTTTCCTGTTCTCCTCCCTCCTCCCTTCCTCCCTTTCCACCACCCTCCACCCCACATGTTCCAAATTTGTTCAGGGGTTCTTGTTGTCCTCCCTTCTTCAGGAACCATGAAGTCTTCCTCTTGGGGTCCTGCCCTAGTTCTTTCTTATTAGCAAAACAAAAACTCTATAGACTTAAGAGGATTCAAAACACTGTGACCATAGACACAGGCTGAAACCAGCAGAGTGGGCTGGGGACATAATCACTCAGGGAACTCTAATGTTGCCAGACAAAGATGAGGACTTGGGTTCAATACCCAGTGTTGGAAAAAAAGAATGGATCAGCAGAATGAACAAGTGATCGGGAATAGGAGAAGATATATGAAAATCCTGCATAGTAGGAGGTATCTAGATATTTAAATGACAGAATTCTACTACTAAATTAGCAACCTAGTACTAAAATGTGCAATAGGATTAATTATTTCTCAAAGGATGATTTCAAAGCTGGGTAAGCATCAATGTTCATTTAGTATCACTAGTTGCTAGAAAAATGAAAACCAGTTGGGTAGCTCTAATGTAAAATACCAAAGTTCTCAAATTTAAAGTTTCTGAAACCTGAAATACCTATATTCCCAGGTTTATTAGCTGTGGGATCCTTAACCTATGCTCTTCTCATCCTACATTGATGAGGCATCTGTTAGGCTCAAAGTCAACAGAAAGTAGAATGACGGTTACAAGGGGATGGGAATGAGGCCTGGTTCACATCTACTGCACATCAATTCAGAAGAAAAGACACTGGAAACTTTCTGCATAGCAACATGCATACTCTAAATGTCTAAATGCTCTAGATGGCAATTTTCACATGGATTCCCTTTCTTTTTCTTTTCTTTCTTTCCTTTCTTCTAATACAGGAAGTTAATGTTGGACAGTTCAGGCTGGCCTTGAACTGTAGATCCTCCTGTCTCAGTCTTCCCAGACCTGAGAATACAGGTGTGTGCCATCATGCTTGCCTTGGTTTTTGTTGTTCCTACATCATCTATTTTTACCAGAAATAGAAGAAGAAAAAGTTGACTAAAATGTGTGTGTGTGTGTGTGTGTGTGTGTGTGTGTGTGTAATGAATAAGTACATACTTTTTCTTTGTGTTTAAACTATACATTCAACCCAGGCCTTCATGCATGATAAATAAGTGCTCTATCACTGAACTACACGCCCAGCCTCTTTTCAGTTTTGACAGACAGGATTTCACTAAATCCTCTGTATGACTTTGAACTCATGGTTCCCCAGCCTTGGCCTCCTAAGCAGAAAGCTCACAGATTCTGGCCTGGTCAACATCAATACCATTCATAGAAAACTTAGGATGCATGGTAGCAGGCTCTCACACTAACCCAAAGAGTATCTTGGTGATGGTGATGAGTAAAATTTTACTTTGGCCTCCTCTTTCAGGATAATTATCAGTGTCATTCTCCTCATGTGTCAGTGAAGGCTTGAGACTACATAATCTCTGCACTCTCATCTACCTACCTCTGAAAGTCTGTGTAAGTAACACACTCAGTCACCACAGAAAGTGTATGGCAGACTGGCATTACCTCTGCCTTCTCTCAGCGATCCTTAGGATGTCACAGGTTCTTGTAAACTTTGCAGACAACTCAAGGGCCAGACCACATTCCTGCAGCAGTGACCAGGCCCAATTTGCGCCTGTGGCCTTAGCTAAGAGGAATGCCACATTCTCCACATTGACAGGGGCAGACCCATCACTGAGGTTCCCATTAAGTGACTCCTGAGGAGTTGGACTTGTGTGTAGTAGATGTAGGAGAATCTTCCATTTCTACAAGATCACAAGAATTCACCCCACATACAGAAACACAGAGCATATAGGCTCCATACATGAATTGTGAGAACTGTAAGAACATTTAACAGCAAAACAAACACATTCAAGAACTGTCTCTTCACTTCAGCACAAGCCATCCAAACACACAGAATTAATATCATCCTCGGATTTCCTGAATATGCAACAACGAACTAAACAGACACAGCTTCTACACTCCTGCAGCAATCAGATGAGCAAAGGCCTTAAATAGACAAATGCATCACTTGTTATAAACCATGTTAAGTATATGATGGAAGAGAACAAGGAACTCCAGGACTGCAGGTTATTTCACTGTCCTTAAATAGACAAATGCATCACTTGTTATAAACCATGTTAAGTATATGATGGAAGAGAACAAGGAACTCCAGGACTGCAGGTTATTTCACAGTTCTGAGAAAGGTTCTAATGTGGAAGTGACATCCAACTAAAAGCAAAGAATGAAACAGGCAGCAGGGTGCATGCACGCAGCCTGCATGATATCAAACTTGGAGCAGGGAAGGGTAGGGAAGAGGACTGCATCCTGACACAGGAGACATGGAAAATGATGTGACACAGCAAAGAATCAACTGAAGATGATGTGACACAGCAAAGAACCAGTTCAGGAGACGTCTTAAAAGTCAGCACTGCATCATGGTAAGAGTGTGTAGTGAGGATGCCATCATGAGTCAGGCCCACGGGAACACTTACCAGAATAAATTGTATGAGTTCAGCACAAGGGCTGTCAGGGAGGAAGTTACAACACTCATCTGTTTTTAAGATTTAATTTACTGCTGTGTGTGTGTGTGACAGAGAGAGACAGAAAGAGAGAGACACACACACACACAGAGAGAGAGAGAGAGAGAGAGAGAGAGAGAGAGAGAGAGAGAGAGAGAGAGAGAGAGAGAGAGCACGTGTCCACAGAAGCCAAAAAAGCTGTTAAAGTCCCTGGAACTAGGATTATAGGCAAGTATGATACACCCAACTCTGGGCTTCAAGTTGCCAGGGATTGGGGTAATCAAAGTGTAAGAATCCAATGGAAGTCAGGCGGTAGTGGCACACACCTTTAATCTCAGCACTCTGCAGGCAGATCTCTGTGAGTTCAAGACCAGCCTGGTCTACAAAAGCTAGGTCCAGGACTGCCTCCAAAGTCAGAGAGAAACCCTGTCTCTAAAAGCCCCCCCATAAAAAGATCCCAATGGAATGGGAAAATAACCATGCTCACTTAGTGGCCCATGCTCACCTAGACAGGAAGTGGAGCTATCAAGTTATTCAACTGTTACCTAGCATTAGAGCAGGGGTCAGATACACTCATTCCAAACTATGATATAGACAAACTGACTGTAAACAAGGCCAGGTCAGAGCGCTTTGGAGACACGGAATGTAGGTTGTGGATCTACCGTGCTTCAGGTGAGATTCTCTCCTAGTCTAGAGCAAGGAATGAGGAGAGAACAAGGGGAAATAGCTTTGAAATATTTTTGGATAGGACAAGTAATACCAGTGTTTGGTGAGTCAGTTCAGGAACAAGCTGGAATATTGTCAGCTACCTGACAAATCCTTTCCCCAGATTCCTAGTGAGTTCACTGGTGGAGGAATAAGTATCTGGAAGGAGGCACAGGATGTCTGGTACTCGCTGGTAACAACAGAAAGGACAGGCAATCACATGTGAGTGCATGACAGGAAGGAGGCCATGGCTAAGCCAGCTGACCTTGGACCAGGAGGAGCAAAGGCAACACAGGCCTCAGCTCCAGAGGAAGATGAAGGGTGGTGGTCTGAGAATCCACAGTGTTTTGTGCTGGTGAATGAGGTTAAATGGAGGCCCACAGGTTTAAGTGATGTTCACTTTCCTGGCTGACATTTATGCTTGCCTGGCTGTGGGAAAAGACCTGCTATGGAGATATTCTGTCTGTTTTTGAGATAGAAATCCAAGGGTAGAAACTTCAAGCAAGGTGGGAATAAAGTGAAGAACTGAGTCAACCCAGTGGTGTGCAGTTGAAGGAGTTGGCAGGGGAGCATGCCCTGAGTCCATAATTTAAAGTCTGTCTGGGTAACTTATCATTCCACTATCTAAAAAATGGAGCTGGATTGTTGGCACTCCCCCATAGTCCTAGCACTAGAGAAGCTGGAATGGAAGATTAATGCTTGAAAGCTGCCTGGACTACATACCAAAACCGATATAAGAAGAGAGAGAGAGAAGCAGATGGCTTGTCCTGGCAGCTCACAAGACAATGGCCAGCTTTCCAGAGGTGGACCAAGCCATAGTATCTGCCCCCTGGAGGACAGGTGTAAACCAGACACCCACAACACAGCACATCTTGAGAGAACCCATGATCTACCACTGAAGATTCCTCCAGTGATCAGCTGCCTTTAATGCACTGGCTACAAGAGAAAACACACGGAATTGCTTTTAGGCTGTGAAGGATAAACTGACTGCCAATTAGAACGTCACATGTTTTTCACCTTTAGACATTTCATCAATAACTATGGTTGCCTAGCCACCTGGAGGCTTCCACAAGTAAGAACAGATAACCTTAGAGCTAGTCGCCAGAGAGTAAAGAGAGCAGCGATCAATGAATCACTCAAGCTTTCTGAATGATACCATGGGCTACATGATCCTAATGTAGATTTCATAAGAGATGTTTGCTAGGAAAACTAAATAAAAGAAAGACTAGTCAGTGTGAAACTGAACCCTGTGAACTGAACTATCATAAAGCTGGTCAAATGCCCACTGAGAAATGCAGGAGACCATGAGATATGTCACTAGTCCATGGTTTCATAACATATCAGCAGGTGGAGCAATTGTAAACAGAAATACCATGAGATCAACTACAGAAAACTGCAAAGGTAGCTCTTAAATTCCTTTGTACAATTTTATCTTAACGGATATGATTATTATGGGGAAAGATGATGCCCTTGGAAAGAGACTGGCTACTAGGCCAAAGGAGAATATAAATAAGAAAAAATATTCCTTTCTGAACAGGCCTTCCTACATCGTACCTAAGTTACTGGCTGCTGTCTCCTGCCCTGGGGTGGAGGTTGATTCCTCATGGTAGTATTCTGCCAGACTATTGTCTTAGGGAAGCCACAGCAGATAACCTGAGGAATGTACTTAAAGATACCTGGGTTTGTGGAAGAGAAATTATATACAGAAACAAAATTAATATTCTTGTCTGTAACCATGTATTCATGCAGTAATATGGACATGTGCAGCTTACAAACATGAGCATGCATATAAAACATGAGATCTTTGAATGTTGACAATCATGGAGACATCTGTTTGCAACTGATCCAGTGCATGCTTCCCTTCCTGGCTCATCTCTTTTCTGCTCAAATACCAATGGCTTAGAATTATGATACTGTGCCTAGGACGCTTTTTATAAGAAGAAGACTGAAAAGCCAGGAACATGGAGGGGAGCAACAGTTATCCAGGCAGGCAGTAGCCAGGACAAGTTAATGGCCTTGGATGCACCTCTTCTCGTTCTCCTGAGTGGCACTAGTTCCCCTAGGGTAACACACACTCATCCTGACATCTATTCTAGCTTAGAGACTGAGTTGGCCGATTCCCACTCGTGGCCTCGATTGCTGTTGTGTACTCTGAGTCAACTCCCTGGAAGTTGTCTTGGGACTCTGCTGTGACAGGTATCCCTGATTCAGCTTCCAGTTCCTGATCCTCTACACTGTCACCCGTCCCAATTTCGTGTCTCCCATCCCACTTACCCTTCATTGTCAGCCTCTTCCGGAGCGCTCACATGAAGTCTACTTCAGGCCTCACTCACTCCTTCCCTTTCTTTGCTCTGTTCTGCTGCTTTCGGCCACCAGACTCTTTATTGTTGAAATTCCCCTGGAAAAATCCACTGTGCCCAAGAAACAAGGTAGGCACAGTGTACACACAGACTTGCTGCAGGGACATCAGTGGACCGCGACCAGACTTCGGCTTCAGTGCTTTGAGTGACCTCATCAATTGGCATCGGCCCTGCTCTGTGGCCCAGGGAAGGGTTAACGGAGTGGTCACTTCTGTGTGGGGTGGAGTCTGTTTATCGCGGTCTCCTCAGTTGGTGTCTCCTCCTGGCTGCAACAGTCCGGTTAGTGGTCAGGATCCATGAATATAGGAGGGAGGCTGTCATGGAGAGGACGCCAGGGAGACTGGGGACTAGGGAGGACGAAATGGGCCTGAAATAGCACAGGTAATTGCTTCAGTGAAGGTTTAGGAGTCCTTTGGAGGTTTTCTTGTTTATTTTCCTTAAGGTTTTTTGTGACACGGTTTTCACAGCCCTGTCCTACCTGGAACTCACTCTGCAGACCCGGTGGCCTCAAACTCAGAGATCCTCTTGCCTCTGCCTCATGCGTCCTGTGACTGAAGGCATCTGCCAAAACCCCCGTTATTTATTTATCTCTTATTTCTTTATTTCTTTATTTTAGCAAGGGACTGCCATGGCCCTGGCTGTCCTAGAATTCATTCACGTTATTACTAGTCACATTGTGTAAAGATGAGAGGGTTTCACTTCTGTTGCAGCTACTGGGTACTTTTATCACCTTGTTTGAGCGTCTCTTATCTATGAATAAAAAGGGTGAGTAGCTTTAACTGGCTTTGGCCTCAGAACACTTGCTTTTTAAATGTATTTTTCCTCTCTGAAGAAAAAGTCTCCCTATGTAGCCTAGACACTTGCTATGTATCCTAGGCTGAGCTCAGAAATGTAACATTCCTATCTCAGCCCCTGATGCGTTAGAGTTTACAGGCCTCTCATACTGCATCCCACCCAGAAAGCATCCTTGAGGCTGGCAGCATTGATTTCTGTCAGTGTGGTAAAAGAAAAAAGTGATTCTCATGGCTGTAGATCTGGGACCCAAAGGCCCAGTACAGCCTGCTCAGGTTGCCTTGGTTCTTTCCAGACACTGCCCTTAATTTCTGATGATTATTGGATCTAACTTGGGAGAAATCAGCGGTTTTTCACTAGTGAACACTATGCAAACGTTCTTTTTATTTTTAACATGTTACTCTCAATTTCCCTCTCCCTCTTCTCCTCCTCTGGCCTCCCAATCCTCCCAAACCCCCAACCCACTCCATCCCCTCCTCTCCTCCCCAGGGAGGGTAATGGCTTCCATGAGGGATTTTCACACACTATGCAACCTTTTAAAGGGAAAAAGAATTCTTAGTAAAACTTGGGCAAACAGCACTGCATCCTTGTTTAAGAAACATAGGCTCTGTAGGTCTTTGTGTGATTATTTTGTGTCTTGTTTATCTTAAGCAGCACAGGACATGGTAAGGCACATATGATTTAGTCTTTGAAGTCAGACTGATATCACCAGGATGGTCACTAAATGTGTTTCATTTACAAAGCCCTGCAAATATTTTAGCATCCATCAGAGTGTGTTTGAGAAAGTGCCCTTGGGGAACAAAACATGTGAACTCAATAATACATACATGATCTCTTGTTTGAGACAGAGTTTCTCTATATAGGTTGTCCAGGAACTGGCTATGTACATCAATTGGCCATAAACTCATCCCATAACTCTATCTCAAGAGTGTTTGGATTAAAATATTTTAAAAGATTGCTTGACAAAAGTTGCATATATGTATGACATTTTAAATGACACTTTGAAATTCATATATTGTAAAATGGTGAAATTAGGCTAAGTAAACCAATTACATCATATAATTGTTTTTGTAGTGAGACATTTAAATTTTTAGTGATTTTTTCAAGTATATGATGCTACTATAGGTACTGTATCATACATTAGATTATTATATGTGAACATTTTGTTATCTTTAAAAAGTCGATTAATGTTTGGTGCTTAGGATCAACCAAGGAACCAACTCATGCTCTGTACCACTGAGCTATTCCTCCCTCACAATTATGAACTTAGATAAGCATAAGACAGTAGTGGAGTAGGGGCATATTTCAGTGAAAGGACACTTAAAACTTGAGGTCCTGAGTTTTGTTCTCAGAACTGTGGAGAGTGGGACTTGGGGGTAGACAACAGAAAATACGGGAGTCATTTTATGGGTTGTAGATTCAAAAGCAGCATGGCTTCTGTGATGATAGAGACACAGGCAAACACCAGCCTCTTGCAGGTCATTAGCATTCTCTCTTTTTATAAGATTTGTTTTTATTTTATAAGTGATTTTTCTTTCTGATTTTCTGAGACAGGGTTTCTCTGTCCAACTGCCCTAGCTGTCCTGGAATTCACTTTGTAGAGCAGGCAGGTCTCAACCTCACAGAGATCATCCTGCCAGTCTCGCCAGTCCTGGGATTACAGGCATGTGCTACCATGCCTGGCTCTGTTTTATAGTGCTTTTAGTGCTTGTAAGCATGTGCACTGTTTGTGTGGCTGGTTCCTGAAGAGGCCAGAAAGAGGGCTCCAGATTCTTTGGAACTGGACTAACACAGATGGTTGTAACCCTTTATGTGTTCAATGTGTTTTGAACCGTGATCCTCAATAAGGATAGCAGGTGCTCTTAGCTGCTGAGACATCTCTCTAGCCCACTTATTGGGGATCTCTTAATGAACCCCTTTTCAAATAACTAGCATAAGTTTGGGTATCTGTCACTGTTCCCTGTGATTCTCAGATTGCAGTAGTTTGGTGGGTACCCAGAGAGAAAATGCTTACTAAAACATTTGCTTTGTAGGAAAGAGATACACTGACTTTATCATCTTCAGAAAAACAGTGCATGAAGAGATATCTATTGGATTTTTTATTTAACATTCTTTTATTATATATTTAAATTAGAAACAAGCTTGCTTCCCAAGTCAGTCCCAGCTCCCTCTCCCTCCCCTCCATGCCCAGTCCCTCCCCCATGCCCCCAGACCCCCATCCAATCCCCACTCCATTATCTATTAGAATTTGTATGATTATTATTTATGACAGCAAAGTACTAAGAACAATATTTGACATGAATGGACTGAGGAAATGAAGTATGTGCTGATTTATTTGGTAAATCAAATTTATCACATGGATGATAGAGTGCATACCTATAATCCCAGCACTCAGATAGTTGAGCCAGGAGGAAAAAGAGTTTGAGGCTCTCGTAGCATACATAGGGATTCCCTGTCTGGAAAAGTAAATTAAAGGCTTCAAAATTTCTGATTCCTAGGCATCTCTTATGAGCATTGCCTCACAGACGGGTACCCAGAATCTATGTTTTTAGAAAGTGAATTTAAAAACTTGTGTGTGGGGGGGAGGTGTTTATGTGCATGTGTGCCAGTATCCATAGAGGTCCCAAGAGCATTCCATTGGATCCTGAGTTACACGTAGTTATGAGTCACTCAATGTGGGTGCTGGAATCTGGAAAAGCAGCAAGTGCTATTAACACCCGAGTCATCTTCCCAGGCCTGAGAATCTGTATTTTTAAAGAATGTTCTCAGGTGAGGTATTCTTATATAATAGATATAGGAGGATCCCCTAACAGGTTAGATAGTCACAATGTTTAGGACAGTTATAGAAAAAAGGTAAATAACACCAATATACACAGAAAAGAATAAACAAATACATTGAAAAATTTTATAAATGTGTCAGGGAATACTTTACTTACTTACAAAATCCATTTTATGAAATTGACACATGAATTTTTTTCCTCTTCATAACAATGAGCAGTAAACTTTGCATAGTGGATCTGTATGCATTTCTTCAATGCATGAATCTGTGAAAATTCTGTGAGAATTTGAGGTTCAGTGACATTGTAGTGACTCCATTCATGTCTAGAACCTTACTATGGATAATTTGAAATAGAAACATATTAAGAGAAGCTGCTACTTCCCAAGATGGCACTGTGACAAACAGGTTCTGTGTTATGTTACTAGCTTCAGTGTAGTGCAGGACCTGCTTCATATTTGGATGTGAAAACAGTACTTATTGCTCTTGGTGTTTGTGTGTGTGTGTGTGTGTGTGTGTGTGTCCACATAGTCATCCAGAGGCTTTCATCTTAACCAAGTTGTTATTCTCTGTTTGTTTCAGGCTTGCAGCTGGAATCAAGGCCTGGAATTCTGAAGGATCTGCTTCCATACACAGGTGTTGTTCTCATCTGGGCATCCTGGGTGTAGGATTTGTGGAGTACTCTCCTGAAGCAGAAGGAGCATCTGGCCATAAGTGTCAATCCTTTCCCAGCACTGAAAAAGATTCAAGAAAGAAGGTAAGACCTGGTAAGTGAGATGCTCCCCTCCTGTTAGTGCACCCCTGTACTTAGGTCCCTACAGCAGTGGGGAAAGCATTCCTATAATCTCCGCTTGAGCCACAGATTTTCGCAACAAAAGCAAAGTATCTGAGTTGAGCTCCAGTACTACACACATGAACTTAAGTCTCCTTGAAAAATAGGTGTGTATTCCTATGATCTCCACTTGAGCCACAGATTTTCACAACAAAAGAAAAGTATCTGAGTTGAGCTCCAGTTCTAAACACATGAACTTAAGTCTCATTGAATAATAGGTGTGTACCAAACCACACCTTGACTCTCACATGTCCTCCTCCTCAAATTACACTTGGATACTTGGATATCCACATGTTCAGGAAGAAACTGATTCCACAGGGATCAGTACAGCATTCATTTAGTTCCAAAACTCTTGTGGCAGAATCAAGGCAGTGTCCTAGGCAGAGGCAGATCAGAGGCAGTGACAGGCATATTAATGTGAGTTCAAGGCTAGCCTGATGCAACATAGTTAGTTACAGTACATCAGTCAAGAAAATAAAAGCAAGTTATCAACAAATGGATTCATCTTCCTCTATTTCACCCTGTAAAATGTCAATGTGGAACAAACTCTGAAACTTTCATAGCCTATCATAGCAGAGTTGAAGGTTTAGGGACAGGCCTGAATGGAGGAAATCTCCAACCACTCCAGAAATACTGACAGGAGATGCCAAATTGTCTCTCAAGAAGGAAAGAGTTCATTGTCAGCAAAAGAAGGAGTTACATGAGGTATGTCATAGAGAACTGGATGAAATCTTTGCTATTGATACCTCAGATATACAATTAGATAAAATATGAAATCATGATAAAGAGGTCAAGTAACTTAGTAAAGGAGCAATAAAGAGATCGTCATCACAAATTTACTAACAGTGGAGAGTGAGTTCTGAAGGCATCCAGAAAATACATAGTGAACCTAAAGTAGCTGCAAACAATGGCCAACTAGAAATGGAATGGGAAAAACTACTGAGTGTTACTATAACTCTTCCCTCATGCCTGGTCCCAGAGCTGTGTCAGTCCCAAATTAACCTGCAGGATACTGTATTAATTATGAAGCTGTTGGCTGTTTGGTATGATATCTTGTTTAGCTCTGACATAATTATTAACCTATAATTACTAATCTGAGTATATCTGGGTGGTCTTTTATTACTGGAGAAAGTTATGAACTTCTCAGTCCTCTGGCATCCTACATGGTGACTCTGTACCTCCGTTCTCCACATCCTCAAGTCACACCTATCTTGTTTCCTTATTGGCCAACAGTGCTTTATTTATCAACCAGTCAGACAAACATATGCACAGAAGGAGTTCTGCCATCAGATGAGGGTTATATTAAAAGGGAATGCTATACTTATACTCTGCTGGGGTGCAAATGATGTGTCCTATCAGTACTCACTCTAGTTAGTGTCAGTAGTCTTTTTAAGAAGAGCACCCAGATTGAGGGAACTCAAGTGAGAAACCCTTTCAGGTGGTCAGAGTTATGAGCTGTCAGCATGTGTCCGTGACCCAAGGAAGAGATCCAAGGGCTCCTTGCTAACTGTGTTGATTGGCAGCACCGAGTTCCTTGAGTGCACCTGGGATATTGGTCACCAAGACTCTACTCCTTGGCTTTCTTCTCCCAGAATTATTCCTTTCTCTGTGCCAGTACAGGCTGGACTCACACTTCTCTTGTCTGCTTTTCTTCTCTTCTTGATAGGGTCTCTCATTCTTGCACCATGTAAACCCTGGAAGCATTACTCATGTGTGATATAACTATGAACTTTCAGAAGCAGTAGTCTTATGTTACTTATGGGTATGATTGAAGTTGAATGTTTCTTGTAGAATACAAGGCTGAGAGACTCATGTGCGGGCTGGCTGTACATGTTTCCTCTTTCATATTTTTGTTTTGCTCTTCTGCTGCACAGACATAGCTACCTCTGGATCTCTTCTCTCTGCCTCATCATTTGTCTTTCTGAGATGCTTGTCTCTTTAGCCACTGTTGTGGAAGTCAGTGTGTTTCACACTCAGGCTTCTGAGGCATGGACCTTGCTATTTTCTTTCCTCTCTTCATATATTATCAGTTACAGTTATATACTCTTCATCCACACTACAATGAGTGTGACAGTTAGAGAAGCCCTTCCTCCTTGCAACCACCTCTGTAGAATCCCCGGCTCCCAGCATTCTGTGCCATGCTTGGATCTGAGACCAGGATAAATGTAGAGTGGAGCTCGTGTAGGAAGAAGGCATTTGTTTGTCCTGGGTGGTGTGTTCCATGAAAGGAGCTATGTAGGTGCTTTGATTTATATGTGAAAAAAGAACTATCCATTTCCCAACTCATTATATACTCACAGACAAGAAATTGTTTTGTGATTTTTTTTGAAATATGGGGCAATCTTGTGTAGTTCTTCCAGAGGTAGGAATGGAATCAAGTGTGTGATTGTTCCTAGGCACTCTGACCAGCGTTGGATGGGATCTGAAAGTAGTTTTGATTTTCATTTTCCTGATGGACAAAGATATTGAGTATTTCTTCATTCCTTTCTCAGCTTTTTGAGCTTCTGCCCTTAAGGGTTGTCTGTTGAGAACTATAACTCATGAATTAAGCTGTATATTTGGAGCTTTTGATCTCTTGAGCTGTTTTAAATTTTAGAATGTTATTTGTCCTGTATTAAAAGCAGAGTCAATAAAAATGTTCTTTAATTTTTTATGCTGTCCCCTGCACAGAAGCTGTTCAGGTTGCTGATATGTCATTAATGAATTGGTATGCTGTGTGACTGTAAAGAGAGAGTTGTCTTCTGTGTCAGTGCATTCTGTACTGTTCCCAACATTGTCTTCTACCAGGTTGAGTGTATCTGCTGCTATGGTTATGGCTATGATCAACTTTGAATTACATTTTGTATGTGGTAAGAATTGTGGATCTAGACCTAGGCAATCTATGGGGCTTTGGGTAGCAGATCAGTATTTATCCCTGGAACACAAATGGTCTTTGAGTGTCCATCCTACAATGAGGGATGCTCTCTCAAATTGGATAATAGGGGGATGGCCTGGGCACTCCCTGGAACAAAATGACAGACTCTAGAGATCCCCCATGGAGGGCCTTAAAGTCCTTGGGGAATGGAGTGGGGATTGGGTGGGAGGCTGTTGGAGTAGGCGTGGAGGGGCGGGTGAGGGAGCTGGGACTGACATGGGAAGAAATATTTTTTCTAATTTAAATATATAATAATAAGTGTTTCAAAATAGGAATTATGGATCTATTTATATTATTTTTGATTCCTACATGCATATTGACCTACACCATGTGTTGAAGATGCTGGCCTTTTACCCATTTTGTGTATTTCTGGACCCTTTATAAGAAATCAGGTGTCTTCCTGGGTCTTACTAAATGTACCACTTGATAGAAGAGTGAGGGCCATTCTCTCTAAAGACACTGGGAGGGAAAACTATGTGGGACTTCAGAGTGTGCCTCTCCTCTTCTCACACCAGGAACTTCTGAAACAATGCATAGACAGGTAAAATTTCTTCAGGGTCTCATTTAGACATTTGGAAATTTTCTACACACCATAGTCACTCTGCTTTATTACTTTAGACTCTTTGTGGAGAAACTCAGAAAATGCCCAGAATACCTCAACTGCCTTTCCAAGGGAACAAGATCCAAAATCAACAAGGTAGGTCTTTATTATCTATGTGGCAGATCTAAAATCTCTAGAGCAACAGGGATCTTCTCAGGTGGGTGGGGAGCTGATGCTGCCTCAGCATCACAGTTCAGAGGAAAGGGATTGCAGGTAAGGGGATACAAGTCATGCATGAGATATTAGTGCCTCTCCACACTTGTTTTCTCTCCATCTTCTCTGACTTTAGGGCTGTTCTAATTCTTCTTTTCCATTTTGTGTTGCAGACTTTAAATAGAGTCTTTGTTATTTCTGAGACGCTGAAAAGCAAACTGCTGAGACAATACAGCAAGGAGTATGCAGGTTACCTGGCAGATAAGGTCAGTGTGTGAGCATGAAGACAAAATGTTTGTGTGTATTCTAGTCAGCCTGTGACCCGGGACTATATTGTGCTGTTTCTGTGGAATCTGTGTTCAATAGATGTGGTCCACATTCACTTGAACACACATGCACCTGTATCCATAGAAGCCAATACACACACACACACACATACACACACACACACACACAGTGCACACTAGGGTACTCATAACATTGAGACAGAATTGTTACTTAAGACAGCTATACAGCAACTGTGTAAGGCAGTGTTGGTTTTTTTCTTAGTACCAGGGTTATGAAGGAGAAGCATGGACACTATGATGAGATGACAGAACTGATTACATCTACACTTGGTTTGTCTCTTTGCTGACAATTCTTTTTCTTATGAGATTTGAAGTATGAGAATACTCCTATTTCTCTTTATAAAGAAAAAAAGAGAAGAGGAAGTGGCAGAAAATAAGGCCTTTAGGCAAGACATGAGGAATATAGTCAAAAACTCCAAAGAGTTTGCCAAATGGAGCTCTGTGGTGGAGAGACTGGTGGATGGAGCTGAGAAAGATAGTGGAGTGGTCGGATAACGCCTGCCATCAGCATCAAAAAGTGCTGAAGTGTCTTTGGCAGAAAGCACTCCACAGGAAGCCTATGAAGAGGTCACCCCCAACACATCATCAGACACGCAAGGTGGAGAGACTAAGATGGTGGAAAGCACAGGTAAGACCCCACAGGTTCATGACTTGGAAAGATTCATGTGAAGTGGACTCCATTGCATCTGGTCAGCCACACACACTTGAGACTGCAGCTCAGCAGGAAAGGGAAGAGCCACTAGTGACCAGGTGTATGATATCTGGAGCACTGAGCAACACAGAGCAAGATTCATCCCTTTTCCCATGTCCTCAGTCTTTTGCTTCCCTGGATCCACTTTGCTGTGGTAACAGAACCTAATGTGATTAGTGTTTTCACTCTCCTTCCTGCCACCCTGACTATCTTGCAATAATAGGCTTTAACTTTGTTTAAGTCACATCAGTTTCTTCAAAACTTGTTGGATTCATTTCCTCATCTTTTCAGTGCTCTAAAGAGATTAGAGGAAGCACATTAAGAAATACTGAATCACCTGCCACTGTAAGATATGTACTGTGCATTGTTAATTTCTAAATGTTGGACTCTCAGTTGATCTTATGACATAATGGAGAGATGTTAATGCAATAGAATTTCGGTTGTAGTAGATTACGTTTTCAGCGCTAGGGAGACCTTCATAGGAAATCCTCAAGTTGATCAGGGAGATAATGACATTGTGACTTAAGTGCTAGCAGTGACAGTGTTAGAAGCTGGGATGGAATCAACAGAGAGCACCTGACAACTTGGTATGGTTGGCTACCTCTCTATTCAAAGTTCTCTTTGGGTGACATGAGACATGGAGAAAGGAGAAGACCTGGTTTCTCACAGCACAGCTAACTGTGTAGACACAGAGCACACAGAGATTCTGTTGGACTAATAGTGCCAGGGAAGGCCAGCACTTCAGGTAGTCTCTTCACATCTGCAGATGTGCTGAAGCAACTCTATATCCATGCTCACACATGAACATGCACAATCTAAGAAATACACAGAGATCATGGACATGACCAACACACTCATTGTTCATACATGAAGGATTTCAAATGGGAAATCCACAAAAAGTCCTCAAATGTCTTAGTTCATTAGTTTATTCTTATTTTTTATTTTCATTTGTGTCATCTGACTTTATAGCCTGAATTGGCCTAACTTGAGATCCTGCAATCTCACCAAGTAAACCTTGAAATTCCTAGTGTGCATCCAGTGGGCTGGCTTTTCATGAGTTTAAGTATTTTTTTAATCTTTTCTTGTCTGGCATGAGTCTAAATCTCTTCTTTAATGAGACATTAAGCCAAATTGTAAAGCTCTTCTAAATTGGGCACAGGTGAGAGACAGCCTTTCCCAGATGTGAGCCTGTGCATTCACCAATGCACACATTTGCGATGCAGGTGAGAACGTCAGTCTTAACTAGGCTTGAGCCTGTGCACTCAAATCTACACATCTGAATAATCTAACACAGGAACAGGAGTAAGCTCTTATGTTCCTATGGGACTGTAGAAATAATCAGGAAACAGGTAGTGGTCCCAGCTAAGTCAAGAAACCTGTCCCTGGAACTTTGCCGGGTTTGGTTCACCATCTTCACTCACAGTTAGAATCTAGTGATGCAACATTTCCAGGTTGCATGAACACCTGGATGACTGAAGTCAAGTATTGTATTTATATCACTATACACAATTAAATAATAAATGAGTGCCTAGTGGGGAACAATTATTCAGAAAAATACAAAGAACAACTGAAGCAGTTCTCTGTTCTTCCTCCTGGATTCACTGACCCTCGGGAAAAAGGAGCATAAAGGAAACCCATAGCTCAAGCTCCTCTCTTACTTCTTGCTGTAACCACCCCCCAAAATGGTGTGGCCATCGTTGTAGGTTCACAGACCAGTATCCTACAGATAAACATGCAGTCATAGGGTCAAAAGGGTCTCCTCCATCCATACAACATGCCTTATTGGGGAATGCCTATGATGGTGTGACCTTGAGAAAGAATCTGTATATGTTTCCATATAACTGCAACTTCTTAATATCTGATTGTTATGGATGATTTCCCCCCAGCCTGGTCTCATACCCACCTTGCCACAAATGAACACACAAAGATTTATGTTGATATGTTGATTATAATTCTGTTGTCCTATGCCTAGGGCTTCTTATTGGCTTGCCCTCTTTCAATTATTAACAAATAACTACTTATCTATGTATATTTACATGCTCTTATCTTACTGGAGAATGTCTGAGTCATGTCTTCTCTTCCTGGGATGACACATAGACTGCACTCTGCCTACATTTGATGGGGTTCCTATAACCTCACAACTTTTGGTGAAATGGACAACATGAATTAGGATGCCCACAACAGGCTTTCTTCAAAGTTGACCATTGGGAATAGTAGTAGGTATGCACAGTCTGTGTATGAAAGTCTCAGCAATGGGAGCTTCTATTGTGAGAATCAGTCTCCAGATCCATGAGGAACCAGAGAAATGTACCTCCAGACA
This sequence comes from Mesocricetus auratus, assembly GCF_017639785.1. Lineage (NCBI taxonomy): Eukaryota > Metazoa > Chordata > Mammalia > Rodentia > Cricetidae > Mesocricetus > Mesocricetus auratus. Next base: position 1,969,758 of record NW_024429233.1, on the reverse strand, counting down.
TGAAAGACCAGAGGTCACCAGAACTACAGATCTGAACAATGGGCAAAGAAGACAAGTCTGGTCCAGGAGTGACACATCAGAAGATTACCTTTTCTCTGTCTATCCTGTTGAGCTCCCAAAGGGATTCCTGTTACCTGTGTTGAGAGAACACTGAGTTTGTGAGTCCTTATAGAAATTTCTGTAAAACCAATTCACAGTCACACCCAGAAATATGTAGTTTTATCCACTCAAGCAAACAGTGAAGTCCTTCCTCACAGCTACCACTCAGTTGGGGCCAAAGCTTGAAGAAGAAACTCCCTAACTGCTTTGTGGTTCCTGTATGGGGAGGAGATTTCAGGAGAAATTACCATTGATTTTGTGTTTTTTCACAACAGTGCCATGCTGAGATCTTCTCACCAGAAACTGTAACCTCAAATTTCTCCCTCTTTTCCATTTCAGGACAGAACTCCAAAGGCCTCCACCCTGTGGTCCTTCCAAAGGACCTTTGTGAACAGTTCCACTGTTCTGCATGGAAGAACACCAAGAAAGGCATAGAGACATGCGGTGTGCTATGTGGCACCCTGGTAAATATCTTAAAATTTCTTCCTGAGTTGAGGCTTTATGGGGCTGTGTCCACCATACATATCACTCCAAAGAAGGAACTTTTACAGAAAAGGCCTGAGCTACCTTGAATTTGTTGGCTACATTATATTGTTATTCAGAGTCCATCTTCAATGTTATGTTAGATATTTTCATTCTAATTATAGCTAATGCCTGTAATCCCAGTCATTTGCAAACTGAGACGGGATGTTTCCTACAAGTTCAAATTAGGATCACATACAGAATGAGAGAGTGAAGTAAAAGCATACAGGCTGGCAGATAGAAATGTGGAAATAAGATATGGAGACAGCACCTTGTCTCATTCTGAAAGGAGGAGGAGTCAATTATTTACTTGGCCTGGTCTGAGAACCCACACTGTGCTGATACTTGGAATATTAATTAAATACTTCAAGACCTCCAAATAGACACAAAGGCTGCTGCACGGAAGACCCTAGGCCAAGGATGTGCTAAGAAAGATATCTTGTGTTCATGTCATCATCCTTCCTTTCATATGGTTACCCAACAAAGCACTGGAACAGTCAAGGTGGGGAAACACTGAGGTGAGGGGGATGGATGAGAGTCATTCACAGGGGTGAGGGCTTCACTTACTTATGTTATGAGAGAGTGGGTTTGACAATGTCAGTGAGTGGTAACAATCTATTTTCTTTTGGCAGGTAAAGAATGAATACCATGTGTCCCATGTCATTATTCCTGTGCAGAAAGGAGATCCCGATTACTGTTTTGCCCAGAATGAAGAGGACATCTTCTTTGTGCAAGAAGAACTGGGCCTTCTCACCTTAGGTTCATGTAAACAAACTGACCTCACTGGTGGCGAGCTGCTCTTCTGAGTTCACTGCCCAGATTTGTCTCTATACAGAGTCAACCCATTCCAGACCACCTGTCTCTGAGCACATGCAGTGACTAGTTTTCCAGTGTTGAGTCAAAGGCATATCTCCTGGTGCATTTCAGCTTTACTAGTTCAGCTCTTACTCATTGTAGTTCTTCAATGTTCCAATTCCTTGTAAGTATATGGAGAATGCTAGCTTCCCTAGGATGTATGGGAAAGTGCTGTAGTCTCCATGTACGTAAAAGCTGTATGGAAGTATTTTAACCAAGTTAGGAGAGTTCACTCTCATGATTGCATTTTGTCTTTATGAAGGAGCACTTGTTATGTACATACACAAAAGTCTCCTTCATTCAAGGGTTTCAAGTATTTGGACAATCTGTGCAGAATTGTGGTGATCTTCAGGAAAACACATTTCTTCCATAGAGATTCCTTTGAAGGATTATCTCCTGTTCAAGGCCTCAAACTAACATGACAGGCAGCTCTTATTGGAATGAGACAGGTGTAAGCCACACTCAGTTATTTCTAGGTTTTGACAGATCACAAGTATTTGTACTCACTGCTTGGGCAGTGCTGATGTGTGGCCAGTCTTCTGTGTCTTCATGCTACAGTTGCATAAAAGTTCACTTATTTCCCTAACAATAATATACCACGGCAGTAAGGAAATCTGGCCCTTCATGAATGGACACAAACAGGAGGTAAAACATAAAATTAGCACCAATTCACATGAGACAGAGTGCAAGTTACTCTTCAGGATGTAGATACAGGACACTGTGGAATTCAGAGGAAGAGGAGTCCCACTTGAGCTGTCTTATATAGAGGAAGCAAAAGAGAGGTCATGGTCATTGCTAACATGTATCTGTCAGTAGTCATGGTTGGGAAGTTTCTGTCGACATGACACTTCAGAGCCGTGCTGTCCATTGATACTTATGGGCAGTAAGAACAGAATATATGGAGATCTCCCTGCGCTAATTAGGGCAGAACAATGATGTGACTAAGTCCAGACTCCAGAAGATAAAAAGAAGGAGTTGCAAGGCTGGTTGCAGAGCAGAGGTCATTTAATGAGTGGAGGCTGCTAACTTCCAGCAATGATGAGAGGGTGATGACCATGTGTTCAGGAACGTGGGATTTCAGAGATTCAGGCCTGAGGAATTGAGGTTGGGATGTCTGCAACAGAGCAACCTTGCAGTTGAGCTCATGTAGATGGCAGAGATCCTCTCATAAAATTCAATATGTGATCTAAAGGAAGACTCATTTTAAGGGGGGATCTTCCAAGGTCTTTCAAAGTCTTTCAAATCTCGGCTATTTCAGACAATTATGTATTCAGAGGGAAAAAGAGATCAATCCCTCTTCCATCTTCACTTAGACAAATAAAGTGTTTTCCTGGCATTTTGTGGGGAGTCATAGTGGGAGCCAGTTTTTTAAAATCCTTGGGACCTCCTCCTTTGGTTCAGACATGGGTCTCAATGGGAATTTTTGAATTCTTTTGTCTCTTTAGATACATCCAACCCAGACAACCTTCTTGTCGAATGTGGATTTACACACACATTTTTCTTACCGATGATGCTGCCATAATCAATTGCAGTGGTCTGCTCACCCAAATATAAACAGTGAGTATGTCTGATTCGAGCCTGGAAGGTACAAGTGGAATATCCTGTATGGCTCAGAACACTTTAAAAACTAATATCCAGAGGTTCTTAACTTATTGCTATATAAGTGTCCCTTTATGGAGCACATTCTAATTAACACCAGCTGATCCTAAAAGATGTGCTGATACCACTGATAGTTTTCTAAGGAAAACTGCCAAGAAGTGTCCTGAAAAACCAGAGGTTGAAAATTCCATAGTGTCATCCTGTATCATTCCTAATGTCTTGTTAGTCTGAATTCTTTAGCAGAGCTAGTGTTGGGAAAGCAATTCATCATCTTCTTTTCTTGGGTTAAATTTTGTAGTCTGGAATGTGTCCCAGGGGATCTAGTGGTCTCAGGTTTTAGCACAACCCCCACTTGTTCCTCACAATGTTTGGCCTGAACAGACCTAACTTTTTGTTTGATTCTTCTTCCTTCTCATTTCTATTATTGGGTTCCCCTGTTCCATTAAGTCAATCTAGATGAAAGAGATCAAGAGAGAGAAAGACAGAAAGACATATACAGAAAGGGGTAAGAAGAAGGAGAGGGATGATGAGGAGGCCAAAGAGAAGAAGAGGAGGAGAAGAAATAAGAGAGCAGGTGGGAGGTGGATTGGGACTATGACAAAGAAGACAAGTTCTAACACAACCAATGACAGTGATTACTCACAATATAAGGAGGATTTCCTCATCAATTGTGAGGGAGGAAGAATTGTGCAGAGAAGAGGAGAGACAGGAGGAGAGGAGGGGGAAGGGATAGAGAAGTGAAAGAGAAAGGAGAACGGTCATAAGAGAGAAGAAAGGGAGGAAGAAAAGAAAGGCAAAAAGGAGAAAAGAGGAGACAAAGGTTTAGGGTAGAGAAAGGAAGGAGACATGTGGGATATCTGATTGACTGTGATGTTGCCTTTTCTCATTTCAGAACTGAAATTTTCACACTGACAACTTTTGGACTGAATGAAATATCGTGCTGCCCCCAGAGGGGCTTCCATCCCCATAGTCAGGATCAATGAGATTCTGACACTTTACTTCAATCAGCCTGGACTTTTCTATTCAGTTTAATTCAGAGAAAACATAGTACCATTATGAGAAGACCAGAACCCTGTCCCACAAAATATGTGTTAAGAGGCAGGGATACAGCCAAACAGATTCAAGGAAGACTGAGATACGAGGATCAGTGTGCTAATTCCAAGAGGTAGAACTCGGTGTCTGTATTTATAAGTATCATAATAAATGTGTATGAGCACTTGTAAAGAGTTTTCATCATACTCCTGATCCTAACAGGAAATTATGATCTAATGACATTTCAACTGTCTTTTTTAAAACATGTATGCACATTTATATTTCATTATGTTTATTTATGCAATTTCATTGTGTAGTCTTTTAAAATTAGACACTGCTTTTATTTTAATTCTGTGTCTCTGTGGGTTTGCACATGTGAGTTCAGTGCCTGTGTGTTACAAGAGCTCTTCAGATGCCCTAGATCTGGAGTCAAGCAATTGTGCACTGCCTACCTCCCTGCAAGAGCAGTGGGTGTTGTTAAGCACAGCAGCATACTCCAGCACCCACTGTGTGGTCTCATGGGACAAACCAGTATTTTCAGTTGATGTGGGCAAGGGCTTTCTAGAAGATGTGTTCAAAAACACATAACTCTAAATTGGGATATGGGTAATGCTTATATACTGGGATGTTGACAGATACTGCACACTTTTAAACAAGTTATCTGGAACAACAGTTCCCTATTTCCCAATTGTAAAATCTTCTTCTAAATCTGTCCATGGTGGAACACACACACATCATCAGCTCTTGTTCAGTTGCAGCAACAGATTACCAATTTGAGGCCATCTGAGTTTATATAACAAAAGTTTCAGACTGATAAATCCCTGAACGTGTATGCCAAGTGAGCATCCCCTCAAGGCCTATTAGGTCACATTTGCCATCTGATTGGAATAATGACTCTAAAGCTACACTGAACTTTTTGAACTCTTTTAATAAGGAACTATTTCCCAAGTAAGTCTGGAAAATAGACGGCAAGATCCATGGGGAGACACTGACTCTGACTATGAGAAGAACTAGGTTGAATCTTGGGTGCCAGATCTTTTTTTTTTATTATATTTCTCTTTTATGTATTTTTATTTTTAAATTTAAATTGGAAACAAGGTTGCTTCACATGTCAATCACAGCTCCCTCTCTATCACAGCTCCCTCTCCCTCCCTCCCCTCCTCAAATGCCCTCCCACCAACACCCCTTCCCGCATCCCTCAATCCCACTCCTTTCCCCAGGGAGAGTGAAGCCCTCCATGGGGGGGTATCAATAGTCTGTCATTTCCTCTAGGGCAGGGCCTAGGACCTCCACCCAAGCGACCAGGCTAAGAGAGCATCTCTCATTGTGTGATGGGCATCCAAAGTTGATTTTTAAGCCAGGGATAAATATTGATCTACTGCCCAAGCCCCATCAATTGCCTTGGCCTCCTCACTGACACCCACATTCAGGAGGTTGTTGGGTCTTATGATGGTTCCTCAGCTATCAGACTGGGTACCATTAACTTCCACTTGCACAGGTCAGCTGTGTCTGAGGGTTTCCCCATGCATGGTCTTGCCCTTTCTACAACTGTATTCCAGGAGTTCTGCTCAGTGCTTAGCTATGCTTCTCTGCTTCTACACCCATCAGCTACTAGATGAAGGCTCTACAATGGCATTTAAGATAGTCACCAATCTCACTATAGGGGAAGGACTCTTAAGGCAGCCTCTCCTCTTTTGCTTAGATTCTTAGTTGGGGTCATCCTTGTGGATCACTGAATATTACCCTATTGCCAGATTTCTTTTTAAACCTATGATGCCTCCCATTATTTAGGTATCTCTTCTTGCTTTCCTTCTCTATTCTTCCCCCAACACAATCTTCCTGATTCCTCATGTTCTCCTCCTCCCCTTCTTCCATCCTCTTTCTCCAACCTCCCTCAAAACTTTCCCCAAGCTCCTAATTTACTCAGAGAAGTGTCATTTTCACTGCATAGTTGCTAAAATGCTTACAATTAGGGCTAGTATTAATACTTAAATAACACTATTTTGTAAAAGTGAATAATCAAATCTCACTTGCACTAATGTAAAGTTGACAGTGCATCAGACTGTAGAGAAGAATGATCTTGGATAGAAGTGATGTAGACACATCTTGAAGTTCTTCATATGTCCCACAGCCATTTTTCAGTCCAGAGGACATCTGCTTTCTGCTCATGATTTCCCACAAGGAACTCTAATATTGTTTTCATTAATTGAGATCTGTGAAACAATGATACCAGAATATAAAAAGAAATTAAGATATGGTCCTTCGGGAATATTAAAGACTGACAATAGTAAATCATATGATATATTATCTACTATTATAACACCTAATCACCCAGAGGTTATTCCAGATTTACAGATGAAAACACAGCTGCCCAGAGGATAACTAAACTTGCTGAACTTGTAGTCTCTAAATACTGAGGGTGATCATTGTTGCTCAGAAATCATGAAGGTATCTTTCTTTACTTGTGCCTATTAGTGAATTAACCAATTGATTTGTGTCTATGAATTAATATTGGCTAAATCCTACAAATGTGACTTAGAGTTTGAGCACTCACAATCTATGTCAACTAGCATTAGGAAACCTAATTTTGCTTTCCTCTTTGTGCTGCAAATGCAATCAGTCTTTCCAACCCACAGATGCATAAAAATTCAAACAAGCAACAGGTAGTGTATCCAGAATTTATTCCTAGTGCACAAATGGGTTTTGGGAGCACATTGCCTATGGAGGGACACTCTTTTAGCATAGACACATGGGGGAGGGCCTAAGTCCTGTCCCAAATGATGTGACAGATGTTGATGATCCCTTAAGGACAACTCATGCTCCCTGGGAGTGGATAGGGGTGGGAAGGCGGGGTCAGTGGGGACCAAGGGAGAATGCAAGTAAAATAAGATTGTTTTAATTTAAAGAAATTTTTTCCAAAATGACCACAAAAAGACAGAAAATGGCACTGCTCTTTCACGTTAGGCTTCATACATTTATCTGATCACACTAATAAGATGTTCTATTTTATGGAGAAAAAGCCAGGTTAACCATTGGTGTGAAATTCTGAATCCCTGATTTGCAGCTCTTGACTAAAACTAAAAGTCAGGTAACATTCTCCATTTGTGCATTCCTGTTTTATAAGTAGTCACACTCTAGTTTTACATTAAGAAGTTTAATTTTTCTTCAAAAATATTCATTATCAACACATATGAGAGAGAGAATATGACTAAGATAAAAGCAGAAAAAGCCACACTGTATTGGGCTAGAGTTATTTTTCAGTTGTTAAACTGCTTATGTCTCTTGTAGATTCTCAGAACCCACATGGTAACTCCCAACTACCAATGACTCCAGCTCCAGGAAATTCCACACCTTTTCTGTCCAATGGGGGAACCGCATATATTCACATGTATATACATAAAAATAAAAATCCTTCAGGATAATGGATATTCTTCTCATTAAATAATCACTTGTATGAAGTAAATATGATTTTAATTATTTTATTTAATTATTTTTGTATTTTAAAAGGTGCATGTATTATGAAAGTTTTTATTTTTCTTTGATTTTTGTAGAAATGATACATTTTGCTTTCAATGTATCATTATTTGAATTTTAGAACAAAACAGGTGGGGAGGTACAGGGTAATATGTTATTTATTCAAAACCTTGCCAGTCCTTGGTAACAACAAAGTTACTGTGACTTAGTATGAAAACTATAGCCTTGAAACAAAACAAGCAGAACTCTACTACGTGTGAGTGAGGGTGGCAGATGCCAGCTCAAGTCTGCTGGCTTCCAGTCGGGCTGCTTATTTCATAGGTGTTTGTAGTTGTCATTACACTGTTTTGAGATACCAAGGCATACATAAGGACTCTGCTTTATTACTCTGGTTAGGTGTATGTTAATTCAACAGTCCTGTAAGAGTCGAGATACCACCCTTAGCAAATATCAAAGAATATAAATGTAGCCAGAAAAATATAAGGTGCCATGCAAAGAAAATTGTTTCTGAAATCTAATTTCATTGACAGGCCAGAAGGAAATATGCATTATCGAATCAATAGAGGGGTGAAGGAAAGACAAATTCGTATGTGCTTACATTGTAAGATACTATCTCATAAAATGGGCAGCACCTTTTAGGATCTGTTAGTCTACCATGTAAATACTGACTCTCCTCAGGTGTCTTCTCTGCAATCAGTGACCCCTCCTAGATAACAGGACCACAAATATTATATTCAAGGAAGTGTCATTCTTTTTATTTATTTATTTTTCAGTTTAAATTTAGATTAGAAACAAGGTTGCTTCACAAGTCAGTTATTTTTATGCTGAGATTTGTACATTGATTGTCACATTGAAAGTGAGTTTCCTTAGGATCCTTCATTGTATGCAAAAAAAACAGATCATTATGGAAAGATTCTTTTTTTTTGGTTTTACAAGACAGGGTTTCTCTGTATTGTTTTGCAGGCTGTCCGTCCAACCTGGCCTCAAACTCACAGCGATCCGCCTGCCTCTGCCTCCTGAGTGCTGGGATTAAAGGCATGCACCACCACCGACCGGCATGGAAGGATTCTAACTTAGACCACTTTTCTATGTCTCAAGTGCTTATTCAGCTAGATTGCATTTGGCAAACTCAATTTGTGCTTTTACTCTCATGTTTATACAGCTATGTGGAACTCCTATAAAAGTTTTATTTTTATAAAAAGTAAAAAGTATTTCATTGTTATTATAAAGATTGATTTCTAGGTTATTTTGAAGCTCCTGAATTCTATATCAAAGGAAATATGCTAAGGTTCTTAACTCTGTCAAAATCGATACAATTTTGGAAATGTAATTTCTGGCACTTTGCAGTAATATACTTAATGGGTTGGGGTTTTATCTGCAGATGTTTCAGCTTTGCCAAATTATGTGACATCAGGATTCTAATATGTTTCTTTGTTATCTTATTTCTACTCTTTTATGTTGATAGGACCTTCACTGTGACTTAGAATATATCATATTGTATATTTTAGTATTGAGTAGAATAAAAGACATAGTGGAGTATGTTGCTCAGTAGGAGGAGTACTTACCCAATATTTGTGAGACTAGATTTATTAGGAAATTTGTCTGAAAACATGCAAAAATATTTGAATTAGTTGTGACTTTGTTGTCTGTAGTAAGAATTCTATTTGTTTTTGTTGTTATATAGTCTCACCATGTAACCCAGATTGGCCTCAAAATTCTGATGTGTTTATCTCCTTCTCTTGATTAAAGTAGTAGTACACATTTATACATGTGTAAAACTATGCCAACAGTAAATTTTCATGATGTTGCAGCAAAAGAATTAATAAACCATATTTCCTGAGTAACTGTTTCTCCAACCACTGCATTTAAAGAATGGATTTTGGAAAATTCAGGTCTGTATTTGACATGACTTTGTCACCAGCTCTTGTTTATAAGAACCAAATTATATGGTGATTAAGGAGCACAAGGATAAATAATAAAGTATAATGATAGTAGATTTATTTTCTCACTTCCAGGCTCACAACTGACAACTTGTCTTTGATACTTCTCAGTGGACATTATCTGAGATACTTGTTTGATAACAGCTTGACATAGGAGTTTCTTGGTTAAAGGAACGTAAGTGTGTTACTTATATTTCTCACTGTTGTCACAAAACCCATGGCCAAATCAGTTTAAAGATATTCATTTGGATCACAATATACTGATAGTATAAAAACAAACCAGCAAGTGGTGATTGATGCAGAAGCCAATCACTGACCAAAAACCGCCAAAAATCAGTGCTGGTAGAGAATTATACCCTAAATGGGATGGCTATCTCAAACTTCTGAGATTCAGAAAACATTTTAGAAGGTTGTCAGGAAATATTTAAGAGCTGAGCACTGTGGAGAAGGGCAGCAGCAACAACACACATTTGTGGATATGACATAGCAAATGTGATCTATACAAGACCTGTTCAGGACTGACCTTGTCAACATACAGGACCAGTAGGCCTACTCCTACATGAGGGATAATTGAGGGATAATAGGCTGTTAATGGTTTCTCAGGAATGGGTGACATTTGCTTCAATGGTGCAGCCCTTACAAATAGCCCTTTTCCCAGTATATGCCATTCTGTAAACACTTATCCAAGAGACTATAACTTGATTTAGCAAGTTATACATTAGAGAAGACATGACAGCAGAAAGGGATGGTGGTTTCTGCAAGAGGGAGAAGAATGAGAGAGGGCAGTAGGAAAAATTTCTAAATTTTATTATATGTCTGAAACTATTACACAAAAAAGAAAAAGAAGGGGAGGAAAGTAGGAAGGGAGCTCAGGAGGAAGAAAGGGAGGGAGGAAGTAAAAAAACAGTGGTCCAAAGCAAGGAGAACAAAGCATTATGGGCACTGTTCTTTGTATAAAGGTCATAAACCAGTTGCTGTTGGAGCCAGAGGGGCCATCCTGGGCCTAACATGCAGATAAGATGGATACTGGCAGCTGATGGAGCCGGGAGGACCAGCCAGAAACGGTAGATCTATTCAGACAGCTGATGGAACCAGGAGGACCAGTTATATAGAGAAAAATTGATCCACTGGAATCTGGAAGAGCAGCCAGGCATTATGTGTGATGGAGGCAGATACATAGAACTGTTTATTTAAGAAGTGTCCCAGACAGTCTTCTTCTAGTGATCCAGATCTCAAATATGACCACTCATCCCTGGATGAGATTCATCACACTAAGGAAATCAGTGTTCTCATCTTACCTTACTGTTGTACTTTATTTTCTCCTGACTTTTAGAGCTAGGGTTTTATTATGTTCTCATCTGAGAAGAGCCAAAAATAATCTGGTTTTTGCATAATTGCCTAGGTGATTTAATATTTTCATTTTCCCTTTATTTTATTATTGTTTTAGTCTAAAATGTCTCCATCATCTTTGTTGCCCCCTCTCCCTCCCTAGGTGCTGAGAATATTTGTGTTTGTGTACCTATAATCTTGTGTGTGTGTGTGTGTCTCGTGTGTGTGTGTGTGTGTGTGTGTGTGTCCCACCACATCTGAAACTCTCAGCCTTACTTAAACTGCTCCTTTTCTTTTCTCTACTGAATTCAAATTTAAATAGTCTATGACACATCTTCAAATGGTAATTTTATGGGAAAATAGTAGTTGCCATATATTAATCACACTTTTTCCTTTAGAAAAGTAGCATGTTTGGAGGATATGTAATTTTTCTGACGATTCAAGTTCAATATCCCAGCCCATATTCTGATTGACATCTTCTTTAGATCTCCATGGAGTGAAGAGCCACAGTCTCATTCCCCAGCTCTTACTGCATTGCCTTCCTCTCTGTGCTGGACTGAACTCCCTTGAAACCCTGAGACCAGACCAATCTACACTCCTCTCTAGGGTGGTTTCTGTCAGGTGTTTCCATCACAATGACCCATATTCATTATTAGTGAGCCCAAGATTTTGACATATTTTTACATCATTTAGTCTTTTTTTACCCTTCAATTGTTTTTTTTCCAATATGACTGTTTGCTTTCACTTCCTGCTTTCAAAATTTAGTATTCCTTGTCAGATTCTGTGTCTGGACTATCCACATTTCTAACTTTTTTCCTACATATTTAATTTCATACTTTTCTAGGGTTATTATTCAGAAAAATTATTGCATGATGTCAGTAAAAGGTACACTGGATTTGTGTTGATGACATACATTCCCATCCCATACCTGTCATGGAAACATTTCCTTTTTAGTGGACAGTCATTACTTTTTCAAATGAGGACACTCAGAGCAGTTATGAATCAAGTGCCACAGCCACATAGTGAAGGCAGCTTTCTGCCTGGTTAATGCAAATTCTTCCTACACAGTGGTGGAATGGGAAATCTCCTATGAGATGGTGCTTGACTTTTTATATTTCAAACTACATTTGTATCAATGTCAGATCCACACCTGTACAATGAGCACCCACTTGGCAGTAGTTATGGAACAGACACTGAGAATTACCTTGATTGAGACTACCGTCCTCACTTCATCACACTTACTTTGATACACACACAGGGACATATTTATAACCTGATTTAACTTCTCCTATATATCTGATATCTTTTGAACACTTACTCTATAGGAATTTATTCTCTATAATTCTAAATACAAAATTGTAGTTAAATGTTCTCACTCCATAGTAGTTATCTTTGCCTCTTTTGGGGATACGGCACCCCGCACCCAAATAAATCACACACAAAGGATTGTCCTTTCTTACAAATGTCTAGCCTTATGTTGCATTTTTACTAGCCAGTTTTTTCCTCTTTTCCTTTTTCTGTTTTTTCTTGGTTTTTTGAGACAGTGTTTCTCTCTGGCTTTGGAGGTTGTCTTCAACTCACAGAGATCTGCCTGTGTCTGCCTCCCACGTATTGTAATTAAAGGCATGCACCTCCATCACCTGGCTCTATCAGGATTTTCCTAATTTAAAATACGCCATCTATCTTTTGCCTCTAGTGTTTTATCTTTCTCTATTTCTGTATACCTTTTTTTGCTTCTTTCTCAGTGGCTTGCCCTGTGTCTATGTGGCTTGTCCCTGGTGTCCTCACTTCTCCTCCTTCCTCCTCCTCCTTTCTCTCCTTCCCAGATTTCACCTATTTAACCTGTCAGCTTGTTAGCTTTTGCCTATCCTTTATTACCAACCTATTGGGTCATTAATCTCTTTATTAGAGCCCTAAGTTGTTTTAGACAGGTAAAGTAACACAGCTTCAAAGAATTCAACAAATGCAACATAAAACAAGGCATCACATTTTTGCATCATTAAACAAATGTTCCACAGCATAAACAAATGTAACAGATATTAAAAATATTCTACTATATAAAATTTATTGAATCCCAAATTCCGACATGTATAAGTATCATTATTCTTTTATAAGATAAATTAGAGAAGTTAAAAAGAAAGAATTAGGACTACAATATAAACAACTAATTCTGAGAATCCAGAGTGACATCACTGTTTTCCGGAATCTAATGTAAACACCTTCCCTGGCTGTGCATCTGCTTCCATCTGCAGGGTAGTGTGAGCTGTAACATCTACCAGTCAGTAGCATTCATTACTACCCTGAGTGTATTTTCTCCTGAACAGTAAGATGACAGCACGTGTCCTCTCAAAAATTTAGCTTAACCAGTGGAAGAAGACAAATTCACGCACATGAAAATATACTCAAGTAGACCTCATTCATTATTTCCACTGCTCAAAGCATACATGACTATCCACTGACAAACTTCCCTTTACCTGACCTCATGCTTGAGAATCCTGTCGTTAAATAAGACCATCACACAATGGCTGTTGAGGTTTAAGCATTACATTTCTGCTGGGATAGCCCAAACTAAAACATTGCTTATGCAACTGTCTTAAATTATTTTTCTTATTTATTGATATGTTCATTAATATACTTAACTGTAGGCCTTTGAGTAATGATTACAGCTTGCTTTCTTTCAGGCTGACATGTGCTCTACTCCCCGATGCTACTGTGACTGCCAAGCTAACATCTAGTGTTTGCTGGAGCTAGTGATGCACTTAGATGCCCAGATGTGACAATTTCTATTTGTCCACAGGTTTTGGGACATCTTCACAATTTTACCTAAAATTATTAAATCAAGAGCACATTTCTGCCCTCCCTACAAGATTATGATCCCAGTTGATTCATAGTACAGTGCTTGGCAACTCTATCCCAGAATATGTACACAAATGGCCATTAGAAAATACATGGCTCTGTCTTATGCATTGGAGTGAATCATTACTAAACTTAATTTCTTATTACCATTGAGAGCTAATTTTTTCCTTCTCTCTTCCTCCCTTTTCTTTCATTCCTCCCATGCTTCCTTTCCACCACCATCCTTCAATTCCATCCATCTCTTTCCTTCTCTACCCTTCTTTACTCAGTCTCTTTTTTAGTCAGAAAAAACTTTGCTAGTTGAAACTCTACTTTAACTTGAAGCAATAACTCAGTAGCTCAGAGATGTAACCTCACCACATTCCTGGTAAATTGGAAGAAGCTAAAATAATTTATTTAATTATTAATTTTTAATGAATAGCAAATGCTTGCAGAAATGTGTGTCATATTCAATATAACAATGAAAAATAACTCGATCAAGAATGAGAATCTATAGAGATCACACATTCAACCCTCCTCTGTCCAGATTTGATGTTTGTAGACTGAGCAGGCAACACTCTGCGCTCAGTTCCTCTCCTCACAGTCCTTGTATCTTCATGCCATCTGGAGTCCTTGATATAAAGAAGTATTGTATAGGCTAAAGAAGAATTTCATGTGATGAGTGGCCAGTAGAATGACCAGTACATAAGAATTTGATGTGCCTAATGGTTTAATACCCAAAGGAGGTACTAATAGTAACAAAGAATTTTTCAATGATAATTTGCATGAGAATGAGTGTTAAGATCCTGAATTCCTTTGGGAATCTCTTGTCATGATCCTGTTACCACTTGGAAAGAGATGGGAGTGGCACAAAAATGTTTCTGTATGAAATAAAAACCTTAAGAATATCTTTTTGCATGAATGTGATAACAAACTAAACAAAAAAAGAATATGTCACAAACTCTTGGCATCTTTATTTAAAAAAGCATGAAGTTATCATGTAATATAAAGCTTATGATAAATCTTCCTGTATTAGTGCATGGAGCTTTACATTATAAACACATTTTTTAAAATTAAATTTAAATTGGAAACAATGTTGCTTCACATGTCAATCCCATGTCCCTCTGCCTTTCCCTCCCCTCCTCACATGCCCTCCCACCAACTCCCTAATATACCCTCATTTACCCAGGGAGGGTAAGGCCCTCCATGGGGTGTCCATAGTCTGTCATTTCATCCAGGTCAGGCCTAGACCCTCTGCCCATGAGTCCGGGTTGAGAGAGCATCTCTCATTGTTCGATTGGCACACAAATTCCATTTCTATGGCAGAGATAAATACTGATCTACTACCCAAGGACCAATAGATTGCCTAGGCCTCCTCATTGACACCCACATTCAGGGGTCTTGATCAGTCCCATGCTGGATTCCCAGCCAACACTATGGGATTTGTGAGTCAACCTTTGTCAGGTTAGCTGTTTCTGGGGGTAAAACAGCCTATTCTTAACCCCTTTGCTCATCATTCCTCCCTCTCTGTCACTGGATTCCTTGAGTTCAGCTCAGCATTTAGCTGTGAGTGTCTGCCTCTGCTTGCATCAGCCGTTGAATGAAGATTCTGTTTCCCAGACTCTCTGTTCATGGTAATGTAGGCTAGCAACCCCCAGATCTATGTCTAAAATCCATATATGAGAGTACATGCCATGTTTCTCTTTTTGTGCCTGGGTTACCTCACTCAGGATGGTTTCTTCTAGTGCCATCCATTTGCCTGCAAATTTCATGAGTCCATTGTTATTTTCTGCTGAATAGTACTCCATTGTAGAAATGTAATTTTCTCCATCCACTCTTCAGTTGCAGGGCATCTAGGTTGCCTCCAAAATCGGACATCACAAACAATGCTTCTATTAATATAGTGGAACAGATGTCCTTTTTGTATGAATGTGCATTTTTTGGATACATGCCCAAAGGTGGAATTGCTGGCTCTTGTGGTAAGCTTATTCCCATTTTTCTGAGGAAATACTGATTTCCAAAGTGGCTATATGAGTTGGCCATCCCACCAGCAGTGGAGGAGTGTTCCCCCCTCTCCACAACCTCTCCATCATAAACCATCATTGGTATTTTTGATTTTAGCCATTCTGACAGGAGTAAGATGGTATCTCAGTGTTGCCTTGATTTGCACTTCCCTGATGGCTATGGATGCCGAGCACCCTCTTAATTGCCTCTCAGCCACTCCAGACGCCTCTATTGAGAATTATCTTTGTAGTTCTGTAGCCCACTTTTTAATTGGATCCTTTGATGTTTTGGAGACTTGCTTCTTGAGTTATTTGCAAACTTTGGAGATCAGCCCTCTGTCAGATGTGGGGTTAGTGAATATCCCTTCCCATTTGGTTGTCTGCCGTTTTGCCTTGTTGACTGTGTCCTTTGCCTTACTGAAACCTCTCAGTTTCAGGAAGTCCCATGTATTAATTATTGACCTCACTGTCTGTGCTATTGTGCCATGTTCAGGATGCAGTCTCCTATACCAATTCGTTCAAGGCTACCACCCACCTTCTCTTCCAAGAGGTTCAGTGTGGCTGGATCTATGCTGAGGTCTTTAATCCAGTCCTTGTGCATGGTTATAGACATGTATCCATCCACATTCTTCTACATGCCAGCATCCAGTTATGCCAGCAGCATCGGCTTAAGATGTCTTCTCCTTTCCATTGCATACTTTTAGCTTCTTTGTCAAAGTACAGATGTTCATATATGTATGGGTTAATATCAGGGTGTTCACTTTGATTCAGTTGGTCTACCTGTCCACTTTTGCGCCAATTCGAAGCTGTCCTCAGGACTACAACCCTATAATAGAGCTTGAAGTCAGGGATTGTGATTACTCCAGATGTTGCTTGTTGAGTAAGGTTGTTTTGGATATCCTGGGTCTTTTGTCTCTCCATACAAAATTGATTCTTGTTCTTTCCAAGTTTGTGAAGAATTTTGCTGGTATTTTAATGGGGATTGTACTGAATCTGCAAATTACTTTTGGCATGATTGCCATTTTTACTCCGTTGATCCTACCTATCCAAGAGAATGGGAGATCCTTCCATTTTCTGATGTCTTCTTCAATTTCTTTCTTTAAAGACTCAAAGTTCTTGTGATACAAGTCTTTCACTTGTTTAGTAAGCATCATCCCAAGGTATTCTTTGTTGTTTGTGGCAATTGTAAAGGGTGACATTTCTCTGATTTCTTTCTCAGACTTTTTATCGTCTGATTTTCTTGAGTTGATCTTGTATCCTGCCACTTTGCTGAAAGTATTTATCAGCTGTAGGAGTTCCCTTGTACAGTATTTTGGATCACTTATGTAAACTATCATATCATCTGCAAACACTGAAAGTTTGACCTCTTTCCAATTTGTAACCGCTTGATCTCCATTTGTTGTCTTATTGCTCTAGCTAGAATTTCAAGTACAATATAGAAGAGATATGGAGAGAGTGTACAGCCTTGTCTTGTTCCCGATTTCAGTGGTATCCTGTTGAGTTTCTTTCAATTTAGTTTGATGTTGGCTGTTGGTTTGCTGTATATAGTTCCCACTATGTTAAGGTATGTTCCTCTTATCCCAGATGTCGCCAAGACCTTTATCATGAAGGGGTGCTGGATTTTGTCAAAGGCTTTTTCTGCATCTAGTGCGATGACCAGGTGATTTTTGTTTCTCATCTTGTTTATATGGTGGATTACATTGATGGATTTTCTTATGTTGAACCATCCCTGCATCCCTAGGATGAAACCTACATGATCGTGGTAAATGATTGTTTTGATGTGTCCTTGGATATGATTTGCCAGTATTTTATTGAGTATTTTTGCATCAATGTTAATCAGGGATATTGGTCTGAAGTTCTCTTTCTTAGTTACGTCTTTGTATGGCTTGGGTATCAAGGTTATTGAAGCCACATAGAAAAAGTTTGGCAAAGACCCTTCTGCTTCTATTGAGTGGAATACTTTGAGAAGAACTGGTATAAGCTGCTCTTTGAATTTCTGGTATAATTCTGCACTGAGGCCATCTGGACCTGGACTTTTTTTTGTTGGGAGACTTTTGATGACTATTTCTATTTCCATACGGGTTATAGGTCAACTTAAATTGCTTATCTGTTCTTGATTTAATTTTGTTAAGTTATAGCTATCTAGAAAATTCCTAGATGCTCTGTTTTAACCCTTGCTCTTATCTAGACACCACTGTTTGTTGCCCTACTGTGTCTGCTGTGACACTCCCTTGCATCTGTGTCCTAGTCCAGATGTGTTTCCAGATAGGAGAACCTTAGACAACTTTTCATACCTTGTCTGTTTTCTCTATTCTATGCATATCTTACTCTGCTTAGTGAACTAGAGAGCAGTCTGCCCTTGAATTCCACAGATCAGCCTTCCTCTGCCTCCAGAGTGCTAAAGTCATATGTACTTGCCATGTCCACCATGCTTGTCTCTATGCTAAGCTTCCTTCATCATCTGATGCATCTAGATCTTCATAGACAACTACACTAGTCAGGAAATAGTCCATTCTTCCTCTAGCTCCTCCTGTTCCACTCCCTAACTTGATATCATCTGTGACCTCTTATTAGTTTTACAGACAATAATCACATATGCATATAAGACTTCACAAATACAACCTGTTGAAAATGTTTGTTTTTGTTTGGAATTGTTTCCTGTGACCTCTTGATATTGCTAATGAAGTAAGGGGCTTCATCTCTGGATAAGATTTTCTCAGTGTTACTGTCTGTTAAATTGGCTTTTAAAACAGTTTCTGGAGACCTGGTAATTTCTGATTACTCCTCCACTGAGGAATATTGGTGGGAATCGCATCACATTTTCACATGTTAGTTTTCATTGTGCAGTAGTGAAACAGTAGTGGAGGGAAATTGTCTGTTTCATCATATGGAGTGCCAGATCTCTGCACACTTTCTTCATGTTCTTGTATCTCTGATGCCAACACCTACAAGAAGGGCCTGGTTTCACTCTCTGTCCAATGTCCTCTAAATTCTTGACAGTGGAGACTCCAGAGCATGGTCATATTTTAATCTCTAAGATGGATAGAAAACACTTAATAACAAACTATCTGTCCAAAGTCACATACCTACTATCAACTAAAACTAAACCTACCATTCACATCAAGATATCTGTGTCAGCATCGATAGAGTCCTCATTCATGAAATATTTCATGTATAGTAAAAATAAGAAGAGGAGTGACAAAAAGATATATTTTAAAGTTTCATTCCTTACCTGACATGGTCAGGGAGAGAGTATCATCAACCAATAATACAATGGATCAAGAAAATTTTGCCATCTTTGTCTGATTAGCAGACCTCAGGGGCAATTGTGTCCAGTATGAGACAGGACTCACTGGTCACTGGTGACCTGTTAAGATCTGAGTTCATTTACAGGCATCACTATGGAAACACCAAGATTCTACGAGGCAGCAGCCAATGGGAAGTTGCCATCCCAAGCTAAATGGTGGGATTGGCTGGAGAAGATGCCTGGAGACCAACAGTAGCTATAGAGTCTGAAGTGTGGACCAGTGAAAGGAGGCGATCGTGGCATGGAAATCCCACTTTCCGTTGACCTTAGCCTGTGCTCTCATGACAGTGCTTTTCTGAGGTTAACTGATGAAGCTGTGCATGATGTGCCAATGATGTGTCCCATCAGTACTTATTCTAGTTACTGTCAGTAGTCTTTTTCAAGAAGAGAACCCAGATTCAGGGAACTCAGGTGAGAATCCCTTTCAGTTGGTCTGAGTTGTGAGCTGTCAGCATGTGTCCATGATCTAAGGAAGAGATCCAAGGGCTCTTTGCTGACTGTGTTGAAAGGCAGTGCCAAGTTCATTGAGTGCACCTGGGAAATTGGTCACCAATACTCTACTCCTTGGCTTTCTTCCCCCAGAATTAATCCTTTCTCTATGCCAGCATAGGCTGGACTTACACTTCTCTTGTCTGCTTTTTTCCCCTTCTTGATAGCATCTCTCATTCTCACACCCTTGAGATCCTGTAAGCATTACTCATGTGTGATATCACATGGACATTTTGAACTCTTTAGCTATTACTATTTTTTGTATGTTATTATTCCTGTAACAGATGTGGAGTCAGTATAATGGTTCTCTCATTTTTTATGCTGTCCCCTGCACAGACGAACCATGTCCTTTGCCTGACAGAAGGTGTCCAGGTAGCTGAGATACAATTAAGTAATTGTGTGACTGTGGAGAGAGAGTTGTCTTCTGTGTCAGTGCATTCTGTACTGTTCCCAACATTGCTTCTACCATGTTCAGTGTATCTGCTGCTATGGTAATGTCTATGACCAACTTGGAATTAAGTTTTGTATGTAGTAATAATTATGGATCTAGACCTAGGGAATCTGTGGGGCTTTGGTAGTAGGTCAGTATTCATCCCTGGAACACAAATGGTCTTTGGGTGCCCACACCACAAAGAGCAATATTCTCTTAATCTGGACAATTGTGGGAGGGCCTGGGCCCTCTCCAGAATGAAATGACAGACTCTAGAGATCCCCTAAGGAGGGCCTTACCCTTCCTGGGGAATGGACTGAGGATTGGGAAGGGAGGATGGTGGGACTGGTGCGAGGAGTGGGCATAGAAGTGAGGGAGAGGGAGCAGGGACTGACATGGAAAGCAAGCTTGTTTCTAATTTAATATATAATAAAAAATTATAAAAAACAATTATGCATCTACATATATTCTTCTTCAGGCCTACATGCAGGTTGACCTGCACCATGTGTTGAAGATGATGTCCTTTTACCCATTTTGTGTATTTCTGGGCTCTTTATAAGAAATCAGGTGCCTTCCTGGGTATAATTTTGTATCTGGTTCTTCTATTTGATACCATTGACAAATGTGTCTGTGTTTATGCCAATTCCTTGTACTTTTTTCCATTGCACCTTTGTAGTACAACTTCACATCTACTAATATGAGACCTCTAGCAGAGGTTTTAATGTATCATCATTAATAAATCCTGTGTCTTTTTGTGGCTCTCTATGAAACTGAGAATTTGGCTTTCGAGGACTCCTAACAAACTGCTTCTGCATTATACTGGGGATTGTCTTGATTGTGTTAGTTTTTGTAACTTTTCCTTTTTTCTTGGTTAGTTTAATCTTACAGAAACTTGATCATTGTGAGCTCTTTCCTTCTTCTGATATTTACATCAAGAGCCCTGAATCATTTGTCATGCATAACTGTCAGTTGCAGGTTTAGGGTTACCCAAAGATATTTGATGACATTTGTGGCTACTGCGAATAGTGTCTTTCAAATTTATACCTAAGTCTTTTTAATTTCTATGCTTTGGGGATATATGTATATGTATAATCAATTATTTATAAGGGAGGAGTTGTTCCTCTAAGAGTTTTTGCTTGTAATCTCAAAGGCATCCAGAGGCAAAGATAGATTGACTGTCATCTGAACCAAGTTGATATACTCTGTTTGTTACAGGCTTGGAGCTGGAAGTAAGGCCATGAGCCCTAAAGGACTGGAGATGGGGTCAGTTCATGATCTGTCCCCATGGATGGGTGTTGTCTTCATCTGGGCATCCTGGGGGCAGGTATTGCTGAGTTCTCCCCTGTAGCAGAAAGAATATCAGGCCTGAAGTGCCAATCACAACAGTGTCTCTTCTCCATTTGCAGCACCGAAAAAGAGTCAAGGAAGAAGACAGGGCCTATTAAGTGAGCTGCTCCCCTCCTTTCAGTGACCCTCTGCACTTAAGTGCCTATAGCATTGGGGCAGGGCTTCCACAACAAAAGAATATGAGTTGAGCTCCAGTTCTAAACACATGCAGTTAAGTCTCATGGGATACTAGGTATGTACCAAACCATACCTTGACTCTCACATGGCCTCTTCATCAAATTATGCTTGGAATCTTGGATATCCACATGTTCAGGAAGACACTGATTCCATCGGGATGGGTGCTGCATTCATTTAGGCCCAACACTCTTGTGGCAGAATCACAGGCAGAGTCCTAGGAAGAGGCTGAGTAGAGGCAGAGACAGGCATATTAATGTGAGTTCAAGGCTAGCCTGAAGCAACATAGTTAGTTACGATATATAAGCCAAAAAGTTTAAAGCAAATTATCAATAAGTGGATTCTTCTTCCTCTGTTTCACCCTGTAAAATGTCAATGTGTAACAAACTTTGAGATTTACATATCCTGGCATAGCAGAGTAGAAGTTTTAGGGACAGGCCTGAATAGAGAAAATCTCCAACCACTCCAGAAATACTGGCAGGAGATGACAAATGGTATCTCAAGGAAGGAAAGAGGTCATTGTCAGCAAAAGAAGGTGTTACATGAGGGTATGTGTTAGAGAACTGGATGAAATCTTTGCTATTAATACCACATTCAGAGGATTAATATGTGGACTATTTACAATTAGATAAAATATATAAGTCATGAGAAAGCAGTCAACCTTCTTAGTAAAGGAGCAATAAAAAGACAGTCCTCAAAGATTTACTGAAAAAGGAGAGTGTGTTCAGGAGGCATCAGGAAAATACATAGTGAACCTGCTTGAGCTGCCAAACAAGGCCACCTTGAAATGAAATGGGAAACATCACTGATGCACTTATCAGAAGGGAATGCTATCCTTATACACTGCTGCTGAATATGGCAAGGTTTCCAGCCTGATTGGATACCAGTATGGAGGGTCCTCCAAATCCCAAACCTGCCCTACCACATGGTTCATGTACACCTCGTCAACGAAATCAATATATGTATTAAAGAGGTACTTGCCTATGAGTGTTGATTGCAGTACTGTGTGCAGTACATTAGTGAACCAAGCATGGTGTCCCACACCATTATCAATAGTGAAGAAGACATGATGTACATAGAATGTGAAGTCCTTGCATCCATAGTGAAAACAAAGTTGTGTTGTTTGTAGTATGAAGATCCATTTGTGGCTCAATTAGATAGCTCAGCAGATAAGAACACTTGATGTTCTTGCAGATCCCAGGCTGAAGTCAGAGGGCCACATGGTGGCTTTCAGTGTCAGTGAATTCCAGAATCCAGAGAATTGGGGTCCTCTTAGGTCCTCTTTGTGCTCTCCACACATGTGTTATGTAGCAGTCCAAGGGGAAGACAAAATACACACATGCACGCTGGCATAAAGTAAATTAAGATATTAAATGGATGCTGTCAAAAGTGGATACAACTTGAGGTAAACGTAGTAATTAACTTAAGCCATTCTCAGAAAGAGAGTCAATCATGGGTATGCTCACATCACACTCGGTGCTTGATTATGTACATCTGGAATCATGAAATTGCAGGAAGACCTCTGTCCCCGAATACTAATGATGAAAGCGCTGGAGTGAGTTCAAATTGGGAGGAAGTATGGTTACAGCAGGAGTGTGGTCACTATAATGCATAAATTCTGGGAAATATACCATGTTAAGTAACTAGTGTAATGAAAATGAAATCAAGGAGAATAATTTTAGCACCACCACTGATTTTGGCTAATTGCTTTTACATGAAGTAATAACTTGCAGTGATTTAACACACATGATGTATTTATGTAACATCTATTCTTGCTTTGGCAATATAGATTAATGATGGCCAAGTTATGAGGAAAATCTCAAACACCTCTCTCTATATATGGTAATGTATAAAATGACTGACTTAAGTTTCTACAGTCAATTTTAGTGTCTTCAAGTATTTACAAGCATAGAAAATATCTGTGCTTTTATATATAAACCTAGACATATACACATTAATCTACTTATCTATATATTTACTTATATATGTATATATTCACAAGAGCCTTTAAACATCAGACATACCCATTTGTCTGTATGTATATCCTAGTTTGTGTGTGATGACCAGCACTATGTTCTAAAGGCTTGACCAGAACTTACATTGTATAGCCATAATATCGAGCAATTTCCATATCCTTTTCCCTATTAAGGAAAACCTGATGTTTGTCCTGAGAGGTGCACTTGGCAGCATTCTATCCCTCCTGTTGAGTGCAGCTCTTCATGGCCTCCCTCTCTTGCCTCTGGTCTGCTGTGATGGGCTGTGAGATGCCTGGTCCTGGAATGTCGACTTTCCTCCATGGAAGTGGTTGGAGGCTGAAGTCTTGCAGCAGATATTGGGTTTTAGGTTTGGGAGGTGATGGGGCCTTGTTCCTGGCAGCAGAGACAAGCTCCCTCTGGATTGAATTATGGGATGATGCTCTGTAGGGTGCAGGCCCAGGGACAGCTGGCTGATGTCTTGTGCAAGAATGAAGCTGTGGTTATGTTATGTTGTGTGGCATTGGTGGCAGTCAGCACAGCTGTCCTGTCAGAGCTCATCAATGGTTTGCTGGCAGTAGATGGTTGGGATGGCTTGACTCTGGTAGAGAGAGCTGAGTGGGAATGTGGCCTCACAGCATAAGCTGCAGTGGGCTTGCTTAAAATCAGGGAGAGAAGCTTTCTAGAAAGAGGTCTAGCTTGAGGCTTGTCCAGGTCTGAGAAAGGCAGAGGTACTAACTTGCCCTTTTCAGGTGGGGGCAGATCAAATAAGAACAGAGATGGACACTCCTTGTGAGCACTGCTCTCTGGTAACTGAGCATTTCCTGGAGTGTTAGCAGGACCTGGGCCATCACATGGCACATCTAGCAGCAATTGGGTGGCTGAGGAAATCCTGGGATCTTGCTTTCTCCTGAAATTTAGGAGAGCCTGAGAGCAGGAGATGCCCATTTTCTTGTCATTCTTCTTTCCCAGTGGGTGAAAGACCTGCCTGGCCTCCAGCATGTGCATGCCGAGGTGAGTTCGAGTCTTCCTAAAGCTGTCCTGCCTGAGTTGGATTCCTCTTCAGTTCCCCAGTTTTCTTGGTTTTGTTGTCTCTGGTCTTCTTGGTCTTATCTTGCCCCTGTGCCCTAGTTATCATGGGCCTGCTGTATGAAAATTTCTGAGCTATGCAATCCAAATGCTTGGCCATGTTGTCAATAGCCCCTTTAATGGCCGTAGCAATGCCCACAGCCTCTTCTCCATGCAACAGGACCTGGCACTGGATTCTGAGGAGCTCCATGAAGCAGATCACAGACTTTCTTGTCATTCTTGTTCACTACTTTGTATGTGAAGATTCCATTGCTAGAGCTTTCTTGGGCCTGAAAACACCTGAAGGCTCTGTCGACTTTCTATTGTGTTGCTGGGGGATCTTCCAATTGGACTAGGTCACTGAGGGAGTTTAAGAGCCGGGGAAGGTAAATGTATGACACAAGTGTGATCATATCTTCAAAATCAATGCTGGACACCATGACACTCCGCAGAGTCCCTGTGTCTCCCAGACCAAGGCTAGTGATTCCCGAAGTGGAAGTATCAAAAGCTAGTTTCTGCCTCAAGCTTCCATCATCAGAGTAGTTCAGGGGCTGCTGCATGCCGGGGTGTGCTAAAGGGAGGAGTGGTGAATCTGGGTTTTCTTTAATGCCCTCATAGGTCTTCCTAGGCATGGATGGCTCAGGATTCATCTCATCCATGTTGTTATTCTCTGTTTGTTCCAGGCTTGGAGCTAGAGCCCATGTCAGGAATCCTGAAGGACTTTGGATGGGGGCAGTTAATGAGCTGTTCCCAAAGACACGTGGTGTCATTATCTGGACATTCTGCATGCAGGCATTGCAGAGGTCTGGACTCTGCAGCAGACAGAGTATCTGGCCTGAAAGTGTCAATTCCAGGGCCGTCTCCATGTCCACCACTGAAAAGAGTGAAGGAAGAAGTCAGCGCCTGGTGAGTGAGATGAGTGAGCTGCTCCCCTCCTTGCAGTGCACCTCAGCACTGAGGAACTTACAGCATAGGGATGGGGCTTCCTGTTAGCTCTGCCTGAGTGAGAAGTGCATCACCTCCATGTGGAGACACATACACTGCTCAGTTGTTTCTGAGACCGACCGTGTGATGTCATGTCTTCGCAGATGTTTGTGTGTTCCTTTGTGTTGTATGGTGCGTGCATGCATAGTGACCACTGGGAGTTTACAGAATTACCTTGGCCTATGGTTTTCCCTTGGTCATCCCCCTTTTGTCATTGGAACAGTGCCTCTCCTTTCCTTGCAAGTTTGCTCTTAGGTTGTCTGGTCTAAATTTCCAAAATTTACATGTGTCTTTCTTTTAACTAGTTTTTCAGTTTCTGTCATTTCTACTATGTCCCCAGAAAGCTCAGTTTTTATAGGAGGTTCAATACCACACCCAATTCCTCCCTCCTGACAGGTCACTGATTCTTCAACACTGACTTTTCTCCAGCTGCATACTTCAGAGACTTGTTGTTAGTGATATGTAATTGAGTTTCAGGGGCTGAAATCTTTGGGCTACAGGGTGACTTTCTCTCATTATTGAGACTGAAGATGGGGATGGTGAGTCAGAGGCAAAGCTATCCTTTCGCAACTCCCCCATTCTTCCTCTGTGTGGGCATCACCTCCTAAATGATAGAGCTGTGATGGTTCTCCTTGCCTTCCTGGCTGTAAAACATTGAAGACTGATGGTGTCTGGCATAGCTTGAACAGACCTGGGATTGGAGATAGCAGAAGTGGAGAAACCTGATGGAACATTCGTTGGCTGAATCTCTATGAACAACATCACTGTCTCTGGTTGCAGGACATAGGCTGACTCCCAGAGTATGACACAGAGCCATAGGCCTGCAGGCACTGCCTGATTTCTCCAGCCATCAGGGTTCCCAGTCTATTGTGGTCATAGTAAGTTACCTGGCTTCCTGCCTGTTGGAAAGGTGCCAGGCTGTATCCTTGATTCTGTACATGTTGCCTGGAGAAAGCTGGCAGACACTCTTTGGCAGAAAGAGACTAAAGCACGGGGATCTAAAATATTACCACTCTGGGCTGTCACAGACCAGGAGGAGAGTGTGGTGCTCTGGTCAATGAGAGTTACAGTGAAGTCCTTCCTGTCATTGCTTCCTGGGAGAATCCCACAGGAGAGCACCTGGATAGGAGAGTGTCAAGGCAGAGATCTGGTTCTGGTCAGTCAGTGAAGTCAGCACAGACGTGCCATCTCATTGGCAAATGGAGGCACTGTCCATGAGCTGCTGGCAACAAGTGCTGGGGTCTGATGCTTGGGGAACTCACAGCTGGAGTGGAGACCCTGGAGAAGTTGCACACACTTCCTGCTGAGGGAGTGGAATTCCTCAGCACCAGCACAGAGGGCCTCAGAGCACATTCTGCCCCAAAGAAAGGTGCCCTTTGTAAATTATCTATAGGAAGCCAGAGGACAGTGGGAAAATGGTGAGATGGAAACTATGTAGCTTCCTGTGAAGAGCTGTGTTGTGGCCAGTTTGTCCTGTCTGGGAGAGTCTATCGCCCATGCTCCCTCACACATCCCAAACAAATGGATTCAGAATTATTCTTTGTGCAGGATAAGATAGGACTCATTATATAAGATGCCTGTCATTCCTGTGTGGGCATGGAATTCCTAGATGCTCTGTTTTAACCCTTTCTTTGGGACAGAAATATAGAACATGTTAGAGTGAACTGACGTTCATCCTGTCAAGTTCTACATGCTGAGATTACAGGTATGTGCCACCCTAACTGGGGTGAACCTGACTTTTAAACAGCCATGAATTTGGAACAAAAGCAATTAACTGTAGTGGAGGGAGACTGTCAGTTTCCTGATTTGGAGTGCAGGTGACTTGTTAATATCTAAGTTTGTTTACAGACATCACTATGGATACACCATGATGATACAAGGTAGCATTTAATGGGTCGTTGAGATTCCAAGCTAAAAAGTGGGATTGGTTGGAGAAGATGCCTGGAGACCCAACAGTAGCTATAGAGTCTGATGTGTGGACTAGTCAAAAGAGGCAACCATGGCATGGTATTCCAAGGTCTCATTGAACATTAGCCTGTTCTATCATGACCTTTTCTAAGTTCAGCTGATGAAGCTTTGCATATTGTGCATATGATGTGCCTCATCAGCACACACTGTAGCTACTTCAGTAGTCTTTTTCAAGAAGTAAAAACACGCAGATTAAGGGAACTCATTTGAGTATCCCTTTCAGTTGGTCTGAGTCATGAGCTGTCAGCATGTACACATGACCAAAGGAATAGATCCAAGGGCTCTTTGCTGACTGTGTTGATGGTCAATGCCGAGTTTACTGAGTGCACCTAGGGAATTGGACACCAAGACTCTATTCATTGCCTTTCATCTCCCATAATTATTCCTTTCTCTGTGCTGGTACCTGCTGGACTCACACTTCTCTTGTCTGCTTTTCATCTCTTCTTAATGCAGTCTCTCATTCTTTTTTTATTTTATGGCATCTTTCCCTTAAACAGCATTTATTTGTGATCAAGTTTACTTTTTCTTATGTATTAAAAAATAATTTTTATGGAGACACAGACTAAACATAATTAAGAATACTTGACTAGATTAGCCACTTACAGAATGCTAAAGCAAACACAAATTTCTGATTACTTATATCAAGGATTATATGATATTATCAGCATCCAAAAAATTCGTCATTGTCCTTTCCCTGTCCCTCTCACCCTGTGAGAAACATTATCCTCACTATTATTATAACACCACACAAACTTGTTGATAAGATTTTATTGCTGAAGACATTGCACATTTTGCTCAGAGGATGTGAAGAAATCAAGATTTAACTTGCTGGTTGGCTTTCATAGTTTAGGAAATGTTATGTAGACTGCTTGGAGACAGAAAGAAGTCATCAATAATCTTACCCAACTCTGAACCTGTGAGTCAATAGTGACTAACAAAGCAAGACAGGCACACGGGGGGTAATAGCAGCATAGACCTTATAGTGATAACACTCTCTGATTATATTTAAGGCTTGATACACATAAGGATCTATTCTTATTCATACCAGTTACTTTAAATCTGTCAAGAACCAATGGATTGGGAGCCCATAGATCCCAGAGGCTAACATAGTTGGTGTTATACAGTATCAGAACACCCTCCAGACTTGTATTTGTATGTGGACAGATTAATGCATGTCTCAGACTTAATCAGAGAAGGTCCTGTGCACGATGGAGAGAGCTTAACACAGAAATTCACAACTGGTCAAGGTTCAAAGAATATGGTTTATGGAGTTTGCACACACACAATGAGGGATGGGGGAAGGAAGGGAGAGGGAGACTAAGATGGAGAGAGAGAGGAAGGTAGTGAGGGAGAAAGGAAGAGTCTTAGGTACCACAGAGGAAGAAGAGGCTAAAAGAGTGTAGAGGTCAGGGAGATAAGAATTAAACAGAGTCAAACCACATTCATGAACTCTCCCTCAACAGTTGGGTTATCTACACAAACTTGATTCAGTTAATATTCCAGTACAGGGTAGGGGTTCACCAGCTATCACTCCGCTAAAAAGCTACTGACAGTTGTGACTTCAGAAGGAGGGCAGTCAGTTTTCTTCAAGCATGTGGCCCCTGGTAGGTTGACTGTTATCTGGTAAATGGCTCCATGTCCATGATAACAAATTGACTTCTTGTGTTTTCTATTCTTATTTTGTTCTTTTTTATTTTATGTATGTTTTTTATTTAAATTAGAAAAAAGCATGCTTCAAATGTCAACCCCGGCTCCCCCCCTTTTCCCTCCAACAGTCGCACCCCTGCCCTTCTACCCCCAGCCCAATCCCCACATCATTCCCAGGGAGGGTAAGGCCCTCCTTGGGGGAGGGTCTCCAGAGTCTGTCATTGCATCCAGGGCAGGACCTAGGTCCTTCCCCATGTGTCCAGGCTGAGAGAGCATCCCTCCATGTGGAATGGGCTCCCAAAGTTCATTTTTATGCCATGGTGAACACTAGTCTACTACCCAAAGCCCCACAGATTTCTGAGGCCTCATCATTGACACATGGAGTCTGTATCAGTCCCTTATTGTCCACTTAGTCATCAGTCAGGGGTTCAAGAGCTCCCACTTGTCCAGTCAGCTGTCTTTATGGGTTTCACCAGTGGGGTCTTGACCTCCTTGCTCTGTTACTGGGTTCCAGGGGGTCAGTTCAGTGTTTAGTAGTGAGTATCTGTCTCTGCTTCCATCAGTCACAGGATGAAGGTTCTAGGATGCCACATAAGGTAGTCACCAACCTTAACATCAGGTAGGGGCTATTAATGTAGTCTCTCCAATATTGCTTAGTTTTTCCAGTTGGGTGTTATCCTTGTATATCTCTGGGAATCTCACTAGTGTCAGCTCTCTCCTCAAAGCTATAATGACTCCAACTATTATGGTATCTCTCATCCTGGTCTCCTCTATTCTTACCCCAACTCAGCCTTCCTGCTCCCCAAGTCTTCTTCTACCCTCCTCTTATCCCCCTCTCTTTTTCCTGGTACCCTCTCTTCTCACCCCATGTTCCCAATCTGCTCAGGTTATCTTGCCTCTTTCCACTTATCTGGGGTATAATGCATATCATTTGGGAAGCACCATGTTTGCCAGACTCACTGGCCCTGGGATTGTAGTCTGACACTCTCCTGATCCATGTCTAAAATCCATATATGAGTGAGTACATACCATGTTTGTCTTTTTGTGACTGGGTTATCTCACTCAGGATGGTTTCTTCTAGTGCCATCCATTTGCCTACAAATTTCAAGATTCCGTTGTTTTTGTCCGCTGAATAGTACTCCATTCTGTAAATGTACCACATTTTCTCTATGCACTCTTCAGTTTTGGGGCATCTAGGTTATTTTCAGAATCTAGTTATTACAAATAATGCTGCTATAAACATAGGGGAACAGACATACTTGTTGTATGAATGGGCATCTTTTGGGTATATGCCTAAGAGTGGAATTGCTGGGTCGTGTGGGAGGCTGATTCACATTTTCCTGAGGAATCTCCATTCTTATTCCCAAAGTGGCTTTACAAGGTTGTATTTCCACCAGCAATGGATGAGTGTTCCCCTTTCTCCACATCCTCTCCAGCATAAGCTGTCATTGGTGTTTTTGATTTTAGACATTCTGACAGGAGTAAGATGGTATTTCAGGGTTGTTTTGATTTTCATTTCCCAAATGGCTAAGGATGTTGAGCACTTTCTCAAGTGTCTCTTGGCCATTTTAGCCTCCTCTATTGAGAATTCTCTATTTAGTTCTGCCCCCCCACACACACAATTTTTAATTGGATCCTTTTGTGTTTTGGAGAATAGCTTCTTGAGTTCTTGGTAAATTTTGGAGATCAGCCCTCTGTCAGATGTAGGGTTATGGAATATCTTTTCCCAATCTGTGTTTTGCCTTTTTGTCTTGCTGACTGCATCCTTTGCCTTACAGAAGCTACTCAGTTTCAGGAGGTCCCATTTATTAATTGTTGATCTCAGTGTTTGTGCTACTGGTGTTATGTTCAGGAAGTGGTCTCCTGTACCAATTCATTCAAGGTCACCTCCCACTTTCTCTTCTAAGAGTTTCAGTGTGGCTTGATTTATGTTGAGGTCTTTGATCCATTTGGACTTAGGTTTTGTGCATGGGGATAAACATGCATGCCTATGGTAAAATTTAGTTTGTTAAAGGGACAGAAATAAAACAGATAATTTTAAAATCAATAAACATGCAGGATATGCTGGGAAGATGCCCCAGTGGCTTAATTTTCTGGTAAGGAAGTCTGAAAATCTATGTTGGAATTCTGAGAACCCACATAAGGCCCGGTTAAATAGTGTGTTCATCTGTAATCCCTGCATTTTAATGGCTGGATGGGAGATAGAGACATGAAAGTCCCCAGGAGCTCCTACTAGCTCATCTGACATAAACAGTGGCTAAAGGGATCTAATCTCAAATAAGTAGGAAGGTGAGGACAAATATTCAGTGTTTGGTATTTCCATAGGTCCTGTCTCACCTTGCTGAGGCATGCACATTCTCATGGAAGAACACACACACACAAACACACAAACACAATCACACACATACACACGCTCTCTTTCTCTCTCTGTCTTTCTCTCTCTCACACACACACACACGTGCATGCACAGACACATGAAAGTTCATTAACCAAAGAAATTCATCTTTTCTGAAGTGACAGTTCTTATCCTTGTCTCTTGAAGCCTAGAAGTAAAGCTGTGATTCAGTGTGCTAATCCATAAAAATTCACCATGCATTTCCATTTTCCCTTAACACTGTCCATCTTTATGAATCATCCCATCCTGAGTTAACCCTTCAATGCCTCCAATTTGAACCAATCTTCTTTGCTGGAATTCTAATTCCAAACAGGTCCAATGATCTGGGATAGAGGTGTGACATCAGTGAAATGAACTATGACCAACTGTTTCAAACAAGTGACCTCAGAAAGCTTGGGCCCTTTTTATTTTTACAATTACAGTGGTTTGAATGAATATTTTTCCAATCAAATTTGTTTTCTTAAGTTTCTAATAATGCTTACAATAATTGACTGTTTGTTCCTTTACCTCATTTCTCTTCTGTCCCCCAAATTTCCCACCAGAAATCATTACCTACTTGATTCATTGCTCCAATGTTTGTAGCATAAGTGGTATTTCAAGCATAAAAGAAAGTTTTCTAACTTGGCACACCTACAGATAGAACAGTGTGCCCCTTTCGCAGCATTTGTGGTTATAGCCTCATGCAAAGTGAAAGAGAATTTTGCCTCTAGAGGTTAATGTTTACCTCTAATCAAATCTAAACTTTCACAATCTGCTCATCTGCCAAGGAAGAATGAATTCATTCTTCATTCTATGCTACTCAATGTATCTCCTACAGGGGATATACCAGGTTTTCCCTATCATCCTGTAAGCTAGGTAACTAAGAATCTTACTCTTAATAGTAGGCACTGCTTATCCCTTGTTCTTCTGTCTTTCTCCTCTCAACTTCCTTTGGTTTGGGCACAAGGATTAGAAATGAGGACATTGTGGATTCCCATGATCTGCTTCACTACCTGTTCCTACACTGTTTCCATTAACATCTGACATCACCTCCTAGTAACATTTTTCCTAGGCTCTTGAGGCTAATATCATTCTTTCCAGAACATTTATGCAAATCCATAACGTAAATAAACTACTGTGACTTTTTCAGATTAGTCACAAGGTGTATTGGAGAGTTCTTGAGAATTCTGAAATCACTGTCACACTTGAAACATTTTTTTAATAACATCTCCTCTGACTCACCCAGAAGAGAGCTATCAGGGGGATTTTTTCTTTGGTCATTTCATCTGTAGCACTAACAAGGTGAAACCAGAGGCAGCCAGCAGTATGATTTGTATAAATAAAGCAAGGAGAGCAGGTAGCACATATGATCCTGGAGTCATGCCCAGAATTGTGCAGCAAACTTCCCATCGGTCTTGTCAAAAATGGGTCAAATTCTCCAGGGTCTTGCCACAAGGAGAATTATTTCATACTATGGTCTTGTTCCCTGAAGAATTCATGTGACTCCCAGCAGTTCTTGATGGTTTATTAGATGCATCAAACACTGGAGGGAGAAAGCAAAATACTGGCACCTGTTTGAGAGGCCTCAGCTCTGAGAGGCGATGCAAGAACACAGTCTTACTTACATGAATGTCAGAGGACGTCTTCTCTCCATGGCATCAAATCTGAATGTTTAGGGTGAAATGGGGTGTGTTAGAAGGGAGAATGTTTCAGAGACAAGCTTGTATCCTTCCTTTCCCCATAGAAAGTACCAGACCCCTGCATTCAGTGTTCTGTGGTAGAATCAGCAGGATGTGAGGTCAGAGAAAACAGCATACCAAGAACTCTGCAAGTTCATGCAATATATCCTGACCTTTCTTCCATGTTCCAGTCCAAAGATGGAGAGATGGAGAGCTGGCCAGTGCTTAAGGGGAAGGAGCCTTTTAGAGAGTTCACAACTTTGTTCTTTAATTCAGCAGGTTTTTCTAGGAGGTGAATATGAGTTTATGACCACATGAAGTTTGTGCAAACTCTGACTAGACACTGTGGTCTTCTGTCCGTGCTCTGGGGGCAAATCATGCATCAGATACATTTGAATCTGGATTTTCACTAAAGAGTTTCTTCATGTCTGTCTCCTTCCACTCACATATAAGCCTCACCCATTAAGTAATATTCATTCACATACCTGTAAGCAATTGTGATTCTCTGATTGCAAACTCCCACTGTAGGCAGTAACATCAAGGATTATGAACTTGCATTCTAGGAGTTTATGACTAAAGTATAAATGTATCATTGGTTCACTCATCACCCTTTATGGCCATATTGTAATTACTGTTTTGGTATTTTCTTTATTATAACACAGTACATTCATTTGTATAGCTCTGTTCCAAATTACATAAATATACATACAATGAAATAGATTCTGAATTCCACTTTCCAGATATCATCATTTCCTAATTTCAATATCTGGTTGTTTTTGTCATCAGTGTTTCTGAATACAAACTTATTTTTTATGAAGATTTGTCCATATGAAATGGATCTACAAACTTTCTGGGAGAATGCAGAATTTCACACAGGGAACTCACACTTCTTGCTTTCTTTCCTTTGTGAAAAGTTTTGATTATTCATACTCTTCCAATGTAAATGTTCACATCACATAATCAGTCTTATTTCATATTTTCCTTTGTTTATTCTTAATACTAACAAATATTTTATGATACTTAAATATGTGATTTCACTTAGGAACTGATAAGGATATCAAACTTTAGCTGTCTTAGGAAAATGATTTCCATGGTTTGGATGTGGTTGAACTGTCTCTTCCCAAGTGTTCATGTGATTATTGCTTCTTCCCTAGGATGGTGTCTTAGGAAAGTTTTTTGAAACATTTAGCAGGCAAAGCTAAGGGGATGGCCCTCAGCATATTGGGGCTATGGTCTCAGATGTCAGTTTGGAGAGGTGGCTCAGGGTTTAAAGCATGCGCTGCTCTAGCAAAAGACTTTGGTTCATTTGCAAGCACATGAGGCAGCTCACAAGAATCTGTAACTGCAACTTTTAGGGATCTGATGCTTTATGTCCTCTTCAGGAACCTGTACACATGTCTCATATCCCCCCACTTTTTAAATTAATCTGTTTTTGAAAAGATATACAGATAGAGGTTTGTCATAAAATACAGCAGCCATGTTACTTAAATTTTATCAAATTAATAAAACTCCACACCTATATACAATTCTACAAAAAGCACATGTAGGTAAAGCTCTGACAATGCACTTACCTAGCATGTGTAAGTTCCCAAGATCAATCACTAGCACTTCAGGAACAATATAAACAAAAGCTGACAATGCTGATTCTCTTTGCCATATCCAGAAGTGTACAAAATGTTCTTTATAGGGAAGTGAATGAGTAAAGTGTAGAACATCCATATAAAGTAAGTCATCAATAATTTTTAATAATAAATGGGCACAGAATCAGAAGACAGGGAAAAGTCCTAAATGAAACTGAATGGAGTTAGTCTAATACAGCCATATGCTGTATCAAAGCAATTAAACAAAGTATTGGAAGACATAAATCTATAGTGACATAAAACATTGATTACTCAAAGCAAGGGCAGGAAATGAGAGAGTACAAGATGTTTAGAGTGTCAAGAGTATTCTGTATGAGACTATGAGGACAAGTCAATGCTATTCTGTTTTGGTCACAATCCACTGAATTCCAGACAACCAGACTCCATGGCTGCTTACCAGGGACTGCCATCTGCTCACTGCTTATATTCATCCCTGTGAGACTTCAGAGACCAAAACCAGTTCCCCACCAGACACTGTCCAGCCACTAGAGGAGGCCGGCAGGTTCAGGCTCCTCCCACCTTGTGGGACCTACCATAGCATGCAGATACTACGACAAGTCTTTTCAGTCATGCTATCAAGCCTTGAGAACCAGGACAGCCGGCCTCCCAGCTGTCAGTCTGGGGTCCAAGAGCTCTCCCCTGTTCATATCAGCTGTCTCTACTGGTTTTGCCATCCCATTCTTTGCCAATTTGCTCATCTCTCCTCTCTCTCTGTTGCTGGATTCCTTGGGTTCAGCTCAGTGTTTAACTGTGGGTGTTTGTCTCTGCTTCCATCAGTCACTGAATGAAGGCTCCAGGATGGTTATAGACATCAAGTTCATTATCAGGAATGGGAATTCGGGGTGGTCTCCCCTTTTACCACTCACTTCTCCCCCAACCAAGTCATGGTTAAGTCTGCTGGCCCAGTTCAGTCTGGATCGTTCTAGCTATCTCAGCCTGTGCTCTCCCTTATATCTATGGCAAAAAATGTCCTCACCCACACCTAGGAATGATCATGTCCTCATTTTCTTTCTCTCTGAGTTTTCAATAGCTGTGAAAAAATATTGGGCAGTTATAGAATAAACAGTTAAATGTGGGCTTTGATTTTCAGAGGGTGAGTCCATGTCCATGATGGTAAGGAACCTGGTAGCAGGCAGGCAGGCAGGAGTGTTTCTGGAGCAGTATGTGAGAGTTTACATCTGATCCACATGTGTGAGGCAGAGAGCTGAGAATAGTGTGGACTTTTGAAATCTCAAAGCCCACACACATAGACACAAATTCTCCAATAAGGACACACCTCCTAATTCTTTACAACAGTTCAGCCGGCTCAGGGTTAAACATTCAAATATATGAGCCTATAGGGGTTTTTTTTCCTTCAAACCACTGCAGTATTGATCAGTGATTGGAGCATAGACCTATAAATGTCTGTTAGGCTCACTTGAATTAAGACATTATTTGACTCAAGGGCTTTGCTTTGGATTTTGTCTTTATGATCTCTCTATTAGTGAGTGTGGGGTATTACCAATAGGGTCAATG
This sequence comes from Mesocricetus auratus, assembly GCF_017639785.1. NCBI lineage: Eukaryota > Metazoa > Chordata > Mammalia > Rodentia > Cricetidae > Mesocricetus > Mesocricetus auratus. The sequence goes on along the minus strand of NW_024429233.1, from coordinate 1,933,475 downwards.
TTAGGGACAGTATGTGATATTAACTGTAGTAATGTCTCTTTTATGATTTGGTTGCATTTGATATGTAAATTTTAGAATCATAATTTCCTCTTTGCGTAGTGTACCTTTAATGAGTATATAGTGTTCTTCCTTATCTCTTGTGATTACTATTTGGTTTGAAGTCTACTTTGTTTGGTGTCAAAATATCCATTCTTGATTACTTCATGGGCTCACTTACATGGAAAAGTTTTTTTTCATCTCTTTAGCCTAAGGCGACATCTACCCCTAATAGGGAGGTATGTTTCTTAGATGTGGAAGAAAAATGGGTTGTGTTTTCTAATCTTAGTTAGCCTTAGGTTTGATTACTGTTGCTATGACAAAACACCATGATGAAAACAAGACAGGGAGGAAAAGTTTATTCGATTTACAATTCTATAGTACTTTCCATCATTGAAGGAATTCAGGACAGAAACTCTAACAGGGCAGGAAATTGGAGGCAAGAGTTGATGCAGAAGCCACGGATGTGAACGACTCACTGGTTTGCTCCTCCTGTCTGCTCAGTCTGTTCTTTTATAGAACCCAGGACAACCATCCCAGCTTTTTTCCCCACTGTGACCACAGAGGCCCCTGCCAACTATGGGCTCTCATTTATAAAACTGCTGTCATTGGTGTGCATCACTACATTTGGGGAGGCCAACAGGACACCAATCAAATTGGTCCTGGTGTTTTGGAAGCTAGAAACTTTAAATAATGGAGGGACTTTCTCCGTCACTATCAGGCAGTGTGGAGGCCTTAAGTACAGAAGGTTAGGCAAAGTTTATCTTGGGTTGATTTTGCAGTGAAGCCTAGTAGTGGGTCAGCTGAGCATTTGTTATCCATTGGTGGAGGTGGGGGGCTCTCAAGAGGGTCTCCACTGCATGTGGAGTTATGGTGATCAGGTTTTGCCCCAGAGATAATTTGTCAGAGTCCTTCACAAGCAGGACCACTGCTTCTATTATTCCCAGGCAGGCTGGTCATCCAGCCATGACAGAATGCAGGTTTTTCTTTTTGATAAAATCACTACAGGGTGATACCAGGGCCCAAGTTCTTTAGTGAGCACCCCCTTGGAAACTCCTGATTTTATGTCCACAAAGTAACAGAAGGTCTTGGATACATCTGCCAGTACTAGAACTGGTACAGATACCAAAGCTCATTTCAGGTCCCTGAAAGCTTTAGCCTCAATCTTAGTCCAAGGGAGTTTTCACTCCTGGCCTTTGGTAGCCTCATAGAGAGGCACACCACATACTTCCCAGAAATTCCCATACATGCCTTTTGGTGATGGGAGTTGGAATCCCCAACATGGCTTGCTTGCTTTCAGGAAGCCGACAAAGGCTTTTTACCTTCATGAAGGTTGAGCACCTGCTAGGTGGTTGTCCTGGTGCAAAGTTGAGCCTTGCTAATTGACAGTCTCAGAGTCTGGAGGGTCTGCGCCAGTCCTTCAGAGTCTTCTTATCAGGAAGTATGGTACTTACCCAGGTCAGCGTGGAGGGTGTTGTCAAAAAGGGTTGGTGAGTTTTTAAATCACTGTGGCAGTTGAGACCAAGTCAGTTGGCTATGGGACCCAGTATTCAGGTCAGTTCATTCAAAGACAAACAGGGGCTGGTTCTGTGTGACAAAAAATGCTGAAAAAGGCATCCTTCAGGTCCAAGACAGAATAGACCTGCTTTTCTGTGGACAATAAGCAAATTGTAAGGATTTAACATTGTTGGGTGAATGTCCTGTGCATGCATTTTACCTCTTTCAGGTCCTGCACTGGCCTGAAATCGGTCCTTGATTTTCTGCCTGGCAGAAGCAGGGTGTTCCAAGGAGACTGGCATGGGACTAGAATCCCTGCATTCGTAAGATGGTTGATGTGAGCCTTGATGCTTTTTTATGCCTCAGATGATATTGCTGAACCCATCAGGTTCCACTCGGGGCTTCAGTCACTATGACGGGCCTAGATGTGGTGCTCATCTGGGTGTGTTACTCTTTTCCCACACTGGGAGAGCGAAGGGGGCACTTTTGGTGAATTAAAGAGGCATTCCTCTCCCAAGGGAAAAGTTATGAAGATACCAGTTTGGGTCCCTCTCTTAAGGGAAATCTAGGTTTATGGTATCATCTTTAAAAAAAATCTGAGCTCTCAATTTGTGTAGCAGGTCTCATCCCAGGAGGGGACAAGGACCTTCAGGGATCACTATGAAGGAATGAGTCCCTGTGCCTCTCCCTAAATCGACTCTGGGTATGGCTTGGTGCTGGTGGCTTGCTAGATGTAAGTCTGCTGGGTGGTTAGTGGCCTCTATCCCTGGCTGTTTGAAGAAAGATAGTTGATCTCCTGTGTCTACCATAGGCTTTGCCTCCACTTTTAGAGTTACCCTGAGCTCGAGGAGGGAGTCAAAGCCCCTACCTCCTCAGTGTTCTTCAAGATTGAGGACTTCAGTGGGGAATTTTTTTCTCTGACTTATTGGGGCATTCCCTACACCAATATCCAAAACCTTTACAGAGAGCACATTGACTTCCTTGGAGCAGGAGCCTGCCCACTGAAGGTCTCCAGCCTTCTCAGGCTGTCTCCTTGGTCATGCCTGGGGTGCCAGGTTGTCTGTCTGTGCTCCTCATTTAATGTGACCACCTTCCTAGCCTGGCTGCCCTCTTGGACCTCTGAGTTCTAAACTTTGGTGCCAGTCTCCACTAACTTGGAGAGGTTTTCTCCCTCAAATCCATCTAATTTTGAAGCTTCTTCCTAATGTCAGATGCAGACTGTGTTACAAAAGCTATGCTGATAGCCCTCTTAGTCTCCTCTGCTTCTGAGTCTATGGGGAAACGGGTATGGTATGCTTCCATCAATCAGTCCAGGGAGGCAGTTGGGGATTCCTTTGGTCCCTGCACCACCTGACTAGTTTTAGACAAATATCTGGGACACTTGGTAGCCACCTGGAAAGCAGCCAATAGAGTCTGGCAAGAGACTTTTAGGATGTCTTCATTTTCATTGGAATTAGGGTTACAGTGGGATGGAAGAGAAGGGATCACTGTCTCAATGACCTCTGGTAGTGCAGTCTGTCAGCCATCATTACCTGGAACTAATTTCCTAGCTTCTCCACAAATCCTCTCCATCTCGTGGTAAGTGAAGATAGCAAAAACTGCTGACAGTTATCCCATGTGGATAGGTAAGTGTGGGGCACGCCTTTAATCCCAGCTTCCGGAAGGCAGAGGCAGGCTGATGTGCTCGAGTTTGAGACCAGCCTGGTCTCCATAGAGAGTTCCAGGACAGCCTCCAAAGCCAAGGGGAAACCCTGTCTTGTAAAACTAAAAAAAAGAAAGAAAAATAGTTTCCAACAGAGAAATTGAATCCTGTGGCTTCTCAGAGAATTGGGAAGTCTTGGTTCTCCAACTACAGTTAACACTTTTAGTGAAAGAGGTTTATACTCAATAGAGCTCCTATTTTGGGTCTGGTTTCCCCCTTGATAGGTACGCTGTCTGGGAGGGGCCTGCAGCAATGGTAGGAATATGGTCCCGGGCTTTCCGAGCTGCAAGAGTGGTAAGATGTCCCAGAGTGGATATGGGGGAGGGTGAAGAGAGGGAATTAGTGTTGGAGGAGGAGGCCAGCTTGTCCTTAACCATAGCTGGCTTTGGGGAAACGGAAGATGGGGTAGGACAGGAGAACTGGGGTGCCTTTGTGTTTGTTGCACATGGTGGCACATAAGGTGGGGGTCGGGCCTCCTCCTTGGGGGGATGCAAGATAGGGACCATAGGTTTAAAAACAAGACAGTAAGTGTCCCCTCTGATTAGTCACACAGGTGACAGGACAGCCACTTTGGGGATCCTCCAAGAGGAGCACACAGTTCACTATATAAGGGTGGGCAAGCATCCTTGCATAACTGCAAAGGAAATAGATTAAAGGTCCCCAGTGGAAGTAAGAACTAAAGAGTTTTGGGTTGTGGCAAATTTTCTGGGACCAGAAAGGGGAGAAACTGGATGCAGTATTGTTGCTGGGGTTGGAAGGAGCCAGGAACATCTCAACCTTTCTCTGACGGACTCAGTGGAAGAAGCTACTGGGTCACACCTTCAGGCTCCTGCCAGGGGAATGGCTGAAGCTGACAGGAGCCTAGACAAACCACAACTGTGTCAGTCTTCAGACTTCTACTGGGGAAGTGGCTGATGTATTTTGAAATTCAGCTGAAGGGATGACTGACCAGGGCTTCCAGGCTTCCACAGAGAAAGTGGTAGAGGCTCTGCTGGGGAGGCAGCTGAGTCACCTGGCCTCCATGCTCCCCTGCTCTGAAAGTCTGCCTGCGAATTATCCCTTCTATGTGGCTCTGATCTGGAGTGGACAGTGTGTTATTTTATCTCTGTGTGGTGAGCTGCAGTACCATCATGTTTGTCGAGCAGCATTCATAGCAGGAAGTTAAGTAACTCCAAGGCTACCTTGGAATTCCCCACAACCTACCAGATTCATTAAGCTTCCCTCTGCCAGAGTTGGCAATAAAAGCTGAGAACCCTTCTCAGAAGAGCAGAAACAAAGGCATTGAAGCCTGTGAGAGCTGACCAGTTGCCTAGGAGGAGCTTCCTAGATGGCGTTTACACCAACTGGAAACAACACACTACAGTGTGTTGAGCTGCCTGCAGGCTATGCAGTGTGCTCCAGGCTCCCAGCTTTTGTGATCTGCCTCCCATGCTGGAATGAGCTGTGGTGGTGCAGCTGTCTCTGAGTCATTTGTGCTCTTGTAAGTAACCCACAGCCATATTACTGCTAGCAGTACCAGATAAAAACTCATTGATTCACCAAGTTGTACTTCTGTGGTGTCTGTACTTTGTATCTCATGGGATCTTTATTGGAATGAACAGATAAGTGTGTTGCATCTCCCCAGGAAATGTCCTTGTGCAATTCCTTGTGTCCTCTTGGGTGAAGTTAGCCTCTTCAGACTGAAATTTTCCTTCTTGTCACTTTTATAGAGCAGAATTGGTGGGGAAAATTCGCTTTTTAAAACTTTAGTCATGAATGTTTTCTTTTTTATCAGTTGTGATTGATACCTTTGCTGGTTTGATAATCTGGTAGAAAATGCCTATTGCATAGTCAGGAATTGTTCTAGTATTCCTGCCTTTATATAGTGACATGCTCTTTTTCCTTAAAAACTTTTGGCACCCTTTCTTTTTTCTGTACATTTAGTGTTTTGAATATTATGTGTCATGTGGAAACTATCATCTGGTTGTCTTTATTTGGTTTTCTGTATGTGTCTTGTACCTTGACAAGGAGCTATTTCTTTAAAATGAGCAGATTTTCTTCTCTGATTTTGTTTAGAAACTTTTCTTTGCCTTTGGCCTGTTTCTCTTCTCCTTCCTCTACACTCATTATTCATACATTTAGCATTTTAAGATACTTATATATAATATAACTCATGTATTTGTAAGCTTTTAAATTTTATTGTTATGCAAATATAAAATCATTCTGTGGTGGTGTAAATGAAAATGTCTCCTATAGGGCCATAGGGAATGGCAATATTTGAAAGAATTAGGACACGTGTCATTGTTGGAGAAGGTGTGGCCTAATAGGAGGAAGTGCTTCATTGGGAGTGGGCTTTGAGGCTTCAGACCAGAACAGGAATTATATACCGTGTAGATTAAGGTAGGTATCCTAAGATAAGCACATATCAAGAATATTACTCACCATATTCAAATTAGACTTACCTCAGAAATACAGGGTTGGTTCAATATAAATATTACAAAAATCGCAGGATCATTTCAATAGATGCAGAAAGTCCTTTGACAAAATTCAACTTGCCTTTGTGTGCAAGTCTAGAGAGACAGAACTGTAGCGAACATATCCCAGCCTAATAAATGAATAAAACTCTGAGCACTCTCATAACAATCAGAAATGAGGCAGGGCTGCCCACTCTCCCTACTCCTTGGGTTAATTTACGGTCTACTGAACACAGGAAGTGACGTCACTATCCTTAATCAGCAGTCCTGGCCACATAACTGGGCTTTAAAAGAGGCTAATGTTCAATTCTTAGGGATTGGAACCCTATCTGAAGTTAAACATAGCGTTAGATGGATTGACTTTATTGGGCCAGAAGGACAGAGAGGAAGGTTAAAGCCATACGATGCAGATATTGCTATAAAACTTTGGGGTCGTGATCTACTCCATCAATGGAATACACAGATTAACATTCCTCCTGTATCAGCTAGGAATTATAGACAAGCTTTTAGTGGTACAAAGAATATAGTAAGGCAATACAGAAAACAGATGCCAAATGTACAGGCTGTACAGATGCAAGATGCTAGTGCCAAACCAACAGAGCAACCAAAAGCTCTACCCTTAAAATGGCTGACAGATGAACCCGTCTGGGTGGGTCAATGGCCTATGACATCTGAGAAGTTAGAGGCTTTGGAGAAGTTAGTTCAGGAACAGTTAGATGCTGGACATATTGAGGAATCAACTAGTGCATGGAATTCACCTGTTTTTGTTGTCAAGAAGAAGTCTGGTAAGTGGAGAATGGTTACTGATCTTAGAGCCATCAACAAGGTAATTCAGCCTATGGGGTCTCTACAACCTGGGATGCCGTTACCTTCTCTAATTCCTAAGGATTGGCCAATTATAGTTATAGACTTAAAAGATTGTTTCTTCACCATACCGTTACAAGAAAACGACAGAGAAAAGTTCGCCTTCACGGTACCTACCTATAATAATTCCCGTCCGGTACAGAGATTCCAGTGGAAGGTACTACCTCAAGGTATGTTAAACAGTCCAACTTTGTGTCAATATTTTGTGAATAAACCTCTAGAAATAATTCGTAAAAAATTTCCACATTCGTTAATATATCATTATATGGATGACATATTATTGTCTGATTCAAATAAGGATACATTGGAAAAGATGTTTGAAGCAGTAAAAGAAACTTTGCCTCGTTGGGGATTACAAATTTCCCCAGAAAAAATACAAAGAGGAGATTCTATTAACTATTTAGGTTATAAAATAGATGCTCAGAAAATTAGACCACAGAAAGTACAGATTAGAAGAGATCGTTACCGGACTCTTAATGATCTGCAAAAACTATTAGGAGAAATCTCTCAATTACAGACAATTATCGGTGTAGAAGGGCATGATTTGAAACACTTGAAAATGGCTTTAAAAGGAGATAAAGATCTAAACAGCCCACGAGTACTATCAGCTGAGGCTGAAAAAGAATTAGAATGGGTAGAAAAGAGAATATTAGAAGCACATGTGGACCGTGTGGATCCAAACCTGGATTGTATTCTAGTTATTTTACCATCTAGAGAATACCCCTCAGGAATATTAATGCAGAGGGAAGACATCATACTAGAATGGGTATTTCTGCCACATAAACAGAATAAAAAATTGAAAACATATATAGAAAAGATCTCTGACTTGATATTAAAAGGTAAGTTAAGGCTTCGTCAACTGACTGGGAAAGATCCAGCTGAAATTATTGTACCTTTAACAAATGATGAAATTTCCTCCTTATGGAAAGATAATGAGTATTGGCAAATAGCTTGCAGTGACTTTTTGGGAACTATTAGTAATAACTATCCCAAAACAGAGAGAATCAAATTCATAAAGAAAACAATTTGGATTCTTCCACGTATCGTGAGACAAACACCTATTTCTGGAGTTCTTACCTTCTACACGGATGCAAACAAATCAGGTAAGGCAGGGTATAAATCAGGAAATATAAGTAAAGTAGTTCAAAGCCCTTACAACTCCGTACAAAAGGCAGAGTTATATGCCATTCTCATGGTACTTAAAGACTTTACAGAGCCTCTCAATATAGTCACGGATTCTCAGTATGCGGAAAGAGTTGTCTTGCATATTGAGACTGCAGAATTTGTTCCTGATAGTACAGAATTAACCTCATTATTTTTACAATTACAGGAAACCATCAGAAACAGGACTCATCCTATATATATAACACACATCAGGTCCCATACAGGTTTGCCAGGTCCTCTGGCACAAGGCAATGATGAAATTGATCGTTTGTTAGTAGGTAATGTGTTGGAAGCTTCAGAATTTCATAAGAAACACCATGTCAACAGCAAAGGCTTAAAGAAGGATTTTTCTATCACCTGGCAACAAGCCAAAGAAATAGTAAAAAATTGCCCCAGTTGCTCCTTCTACAATCAAACTCCATTACCAGCAGGTTGTAATCCTAAAGGTATTCATAGAAATGAACTTTGGCAAATGGATGTATTTCACTTCCCAGAATTTGGCAGTTTAAAATATGTACACCATACCATAGACACGTTCTCAGGATTCCAATGGGCTACTGCCCTCAGCTCTGAAAAGGCTGACTCTGTTATTACACACCTCTTAGAGGTGATGGCTGTTATGGGTATACCTAAAACGATAAAAACTGACAATGCTCCAGCATATGTCTCCAGTAAATTGGAACAATTCTTCAAATATTATAATATAAAACATGTGACTGGTATACCTTACAATCCCACAGGACAAGCAGTGATTGAAAGATCTAACCGAACCTTAAAAGAGATGCTTCATAAACAGCCGGGGAGAACAAAGACCCCTAAACACAGGTTACATAATGCTTTACTAACATTGAATTTTCTTAATGCTGATGAAAAAGGACAAACTGCAGCGGAAAGACACTGGACTACAGAGAAGACTTCTGAATTGAACCAACCAGTGTATTTTAAGGATGTTATGACCTCAGTCTGGAAACCAGGATATGTGTTACGTTGGGGAAGGGGCTATGCTTTTGTTTCCACAGGAGAAGAAAAGCTTTGGATCCCATCTAAATTAATTAAGATTCGATCAGAACAGAAAACGTCTCAGGAAGAGGAAGGATGACAGCTCATCTACAAGGTCTGCTAAGTATAAGGAGACCTCATAAAAGGATAGAGAAGTATTCTGTTTGTGTCTTTACAGGACAATTATTTATGAAAAGTGGAAAAATCCTAGGTATATGGATACCTAAAGAAGTAAGGATAGCTACTCAGAGGACCACCAAACATGCAATAATGCGATGTGTTATCAATGTCTAAATCTCTGTATTGTGTTATTATAATTTCTATTTCTTCCACTTCTTAATATGCCTGAGTCCCAATTCATCTAATTATTGCTGGCTTTGGAGTTGGATTGGCTCTCCTGCTTTAAACCCAAGCATATTGTTAAAATGCAATTCAGACTTTCTGTATTATATCAAAGAGCCATTGATATAAGACAGAAACAACATCAAAAAAAAAGATATACATATATGGGGACTGTCATCTGTGTATATTTGATTTTTCTAAAACTCTAATTTCCTTCATGTGTATTATCTTCCTCAGGGTTGCCTTTTCCAGTATTCATACACATAGAAGTTAAGAATTTCTGTGCTAACATTAATATTTCAGTTTTCTAGAGACAAAGGGATTTCTTGACAGTGATCTTCAACTGCTTCAGAAAGAGAATGTGGATTCACTTTCCCAACTCTGCCTGATTCGACTGGATACATCTAAACTGCCCCACATCATCGACCCCACCTGACAGGCACCATCCTGAAACCAGCTTGGAACTACATCACCCGACACATCGTCAGGCCAAGGAACTGATACAGTGCATCTTCTACAATCTGATCAGAGCTTCAGACAAGAGCTTCAATCAAAATCAGAAATCTAATCCGGAACTTCAGTCAAGCCTCTCCTGCAAAACGACCTATTTAAGACTCTTGTTATACTAACAATTTTTTCCCACAGGTCCCCATGATTGTCATCGTCCCACTTCAGCAGGAAGTAATTTTGAGAATTCCACGTCCCCTCTCCATACTATAGACATAAAAGGATAGTTTACCCCTGTTAGTGTAATTTGCAATTATTTAGAGTTGGAACTGGAAGGAGGTGTTCAGATTTAGGCATCCCTTTCAGATAAGTTTAGAATTTAGGTGGAATGGATATGTTTAGTTTAGGATAAGTAGATTATAACTTAATTATCACCCTCTATATACGTTGTATATGTTTGAGTTTGTATCAAATTTAAATCTTCTATTTAGACTAAAAGTGGAATTGTAGGAGTGAACCCCACAAAGCTACCCGCCCAACAGGGCGGGGTTAAGGTAGAGATAAAAGGTAGTGAAAGGAAAAGGCACCTCTCTCTTTTCTCCTGGAAGCCAGCCACGCTTCTAACTCCTGGTATGTGCGATTCTCTCTGATAAATAAATATATTGTTTTCCCTATATAGCCTCGAGTATCGTTATAGGTCTGTTCTTCTGTCACTTTTGATTTCAAATTTTGTTAATTTGAATATTCTTTGTCTTTTGATTATTTTGGAAAAAGATTGTTCTATGTTGTTGATTTTCTCAATTTGAACCCTCAGTTTCTCTGATTTTTATAGTGTGCTCTTTTTTAATTTTTTTATTTCAATACTGAGTTTGAATATTTCTTGTCATCTACTCTCCTTGGGTGAGTCTCCTTCTAGGGCTTTCATGTGTACTGTTATTCTCTAGAGTGAGAGTCTCCAAATTATTTTCTTATACTTTATTATTTTTTATTTTACTTAGCAATCACAATATCTTCTTCCCTCCCCTCCTTTTTTACCTCTCCTCTACTGGATAGGTATTATTTAAAACTTGTTCTGTCATGAAATACCTTGTTTTGTTGGTCGAAGGTGATTGAAAGTTTTGTTACATGCAGTAGTCTGGGATGATGACTGTGGTCCCTTAGTGTCTGTGAAATGTCTGTCCATGTCCTTCTGGACTTTTGTAGTTTGCTTTGAGAAGTCAGGTATAATTCTATCTTTGCATATTTGTCGGATGTTTCCTGTGCAGTTCTTAAATTTATTTCTTTTTCTGTATGCAGTGTGTTATGGTTATGTGGGGAGGGTATTTTTTTCTGGTCAAGCCTTTGGTGTTCTGTAATTTTCTTGTACGTTTATAGGCATGTGGAGTAGTTCAGGTGCATGGAATTTGGTGCTGCAGTGGGTCCTAGAGAGACAGCATCCAGTGGGTGGTAGGGATGGGGGGTTCAGCCTGGAGGCAGGTCTCTAACATGCTTGCCTGATGGTGGGAACTGCTCGGTTACTGGTTCTTATGACTATTACTCAGGAGTACAGTGTACTTACTGTTAGATAAGTACACTAGTCAGGACATGTTTATTTAATTTATTTTTGCCATTTCAACATCAAAATTATATTTATATAACTCTCCTTTCTCGCTACCCCTATTACATCAACCATATAAACCCAATCACTTTCAAATTCATGGAATCTTCTGTTACTTTACACCTACTCACATGCAACTTAATGATTCAGAACGGACTCTAGGCATCCCCAACACTGAATCTAATCTTCTGTTTTAGCTTTTTCACTGATCACTTACTCTCACAACTTGTAACCAATCTTCCTAAACAATGACAAACATCCATAACTTATAGATTGACCAAAAAGCACCCATGCCATCTCTTGGAAATTTGGATATAGTTTTCTTAAATTGACTTTCTGCTTTCTGGGGACAAGGGAATGTTTACAGGATTCCTAAAAGTAAAGTTTGTGTTAATTGTGAATTCCTGGGAGAGGTAGCAATATCATTTTTGTCCAGTCTCTCTAAAATGAGAGCGTGCAGAGATTATCTCATGTCCTGGCTAGAGTAGTCTGTGAGGAAGGATGACCTCAGCTAGTTACCTCAAAGTTATTCTTAGCAGTCTCTGGGTGGCTGTATATCAACAGGGCACCTTGAAATTGTCCTGAGCTGTTTGTCCTTCAAAACTCATCTTTGGTTGGTATTGTTCAGATTAAGGGTGCAATATAGCCCATGTGACTTCCTTGCTGTATATTTTTTGCCAATACCAAGCTGTTTTCAGGACTATAGCTCTATAATAGAAATTGTTGTCATGGGGCCCCATCATCATTTTGGAGACTAAAAATGTCAAACTAAATGGACAGAAACTCAACGCAATTCCTCTAAAATCAGGAACAAAACAAGGCTGTCCACTCTCTCCATACCTTTTCAACATGGTACTTGAAGTTCTAGCCATTGCCATACGACAACAAATGGGGATCAAGGTGATACAAATTGGGAAGGAAGAGGTCAAACTTTCACTGTTTGCAGATGATATGATAGTTTACATCCATGACCCAAAGAACTCTACCAAGGAACTCTTACAGCTGATTAACAACTTCAGCAAAGTGGCAGTCTACAAGATCAATTCAAGAAAATCAATAGCCATACTATATACAGATGATAAAAGGGCTGAAAAAGAAATCAGAGAAACATCACCCTTTACAATTGCCACAAACAACATAAAATACCTTAGGCTAACGCTAACCAAACAAGTGAAAGATCGGTATCACAAGAACATTGAATCTTTAAAGAAAGAAATTAAAGAAGCCCTCAGAAAATGGAAAGATCTCCCATGCTCTTGGATAGGTTGGATCAATGTAGTAAAAATGGCAATCCTGCCAAAAGCAATCTACAGATTCAATGCAATCCCCATTAAAATCCCAGCACAATTCTTCATGGACTTTGATAGAACAGTAATCAACTTTGTATGGATAAATAAATGACCCAGGATAGCCAAATCAACACTGTTCAACAAGGCAACGTCTGGCGGCATCACCATCCCTCACTTCAAGCTCTATTATGAAGCTATAGTCCTAAAAACAGCTTAGTATTGGCAAAAAATAGACAGGTAGACCAATGGAATCCAATTGAAAACCCTGATATTAACCCATACATATATGAACATCTGATCTTTGACAAAGAAGCAAAAAATATACAATGGAATACAGAAAGCATTTTCAACGAATGGTGCTGGCATAACTGAAGGCTGGCATGTAGAAGAATACAGATCCATCCATGTTTATCGCCATGCACAAAACTTAAGTCCAAATGGATCAAAGACCTCAACATAAATCCAGCCACAGTGAACCTCTTACAAGAGAAAATGGGAGGTACCCTTGAAGGAATTGGTACAGGAGACAGCTTCCTGAATGTAACTCCAGTAGCACAGACAGTGAAATCAACAATTAATAAATGGGGCCTCCTGAAACTACGAAGCTTCTGTAAGGCATGGACACAGTCAGCAAGAAAAGAATGCAGCCCACAGAATGGGAAAAATATTCACTAATCCCACATCTGACAGAGGGTTGATATCCAAAATTTACAAAAATCTCAAGAAGCAAGTATCCAAAACACCAAAGGATTCAATTAAAAAGTGGGCTGCAGAACTAAATAGAGAATTTTCAATAGAGGAGTCTAAAATGGCTGAGAGGCACTTGAATAAGCCTTAGCCATCCGTGAAATGCAAATCAAAACAACTCTGAGATACTGTCTCACTCCTGTTAGGGTAGCTAAAATCAAAACACCAATGACAATTTATGCTGGAAAGGATGTGGTAAAAGGGAACATTGCTGGTGTGAATGCCAACTTGTTCAGCCACTTTGGAAATCAGTGTGGAGATTCCTCAGAAAAATGGGAATAAACCTACCACAAGGCCCAGCAACTCCACTCTTTGTCATATATCCAAAAGATGCCCATTTATACAGCAAGGAAGTCTGTTCCACTAGGTTCATAGCAGCATTATTTGTAATAGCCAGAACTTGGAAGCAACCTAGATGTCCCTCAACTTAAGAGTGGATAGAGAAAATGTGGTACATTTACACAATGGAGGACAATTCAGCAGGTAAAAACAATGGAATCCTGAGATTTGCAGGCAAATGGATGACACTAAAAGAAACCATCCTGAGTGAGGTAACGCAGTCACAAAAAGAGAAACATGGCATGTACTCTCTCATATATGGATTTTAGACATAGATCTGGGAAGTGTCAGCCTACATTCCCATGGCCAGAGAGTCTGGGAAACAGAACCTTCATTCAGTGGCTGATGGAGGAAGAGGCAGACTCCCACGGTTAAGCACTGAGCTGAACTAAAGAAAGCCAGTAACAGAGAGGGAGGACTGATGACCAAAGGGATTAAGACTGGGCTGGTTGAACTCCAGAAACAGCTGACCTGACCAGGGTTAACTCTTGTATCCCAGGCTGATGCCTGGGAATCCAGCATGGAACTGATCAAGACCCCCTGAATGTGGGTGTCAGTGAGGAGGCCTAGGTAATCTATTGAGACTTGGGCAGTAGATCAGTACTCATCCCGAGTATACACACGGAATTTGGACTCCCATCCAACAATGTGAGATGCACTCTTGCCCTGAACTATTGGGGGAGGGTCTAGGACCTGCCCTGGATGAAAAGACAGACTATGGTCACCCCCATGGAGGACCTCACCCTCCCTGGGGAAATGAGGGGATAATGGGGGGATTGGGGGAGGGCACAGGAGGAGGGGAGGTAAAGGGAGAGGGTCATCGAACTGACTTGTGAAGCAACCTTGTTTCTAATCTAAATTTAAACTTAAAAATAAAAAACAAAGATAGGTTAGATGATAGAATATTTTCTTAAATTTTGACCAATGTTAATGGACTAAATATTGTTAACTATAGTTCTTCTTTGATGTTTTATAGAATTTTACTAAGTTAAAATTAAAACTTCCTTTCTGTTTTAGACAGAAGAGGAGATGATTCTTCACATCAAATTTTCACTTTCTTGCATCCACACTCACGTACTTCATTCCGTCCTGGACCTTGAGATACAGAACATCCTTGAGATGGCTGAGCAGGTCCATTCACTGCCTACATCCCCATGAAGATCTCACTTCAGTGTCTGCAAGGAGCGCACAACTCTGTCGAATGGTATTCTCACCTCTGGGTTTGTGCCACGAATGTTCACATTCATGTAAACAGAGAAATAAAAAACAAAACTTAATTTGTGTCTAATCAAGTGATAACATTGAAGAGAGGTAGAAATAGCTCAGCGGGTATGAGCAAATTTTTTCCTTGCGCAAGACTGTGGTTCACTTCCCTGGTCCCAGTTCTCGCTACCTTCAGTTCTAGGGAGAGCCTCTTTCTCCCTTTCAGAGTATTCAAGCACCAATATTGTGCCAAAGGTTGCATACACACAGGCAAGAGTCACACACATAAAAATGAAAAGGAAGAGAAATAAGTCATTAAGTAAAAAGATCTGCAGGCAGACAAGTTGGCACAAGACTTTAATTCCAGCATTGAGGAGGCAGAAGCAGAAGAATATCTGCAATCAAGACCACCTTCTCTCAGAACTATATTGTACACCTCATAAAAGGGAGGATTAATGAAGCAGGATTTGTGAGAGTTAGAGGCCATTTTGGGCAGCATCAGGCATGCCAGCTACCCTTATATTTATTGTTAAACCTGTCCCAAGAAATCTAAAAGCTGAGAATATACGTGCAAAATTAACAACTGGATAATTCTGGGTTGGAGCAATGAGTGACTTCTTATTTGTTTGTTTTTTGTTTATTTGTTGGTTTGTTTACTAACTTACATTTTTCAACAAATGGTTTTTCTGTGTACTCCGTGCTATCCTGCAAATCACCCTGTAGACCAGGCTGACTTTGAACTCAGGGAACTGCCTGCCTCTCCTGTCCAAGCTCTGTCATAAAAGATGAGTGCTACCACTGCTGCCTGGCTTCAATGAATGATTTCTTTTTTTTTCTTCAGACACCATTTCTCTGTTTAGCTCTGGCTGTCCTGGAACTAAATTTGCAGACCAGGTTTGCCTCTAAAACACAGAGATCAGCCTGAGTGCTGGGATTAGAGAGTTGTACCACCAACACCTGGCTCAAGGAATGCTTTACCAACAATAGTCTCACTTTTCCTGGGTTGTGATCTGATATTCTCAATCAATATGATCTAAATACTGTAAGAAGCAAGAGAGTGGAAATTCAATCATCAAGTCAGACTGTCGATTTGGCT
The DNA here is from genome assembly GCF_017639785.1 of Mesocricetus auratus. Classification (NCBI taxonomy): domain Eukaryota; kingdom Metazoa; phylum Chordata; class Mammalia; order Rodentia; family Cricetidae; genus Mesocricetus; species Mesocricetus auratus. Next base: position 1,917,700 of record NW_024429233.1, on the reverse strand, counting down.
GAGACTGTTTGTCTACACATAAGAACTTTCAGTGGAATGATATATAAAGAGTTAGAGCAGTAAGAGAAACCAGCAGAGTCTTGGAGCCTGGAGACACTTCCTGCACCTGCCTGAGTTTGGAGGCTTCTCACCTGTGTCCAGCTCAGGTAAGACCCAAGATCCAAAAGGACACCTTATTTCATGCGCCCTAATCTAGCCTTGTCCTCACTTCAAATGTATGTTATATTTTATGTATTCTTTAATTTTACATATTCCTTTGGTTTTGGTTTTGGTTTGTTTTCTTTGTTTGTTTTTTAGATAAATACAAACAGAGATTCTCCTACCTCAGCCACCTGAAGGCTGGATACCCAGAATACCATAGTGTGTTCTCCTTATTATGCCACACTTAATTTGGACATCTGTGGTTTTTTGTTGTTGTTGTTGTTGTTGCTTCAAACAGACTCATTAAGAATGTCAGGGTGACCTTGAACTCCAGGCTATTCAGATCAGAAAGACAAATATGAGTCACTCAAATGCTTCGGCAGTGCTGATCTTTATGTCAATTTAAGCCAGGCATCATTGTGCATGCTTTTCATCCCAGCAATAGGGAGGCAGAGACAGGCTGTTCTCTTAGTGTGAGACCAGCCTAGTCTATACAGTGAGTTCCAATCCAGGTATTGGTAACACACTCCCTTAATCTTAGCAAGCAGGAGGCAGAGGATGTTGGATATCTGTGTATGATGACGGCCTGGTCTACAGAGGGCCAGGAGAGCCAGGGTTCACAGTGAGTTCCAAAATACCCCGCATTAATCCATGTCTCAAAAAAAAGATGAAACAAAAATTATTTGTACATGGTGGTTGATACTTGGGCTCTCCTCTTTCCTTTCTTTTTTTTAATGCACAGTATCTCTGTGTAACAGCTCTGGCTGTCCTGGAACTTGCTCTGTAGATCTACCTGCCTCTGGCTCCTACGTGCTGGAATTATAGGCATGTGCCACCATCACCTAGCTATGGGCTCTTCTTGTTCTGGGGACTAGAATGTCCTCAGACTTACAGGAAGCAACCTGCTTGCAATCCTCAGTGTTCAAATGAAAATGTTGAATAATCAGTTGACAGTTAATGAAGAAATCTCCTCTTGCCCACGGTGCCTGGTCTCTGTCCACAGGACTCAGCGTGCACTGTGGCTCACAATGTGTGGGTCCCCGTGGCCAGGTTCCCTCAGGCTCCTCCAAAAACTGCGAGAACATGAGGCCGCTGAGATTCTTCAGAAGTTGAGGTCATTCAACCAGATATCATTTGCCCCAGGAGGGGCAACCAAAGGTGCTGAGCCAGAAAAGCTACCTGAGCCGGCACAGGAGGAGTCCCAGGTTCTGCACGGAATTGACCACTGTAAGTGGTCTGATGTGTTTAAGGGACTATTGCAGCATAAGCTTCCCTTGACTAAATAGCTGCTGAACCATCACTGAAACTAGGAAGGTCTCATTGCTTACTACTGAAGCCTTAGAGGAAAACTCATTGTTCAATTATATTTTGGTGGCTGTTTTTAGTCCCCTCATAGAGGTCTCAGATTATTTCTGAAACAAACAAAGCACAATTGGAATGAAGAAAATAGTGGGGCTTAGAAAGAAAATTATGTAGATGCTCACAAATGCCTGACAGATATAACCAGTTTGATACTCAAAAGAATAGTGTTTGGTGACAGGCAGCTAGAATGACAATCCTGGTGCTGAGTTACCAAGTCCCCCACTGCCATGTGGCTAGAAATATTTTCTATGATAACATCAATGCCATGGCAGTTATCTTGAATATAGAAGCTGACATGACAGAGTTATGGATTCAGGGTGAGCATTCAGGACTATTGATGAGAATCTTCTCAGATGGATTCTGAGTTTGCTCACAGATTGTTTAGGGACTGATCAGAATATATGTCTGTTTTCTATCATGTTAAAAATGGATGTAGCCTACTTCTAAATGTGATGAGAAAATTTTTGAAACACTGCCAAGTTACCAAGAATTACAGTGCATCATTTTGGCAATAAATATAATTTTATAAAGGCCTATTGGTATAAGCTCTGATAATCAAACAAGAAAGCATCCTGACTCAAATGAGATGCAATCTACTGAGGAGTTTCTTTCTCCTGTGTGCCAGCCCTTTCCAGGTTAGCTTGAATATCATGACCGTATTGATGAGAATTTCCATAGCATTTAATTGATCATATCATGTGCTGATGCAGAACATACTGTTGATGATATTGAATGTAATTTATCCATAGAGAAGCACTGCCTCGCCTTATGTGAGGGTGGCAAGCTTATTTAAATTATATAGACAAATCAATGTGCCACCGACTATAATGAACAAAGGAACAGTTGTACAAGAAAATATGGTAGGTCACGTTGAAAGTCAAGCCAAAGTTCATTGACTATTGCCGTAGGAAATTAAGGACTTGAAAATTGGAAATTCTGTTTACATATGAAAATTCAGAGTTGAGATCATTTTTAAAAGTGAAAATAGAAAATTCTGAAAGACATGAGCTATGAACTTTATGCATGAAGATGGCATTTTTCAACATCTGACCAGACTGAATAACTAAGAGCACATACCAAAACTATCTTATGATTAAAATCTGGAATTTATTTTTTATTTGAAAATATTGTCAGGACAAAGAACTTTGCTAAGGGAACATACAATATAATGTTTTTACTGTTTCTTTACAGACTGGTCTATAATCTGCTTACTATAAAAAAAACCAAATAAATTAAGTCTTTATGTATATGCATGTACTTGTTGGTAACTACCTGTGAGTTTGATATTGGTCATAATTCTGAATATCAGATGTTGGTCCTCCTGGCTTTATTTCATGTGAAAAGTCTTGTAAAGCCAAACTCCTCCCGTTGCAGATGAGAAGTCGCTAATATGAGCACATTGTTCATTCACACGAGTGAAACACTGTTTATAGCAAACAGCTACCTCCTGGCTACTACATAGCACAACCTTGTTGCTGCTGCAGCCGTGTGGGCTGCTGCTCATTCTCTGGTACAGACTTTATTCTGTAGCATAGATGGTTTCCAGAAATACCTGCACATAATAGCACTTCTCACGTTAGGGCGCAAAGTCTCCAAGAATTTCCTCAGAGTTATCATGTATTCAGGTTAGGGAAGATAAGAACTCTTTATTCTAAGCAAGCAACACAAAAACAATCTCAAAAATGGCTATGTAGCCCAGAGCTGAGGGCAGGAGGGCTAACAGAGGCAAAAGTGGTGTCTGTGTTTTGCTGAAGTGGTATCAAAGATTCCTAACCCTGCACCTGGAGCTTTGCTGTACTGAGGAAAGCACACTGCAGCATACAAGCCCTAGGAATGTAACTAGTCTGTACATGCCATCGAGGGACTTAAAAGTGCAATGCCACTCTGAGCCAGGAATGAAAGGGGTCCGTGGAGCACCAATTTTTCAGGTGTTCCTAATAGTGGGGTGATGGTCTATGAATTGTGCCACCTTTTGACATACCCCTCATGTCAACACAGATGTAATTACTAAAAAGGATGCTCTACCAACCTTTTAGCATGGGACCTATTCATTTCTCTACAGGGCAGCTCATAGTGGATACATTTTTAGACTTGCATTTCTAGTATTTGGGTGTATTTTTACAAATGAAAGTTTTAGGTAGATTTTAAATCTGCTTATAATCTAGAAACTTTAGTGTGCAATCTAAAGGAAAAGGCAAAAGACATCACGATATTTACGTCAGTCCAACTCCCAGATATAGGATGGTTTTTATTCCAATTATTTTTATACTCTGACTCAGAATTAGTTCGCACCAGTCCAGACCTGAGTTGCTGCCTGGTGTGCCTTGCGCTGTAACCTAGTTATTCGGTTAGTGTGAGAGGTTGAACTATGATTCAGTGTGGATCTTATGCTTGGAACAAAGTGTTGTACTGTGAGAAAATATGTATGCCGATACTTAATAATCCTGTGGCTTACAGCTTGTCAGTTCCCAGCATGAAAATGATGGTGTTGACTAACTCTTCAACCACTTATGTTTCTAAGCCACAGGTACCCACCATCAACTTGGCTTTAAGTCACATCTGTTGATTTTGTGGTGATAACTCTAGCAAAATAAAGACCTAAGTGATCCCTGATTTCTATATGTCTTCAATTCAGAGTTTTATCTACTATTTTAAAATTAAATTGTAGTACTTAGATTACCTCATAGTCCATTTTGATTCAAATTGTTTAAAAGTGAAAAATCTTGAAAATAAACTTGAACTGTGATTACAAAGAAGAAAAGAGGAGTTGATATTAGAATGGCACATTGCATACCGTCACCTCAAAGGACTGTTCTGCAGACATGAGCTTAGTATTGTCTTTTCATGCCAAATGTCTTACTATGTTAGCTATTGATGTTTTGAGGTTTAAAATTACATGATAGAAAATGAAAGGTATAATATTGGAATTAAAGAAAAGAAATTTCCTCTCTCCCCTGTTCTTCCATTATTTTCTGCAGCCCTCAGGTAGGATTTTCTGGTTTCTAGAAGGAAACCTTTGGGACACTGAGCAAGTGAGTGTCCTGTGTCCAGTAGTAAATTGTCACCCCATCTCCTTATCTTGTCTTTAATTTAATTTTCAATTTTGTTTTTGCTGGTTGCTTGCTTTTTCTTTATTTGTTTGTGTCCTAGTCTCTTATCCAGAATGTTTACATATTTAGAGATGATGGTCACCACTTCTGAAGGTGTGCTGATTCTGTTTATGGGGTGATATATTATTTATAATCTATTAAAGCTTGCGTATGGATTCAGAAAGCAAAGCCAGCCTCAAGATACAGAAGGCAGGACACACCATTCATCTCAGCAGCCAGAAACTACTAGGTCACTGCACCTATATTTAATCCTAGGACAAAGGTTAAGAGGGGAGGAGATCTCTCTGAGTCTAAGACCACACAGATATATACAGGAGTGAATCAGACTAAAAGTGAGTTACAACTCACATTTTAATCCGAACATTAGGGACCTACACAAGAATATAGCAAGGTCTCACACAGGCATTCCTTCTCCAGCCACACTGAGGAGAGGCAGCAATTTGAGACTTGGTGAAGACTTTTTGTGTGGATCAGCCTATTCAGTTTGAGCTAGAGGTGAGAGCAAGTGGCAGACTACTTTGTTTTTCTGATATTCAGCTTTACGTCTGAGACAATATCAGATTCTGGATCATTAATTTTTGTGTTACATTGCTGCATGTCATAAAAACAATATTTGGTCTTCGTATGGAAATTGCCTTTCTAAAGTAGCAGATTCTCTGTCTAAAGAAGTTGATCTTGGGAGGTATACATACCTCTAGCTTACAGATTTGTACAATAAAATTAATTTCCTCTTTGAAACAGGCAGCCCATTGTAATGTTTGATAAGGACTAGAGCAGCTATAACCAAGTCTATACAGTCTGCAAGGATAATTCTAGATCAAACAGATGAAATGTTTATTATCTGCTTCACAAACGGTGATTGCTTGCCTTATGACACTATGACTCCCTTGAATTTCCCTAAATCTAACATCAACACAGGAGTCCAATTAACCCTTACAAAACCTCTACAAGTTGGTACTTCCTCTGATATTACTGGATATACTAAGATTGGTTTTCTTAAGATATTAGACTGCTCCTCTTTTAACTTTTTTTATTTTACTATATTTTTTATTTTTAAATTTAAATTTAGATTAGAAACAAGGTTGCTTCACAAGTCAGTTCCAGGTCCCTCTCTGTTTCCCTCCCCTCCTCCCGTGCCCTCCCCCAGCCCCCCCCAATATCCCCTCATTTCCCCAGGGATGGTGAGGCCCTCCATGGGGGTGTCCATAGTCGGTCATTTCATCCAGGGCAGGGCCTAGACCCTCCCCCAAGAGTTCAGGGTGAGAGTGCATCTCACATTGTTCAATGGGATTCCAAAATCCATGTGTATACTCGGGATAAATACTGATCTACGGCCCAAGGCTCAATAGATTACCTAGGCTTCCTCACTGACATCCCCATTCAGGGGGGTCTTGATCAGTCCAATGCTGGATTCCCAGGCATCAGACTGGGATTTAAGAGTTAATCCTTGTCAGGTCAGCTGTTTCTGGAGGTTAAACCCTCTTTAACCTTTTAATGAACTGCTGTACTTGGTTCTCAATGAAATCCTCTGTCTGGATTTGATTATCATCATGTTATGCTTCAATTAATTTTTCTATGGGTTGTATATGGCACTCATATCAACTTTCTTGTTATAATATAAACCAAGAAATATCAACCAACAACAAAGATTATAAAAATGATAACAATATGTATATCCTGGGTGGTTTCCTTCTTTTAAATTTTCAATTTCTAACTCATGCATTGCATAATCATACAAAGACCTAAGTCTCTATGTGGGAGAGTGAGGGAGGGTAGAAGGAGGCTAGGGGTCATAGGAAGAGGGAAGTGAAGATAAGGAGGGAGAACGCTGGATGGAATGTAAAATGAAATCCAAAAATAAAATAAAAAATAGGAAAAAAATCAAGACCCTAAATCTAAGCATGCCAAGAAAAGGAGAGTGTACCTAGACCCCTAACCCCTTGCTCTATGTTTTCAGTGTTGATCATCCAACATTATGATCCATCTGAACATCTTAGCCTGAGCATACTGGGTTGCAATACCTTACCAAGTTCTCAAACCTACTTCAGAGGACAGTGGGTCTGGCATGTTCTCATTACATTGAAAGTACTATTCACATAATGCATTGAACATCCACAGGAGAAAGATGATCAAAGGGAAGAAAGGAAGAAAAAAGGAACCAAGGAAGAAAGGAGTTGAATGACAGTGAGACTCCAGGGAGTTTTAATATAGACAGGGAGTCCTAGGGATTGTATTCACTGTTTATTCTCCTGCAAAGCTACAGGATTCTCTTGAACTTGAACCTAGGACCCGACTGAAGAAGACACTGACTGAGAGGGCAACCCAATTGTACTTCCCCAGGCTCCCAGCTTCTGATTATTTCTTTCTGACTACCATGTCTGAGAAACACTCACTTATCACTTCATCCAGGAGATACATTGACAAGTGAACAATTGCCTGACTCCAAATTATAATTTAGAAACACACAAATGTCTTTCAACCTACACAGACACCACTGCCTCATCCCATTATTCTCCATAACACACTTAGTGCCTGTGATCAAAACTTACTCCATACCACCTGATCCCCAAAACATTGAACACCATGTAAAACCATGTGCTCCGTGTGCTTTTGATATGAGACCTGTTCCTAGGAAGTTAGGACCTCCACAGCTTTGAGACTGACTAGTTCACTGTGATGGGTAAAAAAAACAAACCACAGACGTAGGTAGAAAAATGCTGGCATGAGTGGGCTGTGCACTCTGAAGGAGACAAACCAGAAACGCAGAAACATACAGTGAAGTGGTTGCAAGTCTGCACACCACAAGAGGACACAAGATCTCATTATACATGCTTGTGAGCCTCTAAGTGGTTGCTAGGAATAGAACTCAGGACCTTTGAAATCGTAACCAGTGCTCTTAAATTCTGAGTCATCTCTCCAGGTACAACTAAAGAAACCCTTTTTATTTTATATTTGGTGTTTTGAGACAGGGAGTCTCTGTATTGTTTGGATCCTCTCCTGGAACTCTCTCTGTTCTCCAGGCTGGCCTGGAATGCACAGAGATCTGCCTGCCTCTGCCTCCCGAGTGTTGGGGTCAAAGGCATGTATCATCAACATCCGGGTCAGGGAAATTCCTATAAAGGTAAACATCTTATTGAGGTGGCTCTCTTTCAGTTCATAGGATCATTCCATTATCATCATGTCTGTACTTGGTAGCAGGCAAGCAGACATGGTGTTGGAGAAGTAGCTGGGAGTCCTACATGTGTCAGGAAATAAGAAGTAGACTATGACTCTGAGAGATGCATAAGCAAAGGAGACCCAAAGCCAGCCCCCACAGTGACACCCTTCCTCCAGCAAGGCCACACTTACTTCAACAAGGCCACAACACACAATAGTTCTACTCTGTATGAGCTTATGGGGGGCCAATTACATTCAAACTATTACCACCTGGTTCATGCCTTTCTGTGGATCCAAACAAGGCCTCCTGTGTATTAGGTAAACAGTCACCCTACTCAATCATATTCCCAGTCTTCTAACATAGATTCCAGTGTTCAGACCTCCTGCTCCCAATGTATATGAAAATGAGTTTGAAATGACCTGTGGAGTTTACGCTCACTCCTCTAGCTTTTGTGGAAACTGGGTTTTATTTGCTTTGATTTTGATTGTGATACTAGGTTTGACCAAGTAGCCCAGGCCAAGGTTGAACTCTAGGTCTCCCTAGATCAGCCTCCATTGTGTTGGTGCTCTCCTAACTATAACTGCACCAAGACATTCTGATGCATGTTCCCTCTAATCATTCACTGAATTCCAGTCCCACGGTGTAAGGGTTAAGTTTTCTCAGACTCCACCATGGTCATGCACATGGAGTCCTAGATGCTCAATGGAGCTGATAGCATCTAATGTGCCATCATTAAGTAATGAATGTTAGGGATGTGGCATTCCAGGAGCACATGGTAACCCCGTCCATGAGCATGGACTGAGTACTACAGACATGTGGCCAGAGAATGCAGAGTGTTGGCTGGGAAATGTGACATCTATCCTCAGGCTTAGATTGCAGAACCCTGGGGTGGCTCAAGGGAAGAGTGCAAAGACCTTACTGTGGCCCTCAGAATTTGCTGTGCACAAAGAAGCTGAGCCTTGAAAACTGTCCTGTGAGGCCAAGCAAGATGGCAAGTACATTTAATTCTAGCACAGGGAAAGCAGGACACATGGATTCCTGTGAATTCAAATCTGTCCTGGTAAACATAGAGAGTTCAAAAACGGCCTGAATTGTGTAATGAGGCCAGGTCTCTGATAGTGGGGTGGGGGACAGGGATGGAGACTGAGACAGAGACAGAGGATAGAGACAGAAATTAGAGAAAAATTAGAGGGGGGAGAGAAAGCAATTTCTGCAATACACACTGTTAAAATGGCACAGAAGGACCTACATAGAGACTCACATGCATTCATGATAAGAAACAAAAGAAACCAGGCGGTGGTGGCACATGCCTTTAATCCCAGCACTCGGGAGGCAAAGGCAGGCAGATCTCTGTGAGTTCCAGTCCAGGCTGGACCGACAGCCTACAAAACAGTACAGAGAAACCCTGTCTCATAAAACCAAAAAAACCAACAAAAAAACACAAAAACATAAGAAAAGGCATGTACTGAAAAAATGGCTGTGCAGCTTTAGTGTATTCAGGAAGGTAAAATGGCAAAGAGCGGGCATCAATATAGTCCTTCATACATGGTAAATATGAGTTGGAACCACAGCCCTTAACCACAAACATAATCTTATGGCTTTATCCTCTGCTATGGAGATCACACAAGGGCATCATCATTTCACCTGCCATTAGCTTTTTCATACTTTGTTATGTTAAGCCCAGTGGGTTTATCGGCCTCTAGGGAGCCTATATAATTAATTCTATGGACTTATTTTTATTTTTTACTTCTTTATTTTGCTTATTTTAGTTATGTGTATTAGATGGCATATTTGCAGTATTGGGTAGAGATGACTGCAAAAGCTCCCAGACTACAGATATAAATGTCATATAGCCTGGAACAGTTCAAAATTTTTCTGCCTGCAGGCATCAAACACTGGTCCCCAGAAGGAGAAGTAAGCAACCTTGCCTTCTGATCCAACTCTCCAAGAGATTCTCTCTAGTTTTCTGGCTGGGGTTACATGAACTTGAGATATAGAAACTTTCTAAGACCATGGCATGTTGAGTCATTATTTTCTCTGAAAGCTCTAGGACACAGAAGGCATAGAGACAAGTGGACTATGCAAACACAGTAAGTATAATGAAGGAGTATGGGATTGTCAATGAAATGACTCAATGAATTCAAAGGATGCAACACACTCTCTCTTGAAAAAGCATTTTATTGAACTTCCTGGAAAGTATAATGTAAAGGATGGTGGGGGAAATGACATCCAGCTTACCAGCTTACATCCCTCTCAAAAGCAGAGGAAGAGAGATCAAGCTGAAAAGTGAGGATACTATATGATCAATACCAGTTCATTTTGAGTCACCGTTATTGTTCAAAAAAGAAACATATGTGCATATATTACAAGTATTTATGTAAGGTGGACAAGGAAAAGTTGAAGGCCAAACAAAGACAGAGACATGGAGCACAACTCATCCAGTTCATTGGGCTCTTTGTAGTATCCTGTCTTTCTCCCCTTCCCTGTGTCTATGGTCTTTCATTCCCTGATTGTGCTGGAATGCAATCCCTCCCATTCTCAAATCTCTTTTTCTGTCCAAGATTGGGTCTTCACTGTTGACCCTCAGCAGATAAAGGGCCACAGATTCTCCAGGTCAATACTTCTCTTTCTCATCTGAATCAATGAAAAGTATTGATTCCAAATGAATCTGAAACCCCTTGAATAGACCTGATCTGTGTCTCTATTGAGTCACTTGAGTCCTGGCTTTCATTTTTCAGAGCACAGCAGTGATATCTCATCATTTATTCCCAACATGAACAGAGCAAGGCCTCCAAGTCATAGACACAGAATGTCTGGCAGTGTCGACATCTCTTACTCACAATATAGATTTCTTTTGGCTCTCTTATACCTCTGAGAGTTTCCAAGAGTTCAGAACAGTGCTGGACAAATCTGCCTGGAAAGACATCACCAATGGCATTATAGACTTCAGTAGGGGCAGGGTACATCTCTAGGGCCAGTTTTTAAGGTTAGCAGTGTGCTGCAGGAGCTTCTGAAGACTGGACACAGACAGGAAGTTCTTCCCAAAATTCACCTCAACCAACTGGGAACACTGACTCAGTGCTGGGAGGAGGTCATCGATTTGGAAGTTGATGAGCTTACAATCCTTCAATTTTAATGTCTGCAGTGTAGCTGTCAGTCTCTCTAACAGTCTTCCTAGGAGTGGATGAGAGAAATTTTAAAAAGTGACACCACTCAGGTCCAGATATGTGAGTTGACAGACGCTTGGACACTGTGACAGATACCTCATGTCTGATTCAGATAGCATGCAGCGAGTGATTGCAAGATTCTCTAAGGGACTCTCCAAGTACCTACAGAAAGACAAAGGTGTTTACCTCAGTAAGTCTAATAGTGGTAGAGAAAGGAAAAAGACTTCAATGCAGTAGAGGCTAATTAGTCCTAAGTTCAACGATAGCATCATGAAACCCAAACCTAAGATGCTCCCTGATGGAGAATTACCAACATATACACCATTATTGTGACTGTCTCCGTCCCCAAATCTGTTCCTTCTGTACTGACAAACACAAAACCTCATCAGATGACAAATTGTATCATCACTGGAGCAAGAAAGACCACCTCGATGAACTTAGTGACATCCCTGTGTGTGCCAACACTGGCCTCAATGACCCCACCATCCTAGCACAGCCTCTGTGTTGCTTGCAGGGCTTTCCTGGGGACCTCATCACTCTCAGTCATTTTCCATTGACTCAGGCCCTACCTGTGCTCAAAGAGCACCTGCCCCTTGGAGAATCATTGACAAATGCAAACTGTGGATCAGTGCAGAGGACAGTGTTGACATAGGGCAACAAGGACTTGAAAACTGCACCCCTCCGAAGATCTGCTTTCTCCTCATCTGGGTCCCTAACAAACACCTATTCTAGATCATGGATACTAGAGGAACAGAATGGACATCAGTCATCCTCAGGTCATATGAGTGTATATTCAGGGGTGACTAGGAAGCCCCAGGTATGCACTAATATTTTATGTAACAATGAATATCTCCTCTCTGCCCTTCAGAGCTAGTTCTCCATTCTTCCTCACCTGAGCACTTGGTCCAGTCTATCATTCAGAAAGAAGACACCATTCAAATAGAGATGCTGGAGCTTGTTGAGTTGGGAGAACTGCCAAATGATCTCTCTAAAAGACCATTCTTTCATCTCTTGTTTCCTAAACCAATCCAAAGGTGTGAAGATTTTATTGACAAAGAGTTTCTGAAGGTTTCTCATCTGACCCAGGCCAGGGGCAAACATCGCAAGGGTTCTCAGGTCCCAGTGTGCATTCAATTCCAACTCCTGTATAGAACTTGGCTCAAATACCTCCAGCAGCTTGAGGGGCTTATAGACAGGGAGGGCCCCAAACTCCATCTTTTCACAGATCACCTGCAGTGCATCTTTCCTCTGCTTAGCCCACCAGTGGAAATATTTTAGGGATTTACAGAGATCCCTGGACTTCAGGGAAAGGTCCATCATCACAGTCACAACCTGTTTTCCTCATGGAATGGGATTACACACTGCTGGTTGACTCTCACTAACAACATCTGCAGAGCAGACAACATCCTCTTTTCCAGCCCAAACCTTCCAGAAGTTATCTTCCAGAAGATCAAGTACTTCTAGTTTGCAACTCCTGTTCGTCAAAGAAGACAGTGAATGAAATGACAGAATTACCAATGTACACTTTGCCTAAACCTCACACATCGACTTCCCTTAAATCCATTCTTTAAACCAAGATTGTTTCCATTTCTAGTGGCTGGGGGCAGAATAGCAGAGGTACAGTTGCTCTATGTGTTTATGTCTATTAACACTGCACTCCAGCCACCACTGAACTTTTTTTTACTTATTCACTTCTCTAAGAAAGCTCTGATTCAATTTGGATCACATTCTGAACTCTGTAGTCACCTCCCTACATCCACACACTTCCCCTCCATGCTAACATTTTCTCATTTACCTCAGTCCATCCTTCTCTTTAATCAGCAAATCAAGGCCACGCAACATAGCCTTCAAGATCTCCAGGTCAGGGGTCTTCATCAGGGCTCCTACAGGAAGGCATCTGAATGGCCAGGATGCCACCATGGCCCTCAGGATGTTTGTTTGCCATCGAAGGCCCCTTGGAATAGGTGTGGGAAGAGTTCCATGGGCAGGGCCTTCAGAGCAGAGATAGCAATTGCTTCATCTTTCAGCAGACTTCTTATTGCCATCAGTTTGAACGAGGATGGAGAGTTCATCCTGAACTTAATATACACAGGCACTATATAAAGATCCAGAGAATAAACCCTTTCGGTTATTCTTCCAATCACAACCACTGTTCCCCTGAATCCTACTGAAATAGACAATGAGACATTGGAGAATCAAATGATAGACAGACTCTTTCATTGGCAACCATCATCAGGTGTGTCTCATGACCTCAAGAGCAAAGTTAAAGGCCCCACAGCCAAGTGTGCGTGGTAGTCAATCAATCAACAGAACTTCTTGAGAGAATACAAGAAATGGATAGAGTCACTACAATTTGTAAATATTCACTTTGAATTAAATACTTTTATGGTAGACTGGAGTTGTTGGTCAGTCCTTGCTCAATGTTCCTTTGTCCTGAATACATCAATGTCAGCATTCTATTAAAGCACACAGCAGGTTTGCTCCAAGTCTCAGAACTCATATCTATAAGCTACATATGGACTTCTAGGCTAGACTGGACCAGATGAAAATTTCAAATTCAAAGTAGATACAAAAAACAAAACAACAAAAAAATCAGGAATACTAAGATGACCTGGGAGACTGGTGATCCTGACTAAGGTTGTGTGATCTGATGGGGGTGAATGGTTCATCTGATCAGGACACACATAACAGGTGTTCAAATGCTAGCAGGCCTTTGTAGTCACTTTAGTATCCAACAAAGGGTGCCTAGCATGCCCATGATAACCCTTATATCCCCCTTTCCAGTCACAACTTCCCTTCATAGCCCCACATCTCAGCCAGAACCTGTCATCTGATTGAATGACTTAGCATCTCCCAATCCAGTCCTACTTGCATTCTTACATCCAGGACTTGAGTGAATCAGATGTGGGAAAGTATGAAATCTCAATGGTAGTCAAGTGCCAAAAGCCTGTATAATACTTCTCCACAAACTCACTGCCCTGGGATACACTCTCTTCCATACATTAATCCATTTGCAATTCTCATATAAAATCTATGGATGTAACTCATGCATATCTGAACTCATTTTTCACCCTGAGCTCACCTGGAAGTCTCAGTACTCCTCCAACCTGATTGTAGTTGTATGAATTGTGTGTGACACCATATTGTTTAGATCTCCCATCAGGAAAGAGAAAGAATTGAGTCTATGCTGACAGCACAAACCAATTCCCCAGCAAAAACCAATTCCCCAAGTGACCTCAAAACACTAAGTATTGCCGGGCGTTGGTGGCACACGCCTTTAATCCCAGCACTTGGGAGACAGAGGCAGGCAGATCTATGTGAGTTCCAGGTCGGGCTGGACCGATAGCCTCAAAAAATAATACAGAGAAACCCTGTCTCATAAAAACCAAAAAAAAAACCCACTAAATATTGGTCTATTATTGTTAATTAATTAATTATTTTCATTGTTTGTCTCTGCTTTCATTTTATGGAATCCTTGCCTACAAGAGTAGAATCTACATCTGGGAACCTTCCTATCTTTGTAGAAGAGCATCTAAACAGGGCATGTTCAGGTCGATTAGATCTACTTTTAGCAATGAGAAAGAACTGAGATCCTGGAGAGCATTCGGATGTCTTTTGCATTATTTTTTGAGACAACATTTCTCTGTTTCCTGGAACTTGCTCTGCAGATCATGTTCAAGTATACTCACAGTAATCTGTCTGCCTCAATCTCCTGAGTTCCTGCATTAATGGTATCTGTGGCAAGATACATAACAGACCCAAGACAAATATTTGGCTTCAAGCTTAAGCTGAAGATCAGAGAAGCAAAGCAGCCCAGCCACTACCGCTTACCTTTACCTCAGGCTAAAAGTGGGGATCCTGTCTTCAAGAGCTCTCATAATGTTTCAGACTGCTACCTCTCCCCTGTGTGGCTTAAGAATAATACTGAGACTGACTACTGCAGACCCTGCTTCTACCTTTTATGCCTCTCTAGTGTAGGCATTAAAGGTGTGAACTCTATTACTCTGTCCTGATTAAAGGTATGGCTGGTTTATAGCTACCTAGGATGGTTGCTTTGCTATTTTCATCTGGAGTCGTTTAATAAATTGTGAACAATATTCCACCACAGGTTTGTGCTACCAAGATCTGTCTAAATTATTATTTCTTTTCTTTTTTGTTGGTATTTCTTTTAAGATGGGTTTTTTAAATGTAGCTTTGGAGCCTATCCTGACTTTGAATTCTGTGAGATCCCCTGCCTTTCTCCCAAATGCTGGGATTAAAGGTGCGAATCTCTACCACCCAGCTAAATCAGCACTTAGGATGTACTTGTTTGCTGTACTGTGTACAGGCTGATCTTGTTGCCTCACTTGTGCTCCAGAACATAGTCAACTTTGCCTAGATCTGGGAACTACCAATTCTGATGGCCCGGTACGGCCATTACTCAGGAGTATGATAAAGAAGGAACAATTCAATATCTGTGTGGTATTCAGAGTGAGCTCAAGGTTGGTGTCAGTGATATAGGAGAGTTTGTGTCCCCTGGGAAATCATTAAATGATCAGTGAGCCATGCATGGAGTTACTGGCCTGGGATGTACATAGGGCCGATCATATCTTTCCATATTCTAAAGACAATGCCCTGAGTCAGGTTTGAAGGCAAATGTGGGTAATCCCAAGTGCTGGGATTAAAGGCAAGAACCACCACAATGGACTTCCTTTGAGTATTTTTGAGACTTATCTATAATGGACAAGGCTGCTCTACAAATCCAGATCTTTCTGGTACTAAAGAGCCCCAATACCACCACCAACAATTGGAAAGTTGCTAAGCTCTGCCGTCCATGGTCGTGAGCAGCTGCACTTAAAGATATGCATCTTCCCCAGATGGTCCTCAAGAACTTCAAAATATTTCCCAGACCTCAAGTTTCCAGGCCGGTCACAAAGATCAGCCAGGGCACAGAGGTAGCCTTAGATAAATAACAAGCCAGTCAGCCACATGCGTACTTGTTTGCATGAAGGTATGACACCAATTACCAAACCCCCCTTGTATCCCCACCGACCTGTTTGTGGTTTTAGGCATTAAAAACTTGCAGTATGCACAAAGTCCGGCAAGCCCAGCTTCATTCTTCATAGGCATAAATCTTTTACTTAACCTCTGTATGTGGTGATGAGTATTGAACACAATACATGTGCTGTAATTGCTCAACCACTGAGATGCCTCCCAGCCTTTTCTATTTGCATTTTGAGATACGTTGAAATATAATGAAACGTATTCCCTTACTACATCCAGCAGGCTTCACCCCAGCCCTTTCTTACTGTTTGGAACATATTCTGACAATTTCCAGAATAAACTGTACCTGGAAGGCTGAGTTCCCAACCCCATTCTAGCCATCAACTTTTGACTTTCCTGCATCCACACTCATGTACCTCAATTCTGGACCTTGAGATACAGGACACTCTTGAGATGCCTCAGCAGGTCCATTCAGTGCCTGCATCCCCATGAAGATCTCACTTCAGTTTCTGCATGGAGAACACTAAATCTGTCAGTTGATCTTCTCACCTCTGGGTTTGTGTCATGCATGTTCACATTCATGCAAAAACAGACATAAAAAATAAAACGTAATTTGTGCCTAATCAAGAGAAAATTGACATTGAAGAGATGTAGAAATATCTCAATGGTTAAGAGCAAATTTTCTCCTTGCCTAAAACCCAGGTTCATTTCCATGATCCCATTCATCTCTTCCTTCAGTTCTAAGGAAAGCCTCTTTCTGGTGTTCAGAGTATTCAAGCACCATATTGTGCACAAAGGTTGCATACACACAGGCAAGGCTCACACACATGAAAAATGAAAAGGAAGAAAAAAAGTCTTTAAGTAAAAAAACTTGATATCGGCAAGTTGGCACAAGTCTTTTTATTTTATTTTATTTTATTTTATTTTAAATAGCTTGTTTTACATGTCAATCCCAGTTCCCTCTCCCTCCCCTCCTCCTGCACCCCTCACCATCCCCCCCATCCTCCCACCCTATTGCCAATTCCTTCCGCATAGGGGATATCTAGAGTCTATCATTTCATTCAGGGTAGAGTCCAGGCACTTCCCTAAGAGTCCAGGCAGAGAGAGCAACCTTCTTTGTGTTATGTACACACGATGTCTGTTAGTATTCGAGGGATAAACACTGATCCATTGCTCAGGACCCCATAGGAAGGTAGCCCAGGCCTCCTCATTGATTCTCACTTTCAGGGGGTCAGGATCGGTCCCATGCTGGCCTCCCAGCTGTCGGTCTGGGGTCAAATAGCTCTCCCCTGTTCGGATCAGCTGTCTGTGCTGGTTTTTGCTAAGTCATTCTTTGCCAATTTGCTCTTTGCTCCTCTCTCTCTGTCACTGGGTTCCTTGGGTTCTATTCAGTATTTAACTGTGGGTGTTTGACTCTGCTTCCATCGTCACTGGACGAAGGCTCCAGGATGGTTATAGACATCAAGTACACTATCAGGAATAGGCTTCTCAGGCTTTTGGCTAAGATCAAGTGTTGTATCTGTTCTTTTTTTTTATTTTTCAGTTTAAATTTACATTAGAAACAAGGTTGCTTCACAAGTCAGTTCCATGTCCCTCTCCCTATCCCTCCCCTCCTCCCGTGCCCTTCCCCCAATCCCCCCATTATCCCCTCATTTCCCCAGGGAGGGTGACGCCCTCCATGGGGGTGTCCATAGTCTGTCATTTCATATAGGCCAGGGCCTAGACCCTTCCTCAAGAGTTCAGGGTGACAGTGCACCTCACATTGTTGGATGGGAGTCCAAAGTCCGTGTGTATACTCAGGAAGGGTACTGATATGCTGCCCAAGGCTCAATAGATTACCTAGGCCTCCTCACTGACACTCACATTCAGGGGGTCTTGATCAGTCCCATGCTGGATTCCCAGGATGATGCCTGGGTTTCAAGAGTTAACCTTTGTCAGGTCATCTGTTTCTGGGGGGATAAACCAGCCCAGTCTTAATCCCTTTGGTCATCAGTCCTCCCTCTCTGCTACTGGCTTTCTTGAGTTCAGCTCAGTACTTAACCGAGGGAGTCTGCCTCTTCTTCGATCAGCCACTAAATGAAGTTTCTGTTTCCCAGACTCTCTGGCCATGGGATTGTAGGCTGGCACTGCCCAGATCTATGTCTAAAATCCATATATGAGAGAGTACATGTGTTCCTGTACAGTAGTTCAGATACCATTAGATGGAATGAGAGAACCCAAAAGACTGCACTTCTAAAATACAGATGCCAGTGCATAGTGTCTTACAGGAAGAGGACATCCAAGGGATTGATTGGGCCTAGCTAAACACAAACAGTATCAAATACATCTACTCTTTTATTTGCTGTTTAAAATATGGTATTCCCTGCACTGCAGACAGGAGATCAATTGGGTGTGCTTTCTGACTGGAATTCTATATGTATCCCAGGCTAGCTCCTCTTTACCATACTCTTGCCTATCATTGAGAGTGTTTGGATTCCCTATTTTAGCTATGATGCCTGGCTAGTGAATCTGGCTGTCAGACAGTGCATAGTTGCCTTGTTGTAGTTATATATTATTTACGATTTACTAAAACTTGACTGAGGATACAGAAAGCAAAATCAGCCTAAATCTGTAGAGATCACGCAGTGGTGGATCACACCTTTAATCCCTGAAGCAGAAGCTAATTGGTGGTGGTCCACACCTTTAATCCTAGGACTCCGTATTGAGAGACAGAGTTATCTCTCTGAGTTCAAGACTACCATGGGATCCATGAGATTGAGTTAGTGTAAAAGAGTAACAGATCACAATCACACACCTTTAATCCCAGCACTAGAGAGGTATGAAAGATAGAAGCAGTGTCCTCAGTATTCAGTGTCAGTCATACATTCTGCAGGCCGGAAAGAGAGGCAGCAGTTCGAGGTTTGGTGCAGAGGTTGTCTGTGGATCAGCCCTTACTGCCTGAGACTGAGGTAAGAGTTAGTTGCTAGCTGCTTTGCATTTTTGAAATTCAACTTGAAGTTTGAACAACAATATCAGTCTTTGGGTCAATTATTTAGCATGCTGCTCCTGCCATAGTGGCAGGAGCCTCTAGTGGCAGCATTTTATGTGCATAGTAAGAGGACTGCAGGCCAGTCTATTTCTCTGTAGTGTGGCTTCAGGTGAGTTCAGGTTATGGGATCAAATAAGATTCGCTATGTCTTTATGTAGGTGGATATGTTGCGGTGTTGTGAGCCCAATATAAATATGCCACAAGTTTGAGCCACATTCCCAGGTCATCCATCTGCTTTTGTTTGAATTAATGTAAACACAACAGGCAGGGATTTTTGTCCTGGATGAGTGATATTTTATGCTAAGTAACTGCATTCTAGTTCCCATGTGTACCTTGGACATCGGAATTGGTAGTTCCCAGATCTAGACACATCTATGTTCTGGAACACAAGTGAGGCTACAAGATTAGCCTGTACACAGCACAGCAAGCGGGCATATAGGAAGTGCTAATTTAGCTGTGAGGTAGAGGGGCATGCCTTTAATCCCAGTATTTGAGTGGCTGAGGCAGTAGGATCTCACTGAATTCAAGGCCAAGATAGGCTCCAAAGCTACAGAAAAAAAAGGTTATCTAAAAAAAACCACAAAAAAGAAGGAAAATAAATCATAATTTACCCAGGTGGTGGTGGCTCACACAAGTGGTAAAATACTTTTCATGATTTATTAAAGCCACTGCAGATCAAAATAGCAAATCAACCATCCTAGTTATCCTTATGCCAGGCACTCCTTTAATCCCAGGACAGAGTAACACATTTCTCACCTTTAATCCCAGCACTAGTGAAGTATAAAAGGTAGAAGCAGGGACTTCAGTAGTCAGTCTTAGTATTATTCTGAAGCCACACAGAGGATAGGCAGCTGTCTGAAACTTGGTGAGAGCTGGTGGAGAGAGGATCAGTTCTTTCAGCCTGAGGTAAAGGTAAGAGGTAGTGGCTTAACTGCTTTCCTTCTCTGATTTTCACCTTAAGCTTGAACCCCATTAGTTTTCACTGGGTCTGTTATGTATCATGTGACACACACCATTAATCCAGGCACTAAGCAGATTGAGGGAGGCAGATCTCATACCACTATAATCAGCCAGAAGTATTACTAAGACTTCCACCTCAGCTCAGGGTTCATAATGAGTTCTGATATGCCTGAGTTACATAGAGAGAATTTATATGAAAATTACAAACATATTAATGTAAGGAAGAGAGAGTATCCTAGTGCTGTGAGTTTGGGGAGTAGTGTTATGGAGGCTTTTGGGACTTGACTACAGTCTAGCATTTCATGCTTTCCCACATCTGATTGACTCAAGCCGTGGATGTAAAAGACAAAGTAGTACTGCTTTGGGAGATGCCTTGTGATACAATCAGAAAGCTGCATTTGGTTGAGAGGTGGGCCTATGAAGGGAAGTTGTGA
Organism: Mesocricetus auratus; assembly: GCF_017639785.1. Classification (NCBI taxonomy): domain Eukaryota; kingdom Metazoa; phylum Chordata; class Mammalia; order Rodentia; family Cricetidae; genus Mesocricetus; species Mesocricetus auratus. Next base: position 1,897,358 of record NW_024429233.1, on the reverse strand, counting down.
TTGTAAATGGGCCTATAAGGGTTAACATGTACAGGCTAGGCACTGTTTTTTGGATCCTAAATGACTACCAGGATGTGCTGGGATTTGAAAACCTGTTATGTATGTCCTGAGCAGGCAATGTTTTCACCCCCCTTAAGATGACAAAACCTTACCCAGGTTCACCAGTCTCTTAGGTCAGCTTAGTGTTCCTGATTGTGTTGTTGTTTTCTTTGGTGTGGCTCTTCTGAAGCTGATAATTCCATTTAGCCAAGGCTAGCCTTGAAGTCCTCATATAGGTAATTGTTAAGATTAGTGAGACCTGGAGCTAAACTTCGGTGTCCTTTAAAAGATTGCTGAAAATGTTATATTCAAGAGCTAAGGCACATTGAGCAAGCACTGACCAACACCTCTGATTTTCCTTAAAGGTATTTAATTCAAAGTGACTATAGACTTATGAACTGCAGATGAAAAAAGTTCTAGAGAGCATAATTTGGCCATGAATCTCAGGAAAGTATGACAATTCCCAGTATTTGAACTCCTATAGAATTATTGGAAGCTTTTGTGGCTCCAGGTTCTAAAGTTTTCCAAATAATGGCTATTCTAACCATTTCTTACTTTCAGCCAACAAGTTCCATTGATTGAATCCCAAGCATACTTGGCAGAAGGAAATATCACTTTGCTCTTGAGGATCATGAGAGATATTTAAAGATGGTTGCCAACAAAAGAATCTGGTTCTCATTTCATTCTCCAATTTTTAATAACCCTGACCATTAGTATTTACTGGAACAGAGATTTTGATTGGTCAAATAACAGAGAGACTTGTTCCCAGAGGTCTTCATCTCCAAGATATCTTAGAGGGATTTATGGCTATGAGAAAGTCAGATAGGGATTAATACACAATACGTGATTTCAAGCTATTCTAGGTTAGTGAAAGAAAGCCTCCATGGCTTAGGCAAGGAAGGGGAAGTGGGGCATGACTAAATGGGTTTATTCTCTGCATCTTTCTATAGAACCTGTGTATAAGAAAGTCAGAATGAGTTCTCCATCGTCACTCAAGCTGCTGGCAATAAAAAGTCTGCTGAAAGATGAAGCCTTGTTTCTCTCTGCTCTGAAGACCTTCCCATGGCCCTTGCTCCCCTGCAACTCCAGAATACTACATAGGAACAGACACAAACCACATTAGTTGGAAGAACAGGCACAGCTCAAAAGGCATACCACCTGAAAGAACACATTACTTGGGGCAAAGACACAATTCAAACGAGTTGGAATAACAGATGAGTAAATGTGAGCATGATAATATATCCAACAAGCAAAAGAGCAATCAGAACCCAGATATGCTACAAGAGCAAAATCTGAACATTCCAGTACAGCTGAAATATAAGTAAATGACCTTAATAATAACTTTAAGAAGATGATAGGGGCTCTTAAACAGGAAATGAAAAATTGCCCTAAAGAAATCAAGTAAAGGACAGAAAATGTTGGAAGAAATCAATAAACCCATTAAAGAAAGCCAAGAAAAAAATTAAACAGATGAAAGAAATAGTTCAAGACTTAAAGTCTCAATTCTTAACTTCTATCCCTCAAATACAAAGGTATCAACATTTGTAAAAGAAACATTCTTAAGCTCAAATCACACATAGACCTCCACCCATTAATAGCAAGAGACCTAAACTCCAAACTCTAACCAATGGACATGTCTGCCAGACAGAAACTTAACAGAAAATAAGAGCTAAGAGATGTTGTGACTCAAATGGACTTAACAGACACCTGCAGAAGATTTCACCGAAACAAAAAAGAATATTTATTGTTCTCACCACATCATGGAATCTCCTTCATAACTGATGCATACCTGATCATAAAACAAATCTCAACAGATAGAAAGAAATTGAAATAGCACTTTTTATCTAATGGGACCACCATTTTTTAACGCTAGACTTCAACAACAACAGCATAAACTACAAAAAGCCTTCAACTCATGGAAAATGAACAACTCTCAACTGAACCACCATTGGATCAAGGAAGAAATAAAGACAGACATTAAAGTCTTCCTAGAATTTGATGCAAATGAATCCACATCACACCCAAAATTATGGGACATATTGAAAGCAGTTCTAAGAGGAACGTTCATAGCACTAAGTGCCCACATAAAGAGTTTGTAGATGCAGAGGTGGATGGGCTCAGTCCTGCCTCAATTGAAAGTGCCAGGCGTTGTTGAGTCCACACTGGAGTTCTTACTCTTTATGAGGAGTGGATGAGGGTAGGCTGGGTAGAGGTGGGGGGAAAGAAGAGGAGAGGAAGAGGGGATGTAGTTGCTATGTAAATAAAAAATAATAAACTATAAAAAATTGGAGTTTCTCACACTCGAGTTTAACAGCACACCTTAAATCCCTAGAAAGAAGCTCCCCAAGGGGAAGGAGATGGCCAGAAATAATCAAATTCAGTGCGGAAAGTAACAAAATTGAAAAACAGAGCACACTACAAACAATAAAAAATGGAGTTTGAATTGAGAAAATCAAAAAGATAGACAAACCTGTTACAAACTAATCAAAAAGCAGATAATATCCAAATTAACAAAATGAAAAGGGACATAAGAAGAGATCCTGGGGAAATCCAGAGAATCGAAAAGTCATATTTGAAAGACCAGTACGCCACAAAATTTCAATGAAATGAACAACATTCTTTTTTTGTATCCTGATCAGGTAAGCCATTCACTCCCATCAGATCACAAAACCTTACCCAGGATCACCAGACTCTTAGGTCAGCTTAGTATTCTTGATTTTGTTGTTGTTTTCTTTGGTGTGGCTCTTTTGAAACTGATAATTCCATTTAGCTGAGGCTAGCCTAGAAGAGCATATAAAGTCAAGTGTTATGATTAATGAGACCTGGAGCTAAACTTATGTGTCTTTTTATATATTGCTGAGGTTGTTATATTCAATGGCTAAGGCACATTTAGCAAGCACTGTCCAACAACTCTAATCTTCTTTAAAAGTATTTAATTCAAAGTGACTACAGACTTATTAAAGGCTGCTTAAAAAATTCTAGAGAACATCATTTTGCCATAAATCTGAGGAAAGCATCAAGATGACAATTCCCAGTATTCAAACTCCTAAAGAGTGGTCTGGAGCTTACTGTGGCTCCAGGTTCTAAAGATTTCCAATTAATGGCAATTCTACCCATTTCTTATATTCAGCCAACAAGTTCCACTGATAGAATGCCAAGCATACTTGCCTGAGGGAAATATCACTTTGCTCTTGAGATTCATGACAGATATTTAAAGATGGCTGCCAACAGAAGAATCTGGTTCTCATTTGATTCTCCAATTTCTCTTTATCCTGAGCAGTAGTATTCACTGGAACAGAGATTTTTATTGGTCAAATAACAGAGAGATTTGTTTCCAGCGGTGTTCATCTCCAAGTGATCTTAGAGGGATTTATGGCCATGAGAAAGTCAGAAAAGGATTAATGGACAATACGTGATTTCAGGCTATTCTAGACTAGTGACAGAAAGCCTCCATGGTTTAGGCAATGAAGGGGAAAAGGGGCATGCCCAAAAGGGTTTATTCTCTGCATCTTTCTATAGAACCTGTGTATATTAAGGTCAGGATGAGATCCCCATCCTCGCTCAAGCTGCTGGCCATAAGAAGTCTGCTGAAAGATGAAGCATTTGCTATCTCTGCTCTGAAGGCCCTGCCCATGGAACTCTTCCCACCCCTATTCCAAGGGGCCTTCGATGGCAAACAAACAAACATCCTGAGGGCCATGGTGGCAGCCTGGCCCTTCAGATGCCTTCCTGTGGGAGCCCTCATGAAGATTCCTGACCTGGAGATTATGCAGGCTGTGCTGGATGGCCTTGACCTGCTGATTAAGCAGAAGGATCGACAGAGGTAAGTGAGAAACTGGTAGCATGGAGGGAAGAGTGTGGGTAGTGGGTGGTGACTACAGAATTCAGAATGGGTTCAATTTGAATCAGAGCTTTCTTACAGAAGTGCATAAATGAATAGGGACGGTGTTTTGTGGAGCACACCTTAATAAATGTAGATACCTACAGTGACTCTACCTCTGCATCTTCTTCCCCTAGCCAATAGAAATGGTTTAAAGAATGGAATTAGGGAAGTCAATATGTAGGGTTTAGGCAGAGTGTACATAGCTAGTCCTGTCTGTCACTTGATTCTCTTTCTTGTTTGACCAACAGGAGTTGCAAACTAGAAGTGCTTGATCTTTGGGATGCAGAGAATAACTTCTGGCAGGTGTGGGCTGCAACAGAGGATGGTGTCTGCCCTCCAGATATCATTGGTGAGAGCCAACCAGCGATGCATCTTCCCATACGACAGGGAAATCAGGTTGTGACTGTGATGATGAACCTTTCCCTCCAGTCAGTGGATCTCTGTTTATTGCTAAAATATTTCCACTCGTGGGCCAAACAGAGGAAAGATGTGCTGCAGGTGATCTGTGAAAAGCTGGAGTTTGGGGCCCTCCCTGTCTATAAGCCCCTCATGCTGCTGGAGGTATTTGAGCCAAGGTCTATACAGGAGTTGGAACTGAATGCATGTTGGGACTTGCGAACCTTTGCAACGTTTGCCCCTGGCCTGGGCAAGATGAGAAACCTTCAGAAACTCCTTGTGAATAATATCTCCATTCCTTCAGAATGGTTTAGTAACATAGAGTTGAAAGAATGGTGTTTTACAGAGATCATTTCGCAGTTCTCCCAACTCAACAAGCTCCAGCAACTCTATTTGAATGGTGTCTTCTTCCTAAATGAAAGACTGGACCAAGTGCTCAGGTGAGGAGGATACAGAGCTCGCTCCTCATGGCATAGAGGAGCTTTTCCTTGTTACATGAAACATCAGTGCACACCTGAGGTTTCCCATTCATCCCCGAGTATATGACCTGAGGATGACCGATCTAGTCCTCTGTCTGCTAAACTAAGATCCGCGATGTATAAAATGTCTTTGCTAGGGACACAGATGAAGGGAAAGCAGATCTACAAAGGGAATGGCGTTTTATATCCCATGTTGCCCCATGTCAGCCCTGACCTCAGAACTCATGCACAGTTTATATCTGTCTTTGATTCTCCAAGGGGCAGGTGCGCTTTATGCACATGTAGGGCCTGAGTCAATGCAAATAGCCTTAGAGTGACTAGGGCCACAGTGAAGACCTGCAAGCAAAACAGGGGCTGTGTAAAGAAAGGGGGACTCATGGAGACCCATATTGGCACACTCAGGGATGGCTCTAAGTTCCCCTAGGTGGTCTTTCTTGGTTTGCCGATAATACCATTTGTAATCAGATTAGGTTTTGAACTGGACAGTGCAGAGGGTACAGATTTGGGAACAGTAACAGCCACAATGAGGGGCATGTGTTGTTATTTCTCCATCAGGGCCCATCCTGAGTGTGAACTTCACACTACTCTCAGAATGACCTTAGGAGTAACTAGCCCCTATTTCCTGGAATTCTTGCCCTTTCTCCACCACTATGAGACTTACTGAGGTAAATTCCTTTGTCTTTCTCTAGGTACTTGGAGAGTCCCTTAGAGACCCTAGCCATCACACGCTGCATGCTATCAGAATCAGACCTGAGGTATCTTACCCACTGTCCAAGCGTCCATCAACTCACGTATCTGGACCTGAGTGATGTCACCTTTCCAGATTTAAGTCTTGCACTTCTAGGAAGACTGCTAGAGAGACTGAGGGCTACACTGAAGACATTAAAATTGATGGGTTGTATGGGCATGGACTTCCAAATTGGTGTCCTCCTCCCTGCCCTGAGCCAGTGTTCCCAGCTGGAGGAGGTGAACTTCATGAGGAATTCCCTGTCTATGTCCATTCTTAAGAAGCTGATGCAGCACACTGCTAACCTGAGACTTCTGACCCTGGAGATGTACCCTGCCCCTGCTGAAGTCTATAATGTCATTGGTGATGTCATGCCAGACAGATTTGCCCAAGATTGTTCTGAGCTCTTGGAAACACTCAGAGTTGTAAGAGAGCCTAAAGAGATCTATTTTGTGAGTAGGAGATGTGTAGATTGCCAGGGATTCTATGTCTATAACCTGGAGGTCTCCCTATGCTCATGTTGGGAATAAATGATGAGTGAATACTCTTGGACTCTGAGAAATGAAAGCCAGGACTCAAGTGAATCATCAGAGACACAGAGGATGTCGATTCAAGGGATTTCAGACTCATTTGGAAACAATATGGTTTCATTGATTCAGACCCAGAGAGAGAAGTGTTGGCCTGGAGCATCAGTGCCTCTCCATCTGCTGAGCGCCAACAGTGAAGACCCGACCTCGAACAGGTTCACGAAGTTTGAAAATGGTAGGGATATTGTCTCAGCTCAACCAAGTGATGAGAGACCATAGACACAGTGAAGGGGAGAAAGGAAGGATAGTACAAAGAGCACAATTTACTGGAAGAGGTAGCTTCCATCTCTGTGTTTGTTAGGCCTCCATCTCTTCCTTGTCCACCTTACATAAAGATTTGTAATATATGCGCATATGTCTCTTTTATGAACAATAACTTGGACTGAAGTGTGAACTGCTGTTGAGCATACAGTACTCCCAGTACTCATGTTGATCTCTCTTCCCCTGGTTGGAGAGGGATGTAAGCTTGCTGTCATTTCCCCCATTATCCTTCCCACTACACTTTCCAGTAAGTTCAATAAAAACACTTTTTCATGAGAGAGTGTCTTGAATTCTTTAAATTTATTGAGGCAATTCATTGTCAATCTCATACTGCTTCATCACACTTACTCTGTTTTCCTAGTCTTGTATCCTCTTGTCTCTATGCCTTCTGAATCCTGGAAGTTCCAGTGAAAATAATGGCACACATGCCTTGCACTTAGAGATTTTCTGCACCTCAACTGCATATACCCTCTCTAGAAATCTAGAGAGAGTCCCTTGGAGAGATGGCTCAGATGGTAAGCGTGCTTACTGCTCCTTCTGGGGATCAGTGTTTGATTTCAGCAGCCAGATACACTTTGAACTGTTTCAGGTAATCTAAACTTTATACATGGTCTCTGGGAGCACTTGCAGTCATTTCCATCTACACACAAACAGCACACATGCCCTTTAATACACATAATTAATGACAATTAAAATCCAAATGAAAATATATTCATAGAATTAAATATGAAGACTGTCTGAAAGGTTGATATATCCACTGGACTTAACACATCAAAGTATGAAATAGCAAATTGCAGGTGTAACGATGATGCCCATGAGTGATCTACACAGTAGAGGATAAGGTAGAGGATAATGTATGTTTGTGCATAAAGGCTGTGGTACCAACTCAACGGTTTATACTTACCGTGTTTGAAGGAATCCCATCTCTATTTCATGTGGAAGGATGACTTCAGACACCTTTCTGTGAAAGGTTCCTTTTGATACACTTGAAAAATATCAGCATCTCCTAAAGAAAGCTCTTCTTGGTCTTTGCCATGTTAACTTCCGCAAGATAATAAACAGCCATGTTTTCAGGACAGGCCTTCTCTTTCATTTCTTATCCTGAGTGGGCCGTTGTTAACAATGGGAATGTCAAATGATTCTTCTCTCTCTGTCTCTCTGTCCCTATCTCTTTCCCTCTGTCTCTGTCTCTCTATGTCTCTCTCTCTCTCAGTGTCTCTGAACCCAGTATGTTTACCAGGATAATATTCAGAGTTTAGATTGTTTTTCCCCAGGACATTCTGGAGATCTCAGTAAGGTCTTTGTGCTTCTGTAGAAAACTTTCATCTGTTCCACCTAGAGATCCCCTACCATGAGTAGCTCTACCCTATTGTTGATTGCATTTCCGGGTTGCTGGTGTGTCTACTTCAGAGTGCACACAGTCCACCTCATCCCAGCATTTCTAAAACTATGTCTGTGGTCTTTTTCCTCTGTCCAGCACAGTGACCTAGTCTGTCTCAAAGCTGTGCATGCAGATAGATCCATGTTTATCGCCATGCACAAAACTTAAGTCCAAATGGATCAAAGACCTCAACATAAATCCAGCCACACTGAACCTCTTAGAAGACAAAGTGGGTGGTACCCTTGAACGAATTGGTACAGGAGACAGCTTCCTGAACATAACACCAGTAGCACAGACAGTGAGATCAACAATTAATAAATGGGACCTACTGAAACTGAGAAGCTTCTGTAAGGCAAAGGACACAGTCAGCAAGACAAAAAGGCAGCCCACAGAATGGGAAAAAATATTCACTAATCCCACATCTGACAGATGGTTGATCTCCAAAATTTACAAACAACTCAAGAAGCAAGGCTCCAAAACACCAAAGGACCCTATTAAAAAGTGGGCTGCAGAACTAAATAGAGAATTTTCAATAGAGGATCCTAAAATGGCTGAGAGGCACTTGAGAAAGTGCTCAACATCCTTAGCCATCTGGGAAATGCAAATCAAAACAACTCTGAGATACCATCTCACTCCTGTCAGAATGGCTAAAATCAAAAACACCAATGACAATTTATGCTGGAGAGGATGTGGTGAAAGAGGGACACTCCTCCATTGCTGGTGGGAGTGCCAACTGGTTCAGCCACTTTGGAAATCAGTATGGAGATTGCTCAGAAAAATGGGAATAAACCTACCACAAGACCCAGCAACTCCACTCTTAGGCATATATGCAAAAGATGCCAATTCATACAACAAAGATGTCTGCTCCACTATGTTCATAGCAGGTTTATTTGTAATAGCCAGAATTTGGAAGCAACCTAGATGCCCCTCAACTGAAGAGTGGATAGAGGAAATGTGGTACATTTACACAATGGAGTACTATTCAGCAGAAAAAATAATGGAATCATGAGATTCGCAGGCAAATGGATGACACTAGAAGAAACCATCCAGAGTGAGGTAACCCAGTCACAAAAAGAGAAACATGGCATGTACTCTCTCATGTATGGATTTTTGACATAGATCTGGGGAGTGCCAGCCTTCAATCCTGTGGACAGAGAGTCTGGGATACAGAAACTTCATTTAGTGGCTGATCGAAGAAGAGGCAGACTCCCTTGGTTAAGTACTGAGCTGAACTCAAGAAAGCCAGTAACAGAGACGGAGGGCTGATGATCAAAGTGATTAAGACTTGGCTGGTTTAACCCACAGAAATAGCTGACCAGACAAAGGTTAACTCTTGAAACCCAGGCATCAGCCTGGGAATCCAGCATGGGACTGATCAAGACCCCCTGAATCTGGGTGTCAGTGAGGAGGCCTAGGGAATCTATTGAGCCTTGGGCAGCAGATCAGTACCCATACCAAGTATACACACGGACTTTGGACTCCCATAGAACAATGTGAGGTGCACTCTCACCCTGAACTCTTGGGGAAGAGTCTTAGCCCTGCCCTATATGAAATAACAGACTATGGACACCCCAACGGTGGGCCTCACCCTCCCTTGGGTATGAATGAGGGGATAACGGGGGTTGGGGGGTTGGAGGGAGGGCACGGGAGGAGGGGAGGGATAGGGAGAGGGACCTGGAACTGACTTGTGAAGCAACCACGTTTCTTATCTAAATTTAAACTGTAAAATAAAATATAAAAAAAATCTTAGAAAAATGTGAATCATGATCAGTGTGCTGGTCACTGCTAAAATTCTTATACTAGGATGTATATTTTGTATCATTTTTATAATTTTATGTGCAAAATTTTTAATACTGAATATAAATAATCTATGACAGATCTTTAAAGGTATTAGTAATAGCTTTGAATACTATAGAAAGATTTCCTATATTGTAAAAACATATTTTGTTACATTGCTCCTCCTAAAAGCATGGTGTCAGTTTTCTGTGTGAAAGGGTATTTCAAATCAACAAATCCATAGTGATTAAACTGGTAGTATTTATTTCTTTCCTTTTAAAAATATATTTTGTATATATTTTAGTGAAAATAAATATATATCATAGCATAAAAAAAGAAAACCAAGTGTATTGGATCCCCAATCTCCCTGTCTATATTTAAACAGCTCTTGGACTCTTATTGTTATTCAAATGAATTTTTCCTTGACTTTGTCTCTGTCCATCCATCTGCTGTCCTGTTCATGGTATCATAAGCAAAGGACTTTCAATACAATGAGGACATGGCAGACAGTCTCTCCTATGAAAAAGGTTTGAGAACTTGCCCAAGAATTGTAATCCAGTATGTTCAGTTCAGTCATAATGTTGACTAATCAAATGAAAGTATAGAGCAAAGGCATAGGGGTCTAGGTACACTCTTTTTTTCCTTTCATACTTTCTTTTTGGATCTTGATTTTCTTCCTTTATTTAATTTGATTTCATTTTACATCCCAAACAGCATTCTTCCGGCCCATATCTACTTACCTCATCCTGCAACCCCTAGGCTCCTTCTACCATCCCTCTCTCCAACCTAGAAACTAACGTCTCTGTATGATTATGCAATGCATAAGTTAAAAATGAAAAATTTAAACGAAGCACAATCATACATGATGGACATATTGTTATTATTTTAAAACTATTTATTGATGGTTGATAATACTTGGTTTATATCTAAAAAAGTTGGTTGATAAGAGGACCATATACAAGACATAGAATAACGAATTAAACACAATACAATGGGAATTAAATTCAGACCGAGCAGCTTAATGAAGAACCAAGGTCAGCATTTCATCACAAGATTGAAGAGGAACAGTCTAACTCATAAAACAGACCAACATTAATATACCAAGTAACGAGTGAGGAAGTGATAACTGATAGAAGGTCTGTAAGAGCTAATTGGACACCTGGGTTGATGTTAGATTTCGAAATATTCAAGGGAAACATAGTGTTATAAGGCATGCATTCACAATTTGTGAAGCATTTAATGCACATGTCTTCAGTTTGGTCTAGAGTTTTTCCTACATATGGTATAGACTTGGGTAAAGCTGCTCTAGTGCTGCTCCACCATTACAATATGCTGCCTGCTTCAGAGAAGAGGCTAAGACTATTGTAGAAAGCTAGATGGCTAGAGCTATGGATGTCTACCAAGATCAACTTCTTCGAGCAGGAGATTCTGCTACTTTAGAAAGTTAATATCTATATTATGACCAAACCTTTACTTTATGACATGCAGCGGTGTAACAAAAAATAAATTGTTCAGAGTCTGATAATGGTTCAGACTACAAATTGTATATAAGAAAAGAAAAGTAGCCTGCACCTAGCTCTCAACTCTAGCCTGAGCAGAAATGACTGATTCACACACAAACTCTTCACCAAGTCTTAAAATGCTGCCTGTCCTCATTGTGCCTGGAGAATGAATGTCTCTATACTCAGTGTGGCTGGAGAAGGATTGCCTGTGGGAGACCTTGCCATAGTCTTAAATACTTGTCTAATGTAGGGATTCAAGGTGTGAGCTTTAATTCTCTTTTAACTGATTCACTCTTATGTAGAACTGTGTGGCCTTTTACTAACAGAAATCTCCTAATCCAGAGACCATGGATTAAAGGCATGTACCTACACCTCATAATTTCTGGCTCCTGGGATTAAAAGTTTTGTGCCTGCCTTATGTAGCTTCCTGAATCCCCAGGCAAGATGTTCTAAATTGTAATAATTTTAAATAATATATCATCCCATAAACGGATTCCTCAAACCATCAAAAGTAGCTATCCATCACTCTCTATCTCCTGCATGCTAGGAATAAAGGAGAGTGTCACTCTGCATGGATTGGCACTCACTGTGTTGAATAGCCTGCTCTGACACTCAGACAACACCTTCCCTCTTCCTCCCTATTGCTGATATTAAAAGAGTGCATAAGGATGTGTGGCTTAAATTGACATAGGATCAGTAATTTCAAGCCCTTTGAGTGTCTTATATTTGTCCTTCTGACCTCAAAAGCCTGGAGTACAAGGTCACCTTGGTGTTCTTACTGAGACTGTCTGAACCAAGGAAATAGAAACCACAGATGACCTAATTAAGTATGGCATAAAGGGAGAACATACTGTGGTAGTCTAGGTATTAAGTCCTCAGGTGGTTGAGGTAGGAGAATCTCTGTTGAGACTTATATCACAAACAAAATAAAACAAAACCCAGCATACTGAAAAAGACGGATTAAATCTAAAGGTATACATAAAATAATACATACCTTTGAATAGAGGACAAGGCTAGATTACTCTGCATGATATAGACTGCCCTCCCTCCCCTCTTCCCGTTTCCTTGCCCCACCTCCCTTCTAACATTCCCCCATCCACTTCTCCTTTGTGTCCATTTAGAAGGGTTAAGGCCTCCCATGGGAGTCAACAAAGCATTATATATCAAGGTCAGGTAGGACCAGCTCCTCCCTGTTGCGTCAAGACTGGGCCAGTCATCCTACCATAGGGAATAGGTTCCGATGATCCACCTTACAGGGACAGGATGTGGTCCCATTACAGTGTGCGGAACAAACAGTCTAGGCTACATAACTGTCACCCACAAGCAGAGAGTCTAAGTTGGACCTATGCCAGCTTCCTAACTGTTAGTAAAGAGTCCATGAGCTTCCACAAGGTAGAATCAACTATCTCTGTGGGTTTCCCCATCACCATCTTGAACCTAATTTCACATAAATTCCCTACTCCCTCTCTTCAACTTGTCTCCTGGAGTTAGGCGCAGTGTGTTGCTGAGAATCTCTGATTCTGCTTCCATCTGTTACTTTTTGAAGGCTCTAAGATGACAATTAGTGGTGTCACTAATCTGATTACAGGAAAAGACCAGTTCAGGCACCCTCTCCAGTATTCCTAACTTGTCTTACCTGGTATCATCCTTTTGGGTTGCTGGGAGTTTCCTGGAAACCTCTATTAGGATATTGGTTTCATTACTCTCTGTCTCTTCATGCTCCCAACGTGACCATCTTGATCCCTGCTGTTCCTAGACCCACATCCAGTCCCCTGTATACCCCACCCACAGAAAGCCCAGGAGATCTCATCTATTTCCTCTTCCCAGGGAGAATCTTGCATCACTCTTAGGGTACTTCTTGTTACCTAGCTTCTTTGGGCTATTGATTGTAGCCTGGTTATCCTTTGCTTTACATCTAATATCCACTTACGAGTGAGTGCATACCATGCTTGTCTTTATGGGTCTGGGTTACCTCAATCAAGAGGATTTTTAGCAAATTTTCTGATGACATTTTTTGTAACCACTGAATAATACACCATTGTGTACATATAGCATGTTTTATTATCCCCCTCCTTAATCAAGCAGCATCTAGGTTGTTTCCAGTTTTTGGCTATACTGAATCATGCTGCTATGAACATTTTTTTTCTTTTTTTGGTGTTACAAGACAGTGTTTCTCTGTATCATTTTGGAGGCTGTTGGCCCAAGCTGGCCTCGACCTCACAGAGATCTGCTTGTCTCTGCCTCCTGACTGCTAGGATTATAGGCATGTGCCACCACGGCCCAGCTTGCTATGCACATAGTGGACCAAGTGTCATTATTGTATGATTGAGCATCCTTTAAGTATATATCCAAGAGTGGTATCTCTGGGTCTTGAAGTAGATTGACTAACAATTTTCTGAGAAACTCTCATACTGATTTTCAAAGTGGTTGTCCAAGTTTGCATTCCCACCAGCATTGGAGCAGTGTTCCCTTTGCTCCACATGCTCTCCAAGATAGGCTGTCGTTAGCATTTTTTATCTTAGTCATTCTGACATGTGTAGATGGTATCTCAGAGTCATTTTGATTTGCATTTTCCTGATAGCTAAGGATGTTGGAAAATGCTTGAAGTGTATCTCAGTCACTTGAGCTTCTTCTTTTGAGAATTCTCTATTATATCTGTACCCTATTTTTAATGGGATTATGTGTTTTTCGATGAATACGTTCTTGAGTTCTTTATAGATTTTGCAGACCAGTTCTCTGTCATTTTTGGGTTTCGTGAAGACCTTTGCGCTTTCTATATGCTTCCATTTTTGTCTTATTTACAGTGTCCTTTGCTTTAAAGGACCTTTTCTGGTTCAACAGGTCCCTTTTGTTAATTGTCAATCTGAGTGTGCTACCGGTGTTATATTTCGTAAGTCATCTCCTGTGCCAACGTGTTCAAGGCTACTTTCCATTTTCTCTTTTATCAGATTAGTGTAGCTGGGTTTACGTTGATGTCTTTGATCTACAACGACTTGGGTAATAGGTAAGGATCTATTTGCATTTTTCTACATGAAAGCATCCAGTTATGCCAACATCATTTGCTGATGTGGTGATATTTTGTGTATTAATTAGTAAAGCCAATGGTGATCAAAATAGCACAGCAGCCATACTAGTTAGCCATAGATGACAGGCACACACATTTAAAACCAGGAATCGAGAATAAGAAGTAGACATATCTCTGTTAGTTCAAGGCCACCCTGACTACACAAGATTGATCCAGTACTGAAAGAATCAGCCCACACAATGTTGATCTCAGCACATGGGATCACATGCCATTAATCACAGCACTAGGCAAGTAGAGACAGGAGGTTATGGTTGAGTGTAGAAAGAATTATAAAGAGGAGGAGATGGGATCTGAGAAACTTATGCCGCTGGGGATTCATGGAGAAAGGTTTGCCTTTTCAGCTGGATAGAGTTAAGTTCTAGTAGCTTGGTTGCTTTTCTTCTCCGATCTTCAGCTTGAAGCTTGAGCCTCAATATCTATCTCTGTGTTTTATTTATCAAGCTACATGCTAAAGACACTGTCTTTTTTCCTTATATAATTTTTGTTTCGTTCTCAAAAACCAGGTGGTGAGTGCAAAACTCAGGTCTTTCATTCCATTCTTTTTATACAAATGTCGTTTATATGCTAATACCAAACAGATTTTTTTATTACTATAGCTCTATAGTAGACTTTGAAGTCATGGATAGTGATAAATCTAGAAGTTCCTTGATTTTACAGAGGTTTTAAATATCCTGTGATTTTTGCATTTTCCATATGTAATTTAGCATTGTTCTTTCAAAGTCTGTGAAAAATTGCACTGGGATTTTGAGGGGAAAATATTGAATCTATAGATTGTTCTTGGAAAGACTGCCATTTTTGCTATGTTGATCCTATTGATCCATAAGCATGGGAGACCTTTGAGTTTTGTGATAGCTTCTCAAAATTTTCTCTTCAAAGACCAAAAAGTCTTGTCATACAGGTCTTTGAGCAGTTGTCTGTTAAGTACATTTGAGTCATAACATCTCTTAGCTCCTTTTTTTCTGTAATTTTCTGTCTGGCAGACATGTCCATTGGATAGAGTTTGGAGTTTAGGTCTCCCACTATTAATGGGTGGAGTTCTATGTGTGATTTGAGCTTAAGAATATTTCTTTTACAAATGTTGGTACCTTTGTATTTGAGAGATAGAAGTTCAGAATTGAGACTTTAAGTCTTGAACTATTTCTTTCATCTGTTTGATTTTTTTCTTGGCTTTCTTTAATGGGTGTATTGATTTCTTCCAACATTTTCTGTCCTTTACTTGATTTCTTTAGGGCAATTTTTCATTTCCTGTTTAAGAGCCCCTATCATCTTCTTAAAGTTATTATTAAGGTCATTTACTTATATTTCAGCTGTACTGGAATGTTCAGATTTTGCTCTTGTAGCATATCTGGGTTCTGATGTTCCCATATTGCTCTTTTGCTTGTTGGATATATTATCATGCTCACATTTACTCATCTGTTATTCCAACTCGTTTGAATTGTGTCTTTGCCCCCAAGTAATGTGTTCTTTCAGATATTATGCCTTTTGAGCTGTGCCCGTTCTTCCAACTTATGTGGTTTGTGTCTGTTCCTATGTAGTCTTCTGGATTTGCAGGGGAGCAAGGGCCATGGGAAGGACTTTTTGTGTGCCTGCTTGCTGGATGGTTGGAAATGCATCAGAGCATTGAAGTTCCGCCAGAGTTGGAAACAGGCTCCAGCTGGCTTGGTGATGCAGGTTTTCCAAATGTTGTGATTTGTGGCTGATGCTATATGCCTGTTCTTTCACTGCTGTGATTAGTACATATGTCTGTGTAGTCTGCTTGCGTTGTAGGGGAGGGCTGGCCATGGACAGGGTGTTGAGGTACATGAGATTTGGTGGTGTTGTGGCACTTGGATGGACAGAGTCCAGTGAATGGCAGGGGTGGGTGGCACAGCTGGGAGGCAGGGCTCTCACCTGCTTGTGGGTTGCTGGTGAGTGCATCAGAGGAGTGGCTTTCCTCCAGAGGTTGTGGCAGGGTCCAGCTGCCTGCTGCTGACAGAATGGGATGTGTAGTTGCATGGGATATGCCCTGAGATTTAGTTAGTGTCTTGACTTTGGGTTAGCCCAGCTGGACTGTCAATCACTTGACTTGTCTGTTTTTCTTTTTTAATTAAATTAGAAAAATCCATGCATTCAAATGTCAATCCCAGCTTGCCCTTCCCTTGTCCCTACATGAGCCCCACCCCTACCACCCCACGAAAAGGCTAAATCCCACATCGCTCCTCTGTGAGGGTGACCGCCTCTTTGGAGGGATTTCCAGAGGACGTCTTTTCATCCCGGGCAGGACCTAGGCCCTTCCCCATGTGTCCAGGCTGAGAGAGGACCTCTTCATGTGGAATGGGCTCCCAAACTTCATATGTATGATATGGTGAACAATAATCTTCTACCCAAAGCCTCCGAGATTTCTGAGGCTTCCTCGCTGTACTATATTCATGGAGTCTGGATCAGTCCCGTGTTGGCCTCTTAGTCATGAGTCTGGGGTTCAAGAGCTCTCCCTTGTCCAGTCAGGTGTCTTTGTGGGTTTCAACATAAAGGTTTTGACCCATTTCCTCATCACTCCTCCATCTCTGTCACTGGATATCAAGGATCCGTTCAGTGTTTAGCTGTGAGTAAATATCTCTGCTTCCATCAGTTAGTGGATGAAGCTTCTACGATGGCATAAAAGGAAGTACTCAAAGTGATCATCAGGATGGGTCTAATATTGTAGTCTCTATGCTATTACTCAGTTTTCCAGTTGTTGTTATCCTTGTAGTTCCCTGAGAATCTAACTAGTGTCAAAGCTATAATGTCTCCAACCCTTATGGTACCTCTCACACTGGTATCCTCTAATCTTATCCTGACTGAACTCTCCTGCTCCCCCATGTCTTCTTCTACCCTCCTCTTCTCCCCCCTCCATTTTTCCGGATTCCCTGCCCACTCCCTCCATGTTCCCAAACTACTCAAGTTATCTTGCTTCATTCTACTTCTCAGGGGTATAATGCACATCTCTTGGGAACCTCCCTGTTTCCCAGACTTACTGGCACTAGGATTAAAAGATGAAACTCACCTGATCCATGTCTAAAATCCATATATGCGTGAATACATACCATGATTCTCTTTTTCTGACTGGTTTACCTCACTCAGGATGGTTTCTTCTAGTGCCATCCGTTTACCTGAAAATGTCAAAATTCATTGTTTTATCCCGCTGAGTAGTACTCCATTGTGTAAATGTACCATATTTTCTCTATCCACTCTTCAGTTGTGGGGCATCTAGGTTGCTTCCAACCATCTGGCTTTTACAAATAATGCTGCTATGAACATAGTGGAAAAGACATCCTTTTTGTATGAATGGGCATGTATTGCCTAAGAGTGGTATTGCTGAGTCTTGTGGTACACTGACTCCCATTTTCCTGAGGAATTTCCATAATGATTTCCAGAGAGTCTGTACAAGTTTGCACTCCAACAAGCAATGGACCAGTATTCCCCTTTCTCCACATCCTATCCAGCATAAGCTCTCATTGTTATTTTTAATTTTAGACATGCTGACAGGAGTAAGATAGTATCTTTGAGTTGTTTTGATTTGCATTTTCTTAATGGTTAAGGTTATTGACACTTTCCTATTTTTCAACATTGTTAATGAGGGAAATTGGTCTGAGGTTTCCTAAGGGTCTGTTCTTCTGTCACTTTTGATTTCAAATTTTGTTAATTTGGATATTCTTTGTCTTTTGATTATTTTGGAAAAAGATTGTTCTATGTTGTTGATTTTCTCAATTTGAACCCTCTGTTTCTCTGATTTTTATAGTGTGCTCTTTTTAAATTTTTTTTATTTCAATACTGAGTTTGAATATTTCTTGTCATCTACTCTCCTTGGGTGAGTCTCCTTCTAGGGCTTTCATGTGTGCTGTTATTCTCTAGAGTGAGAGTCTCCAAATTATTTTCTTATACTTTATTATTTTTTATTTTACATAGCAATCACAATATCTTCTTCCCTCCCCTCCTTTTTTACCTCTCCTCTACTGGATAGGTATTATTTAAAACTTGTTCTGTCATGAAATACCTTGTTTTGTTGGTCGAAGGTGATTGAAAGTTTTGTTACATGCAGTAGTCTGGGATGATGACTGTGGTCCCTTAGTGTCTGTGAAATGTCTGTCCATGTCCTTCTGGACTTTTGTAGTTTGCTTTGAGAAGTCAGGTATAATTCTAACTTTGCATATTTGTCGGATGTTTCCTGTGCAGTTCTTAAATTTATTTCTTTTTCTGTATGCAGTTTGTTTTGGTTATGTGTGGAGGGTATATTTTTCTGGTCAAGCCTTTGGTGTTCTGTAATTTTCTTGTACATTTATAGGCATGTGGAGTAGTTCAGGTGCATGGAATTTGGTGCTGCAGTGGGTCCTAGAGAGACAGCATCCAGTGGGTGGTAGGGATGGGGGGTTCAGCCTGGAGGCAGGTCTCTAACATGCTTGCCTGATGGTGGGAACTGCTCAGTTACTGGTTCTTATGAGTATTACTCAGGAGTACAGTGTGCTTCCTGTTAGATAAGTATACCAGTCAAGACATGTTTATTTAATTTATTTTTGCAATTTCAATATCAAAATTATATTTATATAACTCTCCTTTCTCATTACCCCTCTTACATCAACCATATAAACCCAATCACTTTCAAATTCATGGAATCTTCTGTTACTTTACACCTACACGCATGCAACTTAATGATTCAGAACGGACTCTAGGCATCCCCAACATGGCAAAAATCGTCTCTTGCAAGCCCTGCCTTTCTCCACTATATCTTTGCCTTGGTAAAATCTATTAGGTCCATATGGGAGTTTGAATATAAGTTACTTCCATAAGATCATGGAGAATGGTCATAATTACTTCGGAGCAGGGTCCTTTTAGAGAAAGTGTGGTCTTATTGGAGGAAATGTGTCACTGAGGAGGCAGACTTGGAGGTTTCATATATGCTCAAGCCACAGACAGTGAGCCTGTTTACTTCCTGTTGCCTATGAATCAAAAATATAGAATCCTACGCTCCTTCACTAGCACCAGGTAAAGCTGGATACCATGACATCACACCATGATGATAGTAGTCTGAACTTCTGATCTTATAGGATACCCAGTTTACCTTTATAAGAGTTGCCAGTGGTTATGGCCATCCTAATTAATCTGATAATCAAATTAAACACTTACACTAACATGGGCTTCACCCCTTACCATTGTTTATTTGTTTATTTACTTATGTATCTATCTATCTATCTATTTATTTATTTATTTTCTCTGTGAATTTAGATGCTGCCTTGGAACTAGCTCTTGTAGACCAGGCTGGTCTCGAACTCACAGAGATCAGCCTGCCTCTGCCTCCCGAGTGCTAGGATTAAAGGCATGTGCCAACACTGCCTGGCAATTTATTAATTTTTAAGAATTTACATGTTTATTACGTTTTGCCAGCATGCTTGAAGAGGTCACCAGATCTCATTACAGATGGTTGTGAGCCACCATGCATTTGCTGGGTATTGAACACATGAACGTTGGAAAAGCAGGCAGTGCTCTTAACCACAGAGATATTTCTCAAGCCCCTCTTTTACCTTTGTAAGCTCCCATTTTCCTACACGACATGTTTTTTCCACAATAACAAGAGGAACTACATGTCCTACCAGGCCAGGCCAAATCCCCATCCTCATCTCCCTTCTTCCTTTCCTTTTTCTCCCATCCTCAACCTCCTGTCTTTGTATTAGGGCTAAAACCGCTTTTGTTACAAAGAATGGAAACTTCTTGTGGAGTTTCTTCAAAGCCCATCATCTTCTCTGAAGTAGATTGGAGTTTCTAAGAGCAGACATGTCTCATTGTCATAAAAAACAAACATGTTATTAAAGTATGTTAAATGCCATGTTCTGTAGATCCCTGAAGTGTTCAAAGATAATACATTTCAGTTTGATCTTGAAAACATAACCTAATGTGACTACAAGTTCAATTGTAATACTTGCCTAAATACTCACCTACATTTTTTATTGCTCCATATGGTTGGTAATAATAATTTTCGAGGTCTAGAAACTTATATTACATTGTTAAATTAACTGTATAGGTACAACATATTGAAAAAGAATAGAAATGTGTGTACTGTATGTTTTCACAAATTAATGTCAAATTTAAGATACTATACAAAATTTGTAAACAATATACAAAGTCCAATCCAACTTAAAAAATTTAAACTAGTAGTTGTTTTTGGCAGTAGATTTAATAATCTACCCTTTTACCTTATCATGTCTATAACTTCCCTTTTTCTTTGAAAAACCAGAACACTGAATCTAATCTTCTGTTTTAGCTTTTTCACTGATCACTTACTCTCACAACTTGTAACCAGTCTTCCTAAACAATGACGAACATCCATAACTTATAGATTGACCAAAAAGCACCCATGCCATCTCTTGGAAATTTGGATATAGTTTTCTTAAATTGACTTTCTGCTTTCTGGGGACAAGGGAATGTTTACAGGATTCCTAAAAGTAAAGTTTGTGTTAATTGTGAATTCCTGGGAGAGGTAGCAATATCATTTTTGTCCAGTCTCTACAAAATGAGAGAGTGCAGAGTTTATCTCATGTCCTGGCTAGAGTAGTCTGTGAGGAAGGATGACCTCAGCTAGTTACCTCAAAGTTATTCTTAGCAGTCTCTGGGTGGCTGTATATCAACAGGGCACCTTGAAATTGTCCTGAGCTGTTTGTCCTTCAAAACTCATCTTTGGTTGGTATTGTTCAGATTAAGGGTGCAATATAGCCCATGTGGAATTGTTGTCATGGGGCCCCATCATCATTTTGGAGACTAAAAATGTCACTGTTAGTCATTTTCATGGTTTATGGTAGAAAATGGTTAGAAACTCAAACCTGAAATAAGGTACGGGGAAGTAGATGAAACCTTCTCCCGGAATTATTTATTACAGTATATGTCCAGTAATAACATGACAAAAATGTGAAGATACAAATATATTAACCTTATAACGTCTAAATCCTCCTGACTCAGTCTGCAGAGTGTTAGGTGCTCTCCTATCCCTAGCTGGACTCAGATAATCTGTTCCACTTTTCACTCATCAGCAACTGCTGTTTCTACACCTAAGGCGGAATAAGCATATAGAGAAGCCCTCAGAATGCATATTGTTCTGATTCAATGATCCTAGCATCAATCATGTTTCTCCTTGGGATCATTCTTCTCATCCTTTATTTGGTCCCAAGGCCAACATCTAGGGTTTTTGTTGTGCTAGCCACTGGCTATTCTCCACAGTGTATGGTAAGGCAAACCTTTAACCCCAGCACTCAGAGACATGCAGATCCTGTGATTTAGAGGCAAACCATTTCTACATAGTGAGTGATTTCCAAGACTGCTAGAGGAACATGGTAGGACCCTGTCTGAAATGACAAAGAAACCTAACAACTAAACACAGAAAAGAAAGAAAATGAGAACCAGAAAAAAAGAAAAGCATTCTGTGACTTCTACTTCATTATCATGGCACACACAGATACACACACAGACACACACGCACACACACTCACACACACAGACACACACACACAGACACAGACACACAGACCCTCATACACACACACACGGACACGTACACATACAGACACTAAAACAGACACAGACACACACAGAAACACACACAAGAGATACACACACACCAGAAACACAGACTATCAATGCACACTTAAATCACTCAGACTATGGTGGTTTCAAAGCAAATGGCCCCCAAGTAAAGTGGCAATGCTAGCAGGCATGACGTTGAAGTAGCCATCATTGTCTTGATGGGGAAAAGTGTCACACTGAGGGCAGGCTTTGGGGACTTTAATTTTCAAACTTCACTGAGTGTGACATTCAGCTGATGTCTCTTGCCTACAAGTTGCATCACTCTCATCTCCAGCACCTCATCTGACTGGCCGTTGCAATTATTCACAAGCATTATGGTCTGAAGTTCTGAAAATATAAGTGAGCCAATCTCAGTTAAATGTTTATGAGTTGCCTTGCTCAGAGTGAATCCTTACAGCAATATTTAACCCTAACTAACACACAGAGTCACACACAAATAAAATTCATTTCATTGTTTTGGAACACTGCTTGGGAATATATTTGCTCTTCATTAAATACAGAACCAGTAACATGTAAATATCTGTCCGGCCAAGACGACCGGTAACACTTAGCATTTCATCCTTAACTGCATTCAGAAACGTCGTCTACCCCATTCATGGATCCCTCCAGAAAGCCCACATTTAAAATTGTCTTTACCCATTCACAGTGCCTCAGTAAGAGCATCCTGCCATAACATCAAGTCTTAAGAGAGAGATGCAGAGATGGGGGTGCACAGTTTTAACTCCAGCAATCCAGCGTTCTAGAATGGAAGTTAAGACACAGTCTTAAACTGGTGAGGCAGAGCTTAATATCTTCAGGTACAGGTTATCAAGCCCAGGCTCCATGTGAAGTAGATGCTTCAAAACTAGGAAGAACACTAGGTTCAGCACCACAGGGAACTTCCTGTGGGAGTCACCCAAGTATCTTAGGACACTGCACTGAGCAGGAAGGTTGAGAGACAACTGGCAGGACCTAAAGAGTGGAACCAGTTCACCGTGGCTTCTTCCTCTCAGAAGATGGATTGATTTAAGACTCATAGAGAATGGTATCAGGATATACTTGTCTGACTGGAAATGAGCTATGGGAAATGTTCTTCTTAGCCAGCATTCAACATCTTTTGATTGTATGAAGACAGATATATCTTGCAGGTCCAATATGCACTTCTCACTATGATATTAGGTAAGCTAGCGATACATTGTCAATAATGTCAACACCAATTTCTAGCAAGGGTTAAATGCAATGTCATTGTGTCTAGAGGTGCCTCTTTCTTGGTATTCACTCTGGTTCCAATATTACATCATTGTATATTATCCTTGATGAATATTCCTTCACATTTACTCATCTTTTAGAGTGATGAGAATATAAAAACCATCATAATTAGTTGTAGGCCTTCTAATATCCATTTTGTAGTAAAAAAAACAAAGAATATTAAGACAAAAATAGTATGTTATTAAATTCCTATGTTTCTATCTGATTTTACAGACAAAGGATTTAAAGACAGTAACACCAAAATTAATACAGCATTTACAATTTGGGGTAAAAAGAATACTTCCTAAGTTGGGCAGCTCTTATAGGTCCCAAAATTGAAACGTGACCAAATAGTGGAGGTTTTATTTGAAGGTCACCAGCCACAGCCACAGGGTAGGAGCTTTGACGAAAAAGGCCCCTCAGTCCAAGGCTTACAAGCAGGACACAGTGCTGAGTGTTAGCAATCACAGAAATCAGGAAGAGATGAATGAAGAATCTAAATTTCAAGGGAAACATGGGCTGTTTGAAGCTATTAAGAAGAAGAATGAAAAGAACAGAAGAGGACAGAGTACCCAGACCCCAATCCCGTTGCTCTATGATTTATTTTTTCTTCAGCCAACATTAAAATCCAGTTGGTCATCTCAGCCTGACCGTAATGGAATGCACTTGCTGGCCAAGCTCTCCAACCTCCTTCAAGGAGAGTGGTTCTGTTAGGCTCTCATTGCATCGAATATCTTTTAACATAATCCAGTGAACAGCACAGGAGAAAGATGGACAGAGGAAAAGGCCAGTAGGAAAGGATTTGAATGACAATGAGAATCCAAAGAGTTTTCCTATGGACAAGGAGTCCTGGAGATTGAATTACTTCTTCCAGGAGTTACATTTACAAGTTACCAATTGTCTGGCTCCAAATTATATTTTAGACACACAATTGTCTTTCTATCTCCACAGACACCTGTGACTCATCCCATTTCCTCCATATCAAACTCAGTGCCTGTTATCAGAGCTGACTCCATACCATTGATTCCAAAACACTGAACACCATGTGAAACTGTGTGCTCTGTGTGCTATTGGTAAGAGATCTGTCTCTTGGATGTCAGGACCTGCTCAACTTTGAGACTGAAAGATCACTGTGGTGGATAGTGGAAAAAAACCGCAGACATAGTTAGATAAATGCTGGGATGAGGTGGACTGTGTGCACTCTGAAGGGGACACACCAGCTACCCGGAAATATAGCACATTCATTAAATGTTATTAACACAAGCATTCAGATACACATGGTAGGCGATCCCTTTGGAGAACAGATGAGATATTCCTACACAAGCACAAAAACCTAACTGCCATCCCCAGAATGTCCTGGGGAAAAACAAACTAAACCATGAAAATAATCCTGGTAAAAGTAGTGGGTTAAAAACAAGTCTCCACTGTTCAGTGAGTGATGAGGTGAGAGAGAGAGACACACAGAAACAAAGAGCCTGACAGACAGAAAGACAGATGTCGAGGGAGAGACAGAGACAGAGAGAGAAAAAGATAGAAAGTGGGGGGGGGCAGATGAGAGTGAGGAACAGAGAGAGAGAGTGAGGGACAGAGAGGGAAAAAGAGAAAAAGGATCTTCTGACATCCATACTTTTACAATGGCGCAGAAGTTTGTACATACTGACTCACATGCACATTCATGGTAAGTAATGAAAGAAAAGGCATGTCCTGTAGATGTGGCTGATAAACTTTAGTATCTTGTGGAAGGTAACATGACAAAGATGTGGAAGAGCTTTCTGAAGTGGATGCTGACATTTGCCAAGAGTATCAAAAGGAACGCTGCACCAGAAAGATAACTGACGTCACCCATCCATATGGAAATAGAGATGGGATTCCTTCATACATGGTAAGTATAAACCAACAGCCATTTGCCTGCGAATCTCATGATTCCATTATTTTTTTCTGCTGAATAATATTCCATTGTGTAGATGTACCACATTTTCTCTATCCACTCTTCAGTGAGGGACATCTAGGTTGCTTCCAAGTTCTGGCAATTACATATAAACTGCTATGAACATAGTGGAACAGACATCTTTGTTGTATGAATGGGCATCTTTTGGATATATGCCTAAGAGTGGAGTTGCTGGGTCTTGTGGTATGTTTATTCCCATTTTTCTGAGGAATCTCCATACTGATTTCCAAAGTGGCTGAACCAGTTGGCACTCCCACCAGCAATGGAGGAGTGTCCCCCTTTCACCACATCCTCTCCAGCATAAATTGTCATTGGTGTTTTTGATTTTAGCCATTCTGACAGGAGTGAGATGGTATCTGAGACTTGTTTTGATTTGCATTTCCCGGATGGCTAAGGATGTTGAGCACTTTCTCAAGTGCCTCTCAGCCATTTTAGACTCCTCTATTGAAAACTCTCTATTTAGTTCTGCAGCCCACTTTTTAATAGGGTCCTTTGGTGTTTTGGAGACTTGCTTCTTGAGTTCTTTGTAAATTTTGGAGATCAACCCTCTGTCAGATGTGGGATTAGTGAATATTTTTTCCCATTCTGTGGGCTGCCTTTTTGTCTTGCTGACTGTCTCCTTTGCTTTACAGAAGCTTCTCAGTTTCAGTAGGTCCCATTTATTAATTGTTGATCTCACTGTCTGTGCTACTGGTGTTATGTTCAGGAAGCTGTCTCCTGTACCAATTCGTTCAAGGGTACCACCCACTTTCTCTTCTAATAGGTTCAGTGTGGCTGGATTTATGTTGAGGTCTTTGATCCATTTGGACTTAAGTTTTGTGCATGGCAATAAACATGGATCAATCCCCATTCTTCTACATGCCATTCTCCAATTATGCCAGCACCATTTGTTGAAGGTGCTTTCTTTATTCCATTGTATATTTTTAGCTTCTTTGTCAAAGATCAGATGTTCGTACGTGTGGGGGTTAATACCCGGGTTTTCAATTCGATTCCATTGGTCTACCTGTCTATTTTTGTGCCAATACCAAGCTGTTTTCAGAGCTATAGCTCTGTAATAGAGCTTGAGGTCAGGGATGGTGATGCCTCCGGATGTCGTCTTGTTTAACAGGGTTGTTTTGGCTATCCTGGGTCTTTTGTTTTTCCATACAAAATTGATTATTGTTCTTTCAAGGTCTGTGAAGAACTGTATGATCAAAGGGATTAAGACTGGGCTGGTTTAACCCCCAGAAACAGATGACCAGACAAAGTTTAACTCTTGAATCCCAGACATCAGCCTGGGAATCCAGCATGGGACTGATCAAGACCCCCTGAATCTGGGTGTCAGTGAGGAGGCCTAGGGAATCTATTGAGCCTTGGGCAGCAGATCAGTACCCATCCCAAGTATACACACGGACTTTGGACTCCGATAGAACAATGTGAGGTGCACTCTCACCCTGAACTCTTGGGGAAGGGTCTAAGCCCTGCCCTATATGAAATGACAGATTATGGACACCCCCATGGAGGACCTCACCCTCCCTGGGGGAATGAGGTGATAACTGATAACGGGGGTGGGGTGGGTTGGAGGGAGGGCACGGGAGGAGGGGAGGGAATGGGAGAGGGACCTGGAACTGACTTGTGAAGCAACCTCATTTCTTATCTAAATTTAAACTGGAAAATATAATATTGAAAAAAAGAATCTGAAATTGTCTCAGATTTCAAGCTGAATATCAGAAAAGCAAAGTAGTCTGCCAATTGCTCTCACCTCTAGCTCAAGCTGAATTGACTGATCCACACAGAAACTCTTCACCAAGTCTCAAATTGCTACCTCCAGTTGGTGTGGCTGGAGAAGGGATTTCTGTGTGAGACCATATTATAGACTTAGACTTGTGTACTTCACTAATGTTGGGATTAAAGACATGAGCTATAATTCATTTTTAGATGAATTCACTCTTGTGTAGGCCTGTGTGGTCTTAGACTCAGAGAGGTCTCCAAACCTCTGAATCTAGAGTCCTAATATTAAAAGTAAGTGCCATCAACTCCTACTTTCTGGCTGAAGGGATGAACGTTGTGTGCCTGCCTTCTGTAGCTTGATGCTGGCTTGCTTTCTGGATCCCCAGGCAAGCTTTACTAGATCATAATATATAATGATCCCATATAATATATCATCCCATGAACAGAATCAGCAAACTTTCAGAAGCAGTGGCCATAATCTGTAACCATGTAAAGTATCTGGAAATAAGATTCTGGGATACAAACACATAAGTACAAAGAAAGGAATAAGCAAAAAAAACTGAAAGTGAAATTAAAGTCAAGGCTGGCCTGTGATGGTGCAGGCCTTTCAGTCCAGCACTCAGGAGGCAAACGCAGGTGGATGTCTTTGAGTTCAAGGCAAGGCTGGAGGGAGAACCTCCAAAACAATACAGAGAAACCCTGTCAGGTAAAACAAAAAAAAAGAAATTAAAGGCAAGACAAGGAGATGGAGGTGACAATTTAATCTTGGACGCGGGACAGTGACTTGCTTAATGTCATAATGGTTTCCTTCAAGAGCACCAGAAACGCATACATGTGGTCTACAGAAATTAACGGAAGAACAGGGGAGAGGAGATTTTGTAATTAACCTGCAACTGAGCATTCAACATTTTCACTTGGACACTGAAGATGGGCAAGCAGGTTCCTTGCTGTAAGTCTGAGGACATTGTATTCTCCATGGAGAGAAAAGCCCATAGCTAGGTGATGGTGTCACATTCCTATAATTCCAGCACTTGGGAGACAGAGGCAGTCAGTTATCTGTGATTTTCAAGTCAGCTGATCTACAAAGCAAGTTCCAAGACAACTAGAGTTGTTACACAGAGAAACCTTGCATTAAATAAAGGAACAAAGAAAGGACAGTCCAATATCAACCAAACTACAGAAATAACTTTTAGCTTCATCTAGGGATTTATTTTTGAGACATGAATTAATGCGGGGTATTTTGGAACACACTGTGAACCCTGGCTGTCCTGTAACTTACTCTGTAGACCAGCCGTCATCATACACAGATATCTAATACCCTCTGTATCCTGCATGCTAGGATTAAGAGAGTGTGTCACCATTAGCTGGATTGGAACTCAGTGTGTAGACTAGGCTGGTCTCACACCAAGAGAACAGCGTTCCTCTGCCTCCTTATTGCTGGGTTTAAAAGCATGCACAAATATGCCTGGTAAATTGACATAAAGATCAGCACTGTCAATGCATTTGAGTGACTCATATTTGTCTTTCTCGCCTGAATAGCCTGGAGTTCAAGCTCACCCTACATTCTTAGTGATACTGTTTGAAGCAATGAGACAGAAACCACAGATGACCAAATTAAGTATGGCCGATCAAGGAGAACACTCTCACCCTGAGGTATTCTGTGTATCCAGCCTTTAGGTGGCTGAAGTAGGAGAATCTTTCTTTTCACTCATCTAAACAACAAACAAAGAAAATAAAACCCAGAAAACTGAAGGAACATATAAAACTAAAGAATATATAAAATATTACATATATTTGAAATGTGAACAAGGCTAGATTAGGCTGCAGGAAATAGGGTGTCCTATTGAAGCTTTTGTATAATCTGTGCTGGACACAGGTGAGAAACCTCCCAAGTCAGGCAGGTGCAGGAAGTTATCCCAGGCTCCAAGACTCTGTGGGTTTCTCTGATTGCTCTAACTCTTTATATATCATTCCATTGAATGCTCTCATTTGTAGACCAACAATCTCAGCCAAATCTTCAGTCTGATTTGATAACTGAATGTCCACTCACTTGATCCTTTCAGTATTTGGATCATGTAGATTGAGAATATCAGATCTCAACCTATGAAATGTGAGACTATTGTTGGTAAAGCATTCCTTGAGCCAGGTGTTGGTGGTACAACCCTCTAGTTCCCACACTCAGGCTGATCTCTGTGTGTTAGAGGTAAGCCTGGTCTACAAATTTAGATCCAGGACAGCCAGAGCTGAAGAGAGAAATATTGTCTGAAAAAATAAAGATATCATTCATAGAAGCCAGGCAGCAGTGCTAGTACTCAACTTTTATGACAGTGCTTGAGAAAGAGAGGCAGGCAGTTGCCTGAGTTCAAAGTCAGAGTGGTCTACAAGGCGATTTGCAGGACAGCAAAGTGACACAGAGAAACCATTTGTTTAAAAATATAAGTTAGTAAACAAAGCAACCAATAAAACACAAAAAAACCGAATAAATAAATAAATAAATAAGAAATCACTCATTAGTCCAAACCATAATTGTCCCTGCTACATTAATCCTATTTTTCCTGGACTGTATAAAAGTGTTCTGAGAGAAGGTGGCCTTGAACTAAGTGATTCTCCTGCTTCTGCCTCCTCAGTGCTGGGATTAATGACTTGGGCCAACTTGTCTGCCTACGGATCTTTTTACTGAATGACTGTTTTCTCTTCCTTTTCTTTTTCATGTATGTAAGCCTTGTCTGTGTGTATGCAACATTTGGGCACAATATTGGTGCTTGAATACTCTGAAAGACAGAAAGTGGCTTTCCCTAGAATGGAAGATAGAGATGAATAGGACTAGGGAAGTGAACCACTATCCTAGGCAAGGAGAAAATTTGCTTTTAACCACGGAGCTATTCCTACATCTCTTCAATGTCAAATATCTCCTGATTAGACATAAATTAAGTTTATTTTGGGGGGGATTTTGCATGAAAGTGAACATGCATAGCACAAACCCAAAGTTGAGAACACCAGTTGACAGAGTTGTGCTCTCCTGTCAGACACTGAAATGAGATCTTCACGGGAATTCATGCAGTGAATGGACCAGCTGAGCCATCTCAAGGATGTTCTATATCTCAAGTTCCAGGATTGAGGTACATGAATGTGGACACAGGAAATTCAAAAGTTGGCGGCAAGAAGGTGGTTGATCCATGAGTCCACCAGGTACAGTATAATCAGGACTCTCTCAGGAGAATATGTGTCCAAACTGTCACAAAGGAATGGGTTGTAGCCTGCTAGACGTAATACTGGAATATTGCCTTCCACGTCAAGTTTCATTATAGTTCACCATGATCAAAGAAGCAAATAGAAGACGCTTGGAGATGTTTCAGTGGTTGAGCAATTACAGGACATGGACTGAGTTCAATAACAAAGAACACAATACACACACACACGCACACACACACCTTGGTAATGGAGTTATGCCAATAAAGGAAAAAGGACTGAAAATAAAAATCAGAAATGGACGACCAGAAAGAAGAACTCCCTTGCGACATTTAGAGTGACATTCTATGTTTTAATTTCCTACCAAAGTAACCAGAACAGCACAAGCTGAACCAAGGGTTTCATGTTTGTGATTTATGGAGATGAGTGCTCTTAAAACCCAGAATGGCCAAGTATTCCCCATGTCCTCCAGGATGTTCTTGAACAACATCCCTGTGTTCCTTCTTAAGTTCTGGAATGAGAGGTGGGCACCACTGTTCCTGGTTCATGTACTACTGTGGATCATACCAATGCCTCATCCTTCCTCCATAAGTACACACATTCACCTTCCAGATTCCGGCTACCTCCCCTGTGAATTCTCGGTTTCCCCCTCTTTGCTCGAGCAGTTCCTGAAAATAAAATTGGAATGATCCAAGTGAATCCCCTTCACTCTTCTATCGATTGTGGCTTTTCAAAACCTTGCTTTTAAGTCTTTCTTTTTTGTTCCCTAATCATAGGCCTCACGATGAAGCCCAGGCTATCCTTGAACACTAAATCATCCTATCTCAGCTTCCAGAATGGTGGTGCTGTCCTGACTTCAGCTTGAACTCTAAATCATCCCATCTCAGTTTCCAGAATGTTGGTGCTGTCCTGACTTCAGCTTGAACTCTAAATCATCACATCTCAGCTTCCAGAATGTTGGTGCTGTCCTGACTTCAGATTCACGTAGAAAGAAGGAGAGGTAAGGAGAAGAAGGAAAACAAAGGAAACGTAAGTTGCTATGTGTCTGAGGAACTGAATCCACATAAGAAGACACAGAGGTTCCAAAAATCTAGATTTATTCCTGGGCAGCATTAAAAAAACTGATTGATTAGAGACCACAGTGTAGACTCAGGGACTCACCACTTCCTGGATTCTCCTACATAGGATCCCAGAGAGGCCCTACAGAGAAACATATCTTAAATCATAAAGTTTGCTAATTTTCACAGGATCAGATGACAGTCTCTGGTGCTGCCAGATTGATTTTGGGATATTCATAGTTGGATCTTCAGACCCAGCCAATGCATCAACATGCTGTGGCCCCACGGCTGCAAATCAAATCAAGCAGACACATGTGTTCTGTCATTTCCAAACAAAACAGACTATGAATCAACCAAAATCATTGCTTCTTACTCTTGATAGTAAAATCCATAATGATTTAATCCTAGGACTCACTATTGAGAGATAGACCCATCTCTCTGAGCTCAAGACCACCATGGGATAGAAGAGATTACATTAGTGTAAAAGAGTAACAGGTCACAATCACACAACTTAATCTCAGCACTAGAGAGGTATAAAAGTTAGAAGCGGCATCCTCAGTATTCACTGTCAGGCATTCATTCTGCAGGCAGGAAAGAGAGGCAGCAGTTGATGGTTTGGTGAAGAGGTCGAGTGTGGATCAGCCCTTTCTGCCTGAGACTGAGGTAAGAGATAGTTGCTAGCTGCATTGCTTCTGAAATTCAACTTCATGTTTGAACCTCTATATTGGTCTCTGGGTCATTTATTTAGCGTACTGTTCCTGCCATGGAGGCAGCAATTTATGGGCAAAGTAAGAGGACTGCAGGTCAGTCTAGTCTCTGTAGTGTGGCTTCAGGTGAGTTCAGGTTAGGGGATCAAATAAGATTCGCTATGTCTTGATGTAGGTTTATATGTTGTGGTGTTGTGAGCCCAATATACAAATGCTCCGAGTCTGAGCCATACTCCCAGGGCATCTATCTGTTTTTGTTTAAATTGAGGTAAAGAGAACATCTCTTCAGACAGGAATGTTTGTCCTGGATGTGTGATCATTTATGCTCAGGACCTTCATTCTAGTTCCCAGATGTGCCTTGTATGTGCTTCCTGAATCTGTCATTTTAATTGTCATTCTTAGACAATCTCAAGTCAAATAGTGAAGGCTGAAGCAACCACATTGCTAAAGATTAGTTCTCATTTCAGCTGCAACATGTAGCTTGTGTGCATAAAGCTAGAAGCAGATCCCAGAAGAATTTGTAAATTATCATTCAAACAATTATGAAACCCTAATCAGGAATGCATTATAGAAGGGAGTGCTAAATTTTAAACAACATCATAGATTCTAACTGGAATTCTAAAATGGGCATAGAAATCATGCAGAGCCAGAGTGATCTGGAGCTCAGGAACAGCCTTGCCTATTATAGACAGGTCTCCAGAAAAGTCCAGTGTGGTGACTCTTACCTTTAATCCCAGCACTCAGGATTACAAACATTTGACTTCAACCAGGTTCCAGATCATTGGCTTTCCTGTCTTGGACAGATGTGATCGCCACTATGTACATCCCAGACCAGTGACTCCATGCACGACTCACAGTTCATTTCACGTTTTTCCATGGGACACAATCTCTGCTAAGCTACTGATACCAGCCTTGAGCTCACTCTGAATTTCATGGGGGTGTTGACTTTGTTCCTGCTTTCTCATCCTTCTGAGCAATGGCTGCTTCATGGGGCATCAGAATGGGTAGTTCCCAGATCTAGACCAAGCTGACTATGTCATGGGGTACAAGTGAGGCCACAAGATCAGCCTGTACACAGCACAGCAAACAAGCCTATAGGTAGTGCTAATTTAGCTGTGCGGTAGAGGTGCACACCTTTAATCCCAGTATTTGGGTGGCAGAGGCAGGACCATCTCACTGAATTCGAGGCCAGGATAGGCTCCCAAGCTACAGAAAAAAGTGTATCTAAAGAAACCCACACAAAGAAGGAAAATAAATCACAATTTAGAGAGGTGGTGGTGGCAGACACCTGTGGTAAAATACTTTTCATGATTTATTAAAGCCACTGCAGATCAAATAGCAAAGCAACCATCCTAGTTATGCAAATTCCAGGCACACCTTTAATCCCAAAACAGAGCAACCCAGTTCACGCCTTTAATCCCAGCACTGCCTTTACTCCCAGCACTGCCTTTAATCCCAGCACTAGAGAAGCATAAAAGGTAGAAGCAGGGACTTCAGTAGTCAGTTTTAGGATTATTCTGCAGCCATACTGAGGAGAGGCAGCAATCTGAAACTTGGTGAGACCTGGTGGAGACAGGATCAGTTCTTTCAGCCTGAGGTAAAGGTAAGAGGTAGTGGCTTGGCTCCTTTGCTTCTCTGATCTTCAACTTAAGCTTGAATCCCAATATATTTCACTGGGTCTGTTATGTATCTTGTGACACACACCATTAATCCAGGCACTCAGGAGATAGAGGCAGGCAGATCTCAGTTAGTTCCAAGCCAGCCTGTTCTCCAGAGCTAGGACCAGGACTGTGGAACTGTTATACAGAGAAATACTATCTCAAGAGACAATAGAGAAGTCCTAATCTTCACCAGAATCTCAGTTCCTTTTCTTTCCTGAAAGTAGATCTAATTGAAATGAACATGTCCTATTTAGATGCACTTCCACAAAGATAGAAATGTACAGAAACCCACTTTTGAAACCAATCTTCTAGGTAACAATTCCTGAAAAGGTAAACCAGATACAAATAAGCAAACTAATTAATTAATTAATTAACAATACACAGAAAAATCATTAGTGTTTTGAGGTGACTTGGGGCATGGGTTTTTGCTGTCAGTATAGACTCAGTTCATTCTCTTTTTTGATGGGAGATCTAATCAAACTGGTCTCACAAAAGTCACACCACTATAATCAGGCAAGAGGATTACTGAGACTTCGAGCTCAGCTCAGGGTACATAATGAGTTCTGACATACCTGAGTTACATAGAGAGAATTTATATGAAAATTACAAACATATTAATGTAAGGAAGAGAGTGTATCCCAGTGTTGTGAGTTTGTGGAGTAGTGTTATGGAGGCTTTTGGGACTTGACCACCATCTGGGATTTCATGCTTTCCCACATCTGATTCACTCAAGCCGTGGATATAAAAGACCAAGTAGGACTGGATTTGGAGATGCCCAGTTATCCAATCAGATGGCAGCTTTTGGCTGAGAGGTGGGCCTATGAAGGGAAGTTGTGATTGTAAAGGGGCATATAAGGGTTATCATGGGCAGGCTAGGCACTGTTTTTTGGATCCTAAATGACTACCAGGACGTGCTGGCATTTGAACACCTGTTATGTGTGTCCTGATCAGGTAAGCCATTCACCCCCATCAGATCACAAAACCTTACCCAGGATCACCAGACTCTTAGGTCAGCTTAGTATTCTTGATTTTGTTGTTGTTTTCTTTGGTGTGGCTCTTTTGAAACTGATAATTCCATTTAGCCGAGGCTAGCCTAGAAGTGCATATATAGGCAAATGTTATGATTAATGAGACCTCGAGCTAAAATTATGTGTCTTTTTATATATTGCTGAGGTTGTTATATTCAAGGGCTAAGGCACATTTAGCAAGCACTGTCCAACAACTCTAATCTTCTTTGAAGGTATTTAATTCAAAGTGACTACAGACTTATTAAAGGCAGCTTAAAAAATTCTAGAGAACATCATTTTGCCATGAATCTCAGGAAAGCAACAAGATGACAATTCCCAGTATCAACCTCCTAAAGAGTGGTCTGGAGCTTACTGTGGCTCCAGGTTCTAAAGATTTCCAATTAATGGCAATTCTACCCATTTCTTATATTCAGCCAACAAGTTCCATTGATAGAATGCCAAGCATACTTGCCTGAGGGAAATATCACTTTGCTCTTGAGGATCATGACAGATATTTAAAGATGGCTGCCAACAGAAGAATCTGGTTCTCATTTGATTCTCCAATTTCTCTTTATCCTGAGCAGTAGTATTCACTGGAACAGAGATTTTTATTGGTCA
The DNA here is from genome assembly GCF_017639785.1 of Mesocricetus auratus. Taxonomy (NCBI): domain Eukaryota; kingdom Metazoa; phylum Chordata; class Mammalia; order Rodentia; family Cricetidae; genus Mesocricetus; species Mesocricetus auratus. The sequence continues at coordinate 1,862,533 of NW_024429233.1, read as the reverse complement.
AATAACAGAGAGATTTGTTTCCAGCGGTGTTCATCTCCAAGTGATCTTAGAGGGATTTATGGCCATGAGAAAGTCAGAAAAGGATTAATGGACAATACGTGATTTCAGGCTATTCTAGACTAGTGACAGAAAGCCTCCATGGTTTAGGCAATGAAGGGGAAAAGGGGCATGCCCAAAAAGGTTTATTCTCTGCATCTTTCTATAGAACCTGTGTATATTAAGGTCAGGATGAGATCCCCATCCTCGCTCAAGCTGCTGGCCATAAGAAGTCTGCTGAAAGATGAAGCATTTGCTATCTCTGCTCTGAAGGCCCTCCCCATGAAACTCTTCCCACCCCTATTCCAAGGGGCCTTCGATGGCAAACAAACAAACATCCTGAGGGCCATGGTGGCAGCCTGGCCCTTCAGATGCCTTCCTGTGGGAGCCCTCATGAAGATTCCTGACCTGGAGATTATGCAGGCTGTGCTGGATGGCCTTGACCTGCTGATTAAGCAGAAGGATCGACAGAGGTAAGTGAGAAACTGGTAGCATGGAGGGAAGAGTGTGGGTAGTGGGTGGTGACTACAGAATTCAGAATGGGTTCAATTTGAATCAGAGCTTTCTTACAGAAGTGCATAAATGAATAGGGACGGTGTTTTGTGGAGCACACCTTAATAAATGTAGATACCTACAGTGACTCTACCTCTGCATCTTCTTCCCCTAGCCAATAGAAATGGTTTAAAGAATGGAATTAGGGAAGTCAATATGTAGGGTTTAGGCAGAGTGTACATAGCTAGTCCTGTCTGTCACTTGATTCTCTTTCTTGTTTGACCAACAGGAGTTGCAAACTAGAAGTGCTTGATCTTCGGGATGCAGAGAATAACTTCTGGCAGGTGTGGGCTGCAACAGAGGATGGTGTCTGCCCTCCAGATATCATTGGTGAGAGCCAACCAGCGATGCATCTTCCCATACGACAGGGAAATCAGGTTGTGACTGTGATGATGAACCTTTCCCTCCAGTCAGTGGATCTCTGTTTATTGCTAAAATATTTCCACTCGTGGGCCAAACAGAGGAAAGATGTGCTGCAGGTGATCTGTGAAAAGCTGGAGTTTGGGGCCCTCCCTGTCTATAAGCCCCTTATGCTGCTGGAGGTATTTGAGCCAAAGTCTATACAGGAGTTGGAACTGAATGCATGTTGGGACTTGCTAACCTTTGCAACGTTTGCCCCTGGCCTGGGCAAGATGAGAAACCTTCAGAAACTCCTTGTGAATAATATCTCCATTCCTTCAGAATGGTTTAGTAACATAGAGTTGAAAGAATGGTGTTTTACAGAGATCATTTCGCAGTTCTCCCAACTCAACAAGCTCCAGCAACTCTATTTGAATGGTGTCTTCTTCCTAAATGAAAGACTGGACCAAGTGCTCAGGTGAGGAGGATATAGAGCTTGCTCCTCACCTGAGCTCTATATCCTCCTCACTGTTTGTATACCAGGGATAGACACTGATCCACAGCTCAGTGCCCCATAGTTTGCCCAGGCCTTCTTGCTGACACTCACATTTGGGCCAGCTCTGAGGCATCTAGTGAACTCTGGGGACCTCCACAGGCAAAATTACTCATGTGCACACAGAGTTAGTTTGAAAGAAAATTAAAGAGTAGGGATTCTGTTAGGTTAAAGAAGAAATGTGCACTACAATAATTGTATCAGTTAAGTGGAAGATGAGTTATTAGGTTGGGGAAAAGTCAGTTATTTCTATTAGGAAAGCTCAACTGAACTAGGAAGAATTTTATTTCTAGTTCTTGAAAAAAGTAAAAGGAATGGAGAAATAGCTCAGATGAAGTGTATTCAAACAAGTTTGTTTCTAATTTAAATAAACAACATTTATTTAATCCATCTTTAAGAAAATGCCAGCCAGGTGTTGATGGCACACACGCCTTTAATGCCAGCACTTGGGAGGCAGAGGCAAGAAGATCTCTGTGAGTTTGAGACCAGCCTGGTCTACAAGAGCTAGTTCCAGGACAGCCCCCAAAGCCATAGAGAAACCTGTCTCGAAAAACAAAAAATAAAAAAAAAATTAAAAAAGGAAAATGCCTTGCAGGCTTTCCTTCAGCCACATCTTTGGAGGCATTTTTCTTAATTGTGGTTCCCTTCTCTGATGATTCCAACTGTTGACAAGTTTATATAAAATTAGCAGAGACTGCTGATCTGAACAGGGGAGAGGTCTTGGACCCCAGACTGACAGCGGGGAGGCCAGCATGGGACTGATCTGGACCCCCCAAATGTGAGTGTCAGCGAGAAGGCCTGGGCAACCTATGGGGCCCTGAGCAGTGGATCAGTGTTTATCCCTGGAATACAAATAGTCATCGTGTGCCCATAGCACAAAGAGGGATGCTCTCAGCCTGGACTCTTAGGGGAGTGCCTGGACCCTACCAGGAGTGAAAAGACAGACTCTAGATATCCCCTATGTGGAAGGAATTGGCAATAGGGTGGGAGGCTGGGGGGGGGAGGGGAGTGTGGGAGGAGGGGAGGGAGAGGGAACTGGGATTGACATGTAAAACAAGCTATTTAAAATTAAAATAAAAAAAATTAACCAGGACAATAGACACCTAGTCAACTTGACAACCAAAGTTGCCACTGTTAACTCACAAACTTTTCTTTCTTGTTCATCACCAACATCACAGTTAAATATCAACTTCACAATATAAAAAGTTTTACAACTTAGAAATGCACATATTCTTACAAATTCAAATATTGATTAATACATTTTCTTAAAAAAATGTATGCATCAACTTAGAACACAAATTCTCACAGCTGCTGGGTTCCACCAAATCAAAATTAAGTGAAATACTTTTTCATTCCAACAGAGAAGAACTGGGGCACAGTCACAATCAAATAAAAGCCACATCAAACTGCAACTATGTAAATAACTGCAGTGCACAATGTCTAGGATTCACTCACCATCCTCTGGTCTGCTTTCAGGCAAGTTCCTCTGTCCTGAGTCCCTCAGTTCCCTAGCTCCAGTCACTGCTGCCTGCACAGACTGTCCTAAGCTCCGGTCGTAACTCTTCCATGGCTGCTGCAGTTATTGGTGGTTATGCTATTGTACTGGTATGTCTAAACTGCTGGAGTTTCTTGCTGCAATTTGAATACACATTCACCAATTGGGTCTAGATCACTCTCTTTGTGGACCACAGCCCTACCACACAGTGCCGATTCTCAACTACTCCCAAAACACCTTAATGCCTTCAAAATCATTACCACCTGACACTACTCATTTCAGCTGCCAGAAAAAGGTATGACTTTGCCTGTCCCTTTAACACAGCTTCTGTGTGCCAACTCTGGAAAACACTTCCCAGAAGACTTCACCTATGATACTGCTCCCTTCTTGTTTTAATTCGTTTATATAAATTAGAAACAACCTTGCTTCACATGTCAATCACAGATCCCTTTCTTTCCATAATTCCCCTTTGGAGCATCTTCTTTAGGAGCTTTGAGTATAGAACAGAATCATGTAATAAAAACAAAGAAACTGGGATTTAATTTCACAGTACATAATAATCACAATGTATGTAAACTGTAGAAAGTACAAAATTGAAGCAATGTTCCTCATAACTTTTTCCCTCCCACTTAAACCTATCTAGGAAAACATACAATGAGACTTGTTATGAACAATTTTATTTAACCAACATTTGTATTTTTATCTGAAGAATATAAATATATAAACTTGAAAGATGATTGAGGGCTCGTTTTTCTCCTCCTACTCTTTCATTATCTTGTTGTTTCTCACTAGTGTCCTTGGGATATCACCCTCTTTCTCAGTAGATTTCCAAGATTTCTCTTAGGTCTCTTCATTCCTTGCTTCATCCTGTTCTGGAGGCTTATTTGCACTGCATGATCAGGCACCATTTTTCAGAACATTCTGTGCTGACAAGCTCCAAATTCCCTGAACATTGCTTCTGATGCTTATTGTTACTTTTGATAGGGGAAATAAAGCTTTCTGGGAATGTCATGATTTACAAATCAACAGTGTATTTTGTTTTTATGATTTTGGCTTAACTCGAGGTGGTCCGTAGTGTCCAAATCTCACTTGTGGAATTCATATTAGATGTAGATATTAGGCCTAGCAAACATCTAGCTCCTTTATTTTTTATGAACTTACTTATTGTTAAATATAAAGAACATATTTGAATTGAAATACTATACTTATGTCATTTGACTTGAAGTTTAGATTTTGTGGTTGATAATTTTCAATTATGGTGAATAGTACTTTACATAGATATATTTTTCTATTTCATAATTTTTGATTCAGTTCAAAAACAATTTTATGTTACATATCAGTCCCAGTTCCCTCTCACTCCCATCCTCCCATGCCGCCTACTGACACCCACATCCCACCCCAAATCTACACCCCAGGTATGGTGAGGACTTCCATCATGAGCATCAAAGCCTCTCATATCTGAATAGTGCAAAGTGTTGCAATTGATGCTTCCTAATTGGAGAAAAGTATTGCCTTTGTCACCAATTTTATTGATGTAAAGACTGAGAAGTAGTTAGGTGATAAAGGAATTCAGAGCACCATGAAAATTCAATAGGACTTCAAGCCAATAGTCTTGTTCTTTCAGTTCCAGTAAGTTATTCTTGACTATATAGCTCAGTGATAGAGCTCTTATCTAGTATGCTACAGTAGTGGGTTTTATCCACACTGTCACAAGTGTTCTATATAGTAAATTGTTCAATTATTGCAAATTATAAGAACAAAAACTATATTTATAGAATGTAGTTCATTATGTATTCATGGGTTAGTGGAGTTAAAAGTTACATACTATCTCTAAATACATGAGTGACTCTGTATGTTGACATACTACCCTACAATTTTCATTAAAAATTCTTCTCATTCCCACAGAACTGCACTCCACTTTACCTGCTTCTATGGACATCTGGATCTCATTTCTACCCTGTTACATATGGACAGTGAGATCAATACCCTTGATAAGAAGAAGGCCACAACTCTTATGATGGTAGTACACAGATTTAATTTCAGTAATTAAGTATGCCTTAGTGGTGAGAATGAAAGTGAAATTAATGTCACTTAAATAGAGAAAATGGTGAAACCTGGGGGAAACCATGTTGAATTTTTGATTCCACAGTATTTTCTTTGTCAAAATATCGACAGGCTGTACAGAGCAAAGAGAAAGAAATTGTCTCTGTCCTTCATGATCAAGGAGCTGATTCAAATCTTAAAGACTTCAATGGACAGTTATTGATCCACCAGGCACTGTTTGTGGACAGCCTACCTATTGTCAGCAGGCTTCTTATATTTGGGGGAGATATTGAAGAAAAAAACAAAGGTAAAGATTTTGCAAATCAAATGCCCAAGTTTATGGAAACTATGTCCTTTAAAAGTGTCATGTATAAGGTCAATTTTCCATGTTTAGAAGTTCAAATATTCCTTGAAATTACGTGATTGGTATTCATTTAGATATTGACAATTGGTTATTGTTTGTTTGCTCTTTAAACCCTGAGTCAGATTTAAGCTGCCCACATACTCTTGGGTATACAAACATTCACTGGAGCTAGTTCAGATCACCTTGTCTACACATTTAATGGAGAATGACTGTACCCTCCCAACAGCTATCAACTGTCAGTAAGACCTCAGATAATAGCAGAACTTTATGTGAAATTCCTGTTTGCATAATGAAATTCTGTGCAACCTGAGCTTCCATGTGAATCGTCTCACAGAGACTATGATGTCATATGAGCATCATGTGGATTGTGCCCCAGAGACACTTTCTTCATAAGTCATCCATTATACCTGGCTCCTACAGGCATCACCCTCATCTTATAGTGACCCCAGATATTTGACAGGAGGGCTATATCAATGAGGAACGAAGGTGAGTGGGTATAGAAGAGGGTGAATTGGGAAAGTAGTTGAGGGAATTGGATGAATCTCTTCAAATTATATCAAATGGAACACTCCAAAATGGTTTCTCATGGGTGAGAAATAAATGTTGATTCATAGAAAGAAGTATTAGAGCATATAGCTTTCTTTATGGAGACATGGCAAGTGTTTGAAAAAATAGGTATTAGGCTGAGAGGTTTATTTCACTTACACTCAATGGTTATTGTATATTACTGGAAAAGTACAGAGGCAGGATCTTGAGACAGCTCTATTCACATTGTCTATCCTCAGGAGAGTGAGTAATGAATGAACTCATGCAGACTGTTTACTACTCAGCTATCTCTAAAATCTAGCACAGCCATTTTCCCAAACTGGGTAGTAAATCAGTGGTATACGAATGAAAGTTGGGAGCCCATTCCAAATAGAGGGATGCTCTCTCAGCCTGGGCACATGGGGAAAGGCTTAGGACCTGCCCTGGATGAAAAGACAGACTCTGGAAATCCCCCCAATGAGGGACTAACCCGCGACAGGGAATGCTATGGGGTTTGGGTGGGTGAGTGAAGGTGGGGCTGATGTAGGTACAAGGGAGGAAGGGTGGGAGAAGGAGCTGGGATTGACATACAAAGTATTCACATTTCTAATTTAAATAAAAACATATATTGAGGAAATAAAGAAACCCAAGGATATGGAACAGTGCAGTTCATTCATACCCTCAGTTTCCTTCATGAATCCAGTGCACACTCAGGAGAATTTTAGAAACCTGGTTTAATCCTGAGTGTAAAAAGTCACATCTTTTGTCTTTTAGCCTCTTTGATGGAATAGTTCCCTGAAGGAGACACTCCCATGATCCAACACTCAAATGTGTCCTATTTGCCTACAAACCAGAGCAGTATTCCCCCATTTCATGTGCTTTGTGTATGCATTTATTTCAGTCTACTAGTGGTTTTTATTGGTGCTTTTATTATAAATTTAGAATGCGTGGAGATCCGTTTTCAAGTAAGCAATCAAAATACTTTGAGATCGTCTTCATTTTGAGTTCATTACAATGGTGACCTATCCAGAGTAAGAGGCTGACATTGTTACTCTGGGTCCTTACTCAATTGAGCAAGAAGCAGAGTTTCCTCTGTGTCCTCAGCAAATTCCACACCATTCCAAAGCTTTGAGAAATGTGTCTGTTAGGCAACTTCTGCTGTTGTTAATGTTTAATCAACTGAAAATTTGCCAAACACTCATTCAAAGATCAGTGTTTAAGTACAGGACAATTCCACGTTTATGTCATTATGCGTAATTGAGTTTTTCTATTGGGAAATGGTATATCTGCCACATAAGTGACTTATGTAATACAGTAGAACTTCTGACATAGACAACAATATTTTGCTCATCCATGTAACTAAGGATTGAACATCTTTGTGACTGTTTGTTGGTTTGGGTGTCTTTAGTTAAATTGTCAAGTAAGAGTTACATGACTCCAAAATACCATGATAAATTCTGTGATAAGACCCAGTAGTATCCCATGACTTTAGGGATAGACTAGTTGTCCTCTGACCTCTGTTGGCAGGATGGGAACTGAACCCAGGCCTTCTAGAAAAGCAACACATTCTGTTGGCTTGTACTAATACACATTATACCTCTATAAAAACACATTACACCTCTATAAAAACACATTTTTATGATACAATAATAGTGAATGTATCAGTAAGTGAACATGATTTCTTTGTTTCACATTCCACAAAAAGAGTCAATTGTATGACTAAAACAAGACTCAATATTAAATCATTTTATGACTTCCTTTCCTAAGTATGATAAAAAGGAATGTTTACTTTTCTGTGCATTTTAACTAAAGTATATTTAGATCACATTCCCATTTCCCTTTCTTCCCTACAGGACTCTACATACTGAAAATTCTTTCGTATCCCTTCAAGTCTCAAAGTGATAGTCTCTTCTTCCTTTGAAATTACTGGAGACTTTGCGGGGGTGTGGGGGTGTGGGAAGACAGGAGGGAGAGGGAGCTAGGATTGACATGTGAAGCAAGCTTCTTTCTAATATACATATAATATTGTTAAATGCCACCCCCACACATATATTACTACAACCTACTGTATTCTGGTTTTTTGTTTGTATTTACTGAGATTTAGTGATGACTACAATTTTATTGGACCAGCAATTGAGGGTTCTTTCCTAAGAGACTCATTCTCCCTTTCTCAGCAGTCATTCATTTTCTTCAATTCCTTGTCTAGAAGCATAAACCTCTGAGATTCCTCCCAATATTCTCTCTAAGCTAGTCTATTGATATTGTCTATGTTCAGTTCTTGTTTATTCCTCCTTTGCCGTGAAAGATTGTTTTACAGAAGACTTTCTGATGCTTACACTCTTTCCTTCTACCTCTGCTATAATATTCTCTGATCCATAGGTGCTGGAGTCGAAATGTAGATGTACCCACTTATCTCTCTTAATCTCTGCTTGATATCCACTGGTACATTCTGGTGATGGACTGTTTGCTATAGAGAGAAACCTCTTTTAGAGTGTCTGTGTATCTTTATCTTCTTAGAAAAACAACTCTTATATTCTTTTATTCCTTGTACTGTTTTCTTCGTTTCTGTTGAATTTATTTATGCTTTAATTTTTATTAATCCTTGCAATCTACTGCTTGGGGGCTTGGTTTGTTCTTTTTTGAGATTAGTTACATGCATCATTGGGTCATATATTTGTTTATATGCATACTAGAGTTTTGTGTGCTGTCAATTTTAACTTTTAATACTCAATTTTCCTATAAGATACATAGAGTTATTTTACTTTTCTGAAATTTTTGAGGCTTCCTTTGTTTACAGGAATATGCTACATTTAAGAGGAGCTTCTATATGCTGATGTGTGGCATATGTATTCTGTAGTGCTCAGGCAGAATATTATCTTACTTTTCAGTTTGATCCATTGAATGAAGGTATCATTTAATTCTAAGGTGTTATGGCTATATTCTCTCTGTATGTACCATCAATTGGAAAAATTGTTGTTTGATATCATATGGTATTACTGGTTTTATGTTGATCAATGTTTTTATTTCCATTTGGTATTTTCTTATAAAGATCATGTACATAACCTGGAATACATATAAATTATGTATTTGGAATATATATGTGTGTGCCTCTGTGTGTTTTTGTGTGTGTGTGTGTGTGTGTGTGAGAGAGAGAGAGAGAGAGAGAGAGAGAGAGAGAGAGAGAGAAAGATTGAGAGAGAGTCCCAAGCTGGCCTCCTAGTCATCAGTCTGGGGTCCAAGAGCTCTGCCTTGTACAAGTCAGCTGTTTCAGTGGGTTAAACCAGTCCAGTATTGACCTCTTTGCTCATCAGTCCTCCCTCAGAGTGGCTATACTATTAAGGAGGTGGTTTTACATGTGATTATGTCCAATGGTGACAACAGTATCAATTGAGTTTCTACCTTATTACACAATGGGTAAGAATGAGAGGAGCACAATGATCATTGTCTCAGGTTCTCTCTGATAGGCTGCATCATCCCTGGATGAAGAATTGCAGCCACGTGTCTGGAGTAGATTTTTTTGCATCACAAAAATATATTTTTATCGTCTTCAAACTGATCTTAGTACTATAGTCCAGAAAATTTCTGTCTTTGATATTTATGAGAGGCTATGACCCTCTTGACTTAAGTTGGAATTGTCACTGTACATTGTCACCTACTTTAAAGTATCTAATGCTAATACTTTCCCTCATTCTGTTATTCGATGAATTCAAAGGTGGTGAAGATTTCCTGATGCATTTGTTCTATTTTAGTATCATAGGTAGTATTTACACTAGAAGCTACTTCATGTATAAATATCGTGTTTCACATCTACCTAAGTAGTTTTCACTATTGATTCAATATAGGGCATCAGACTAAAGACATCTTTTCATCAGAGTAAGATTTTTAAGGTGTATGAATGTGAATGTTAACTTACAATTTGAACCAGGGAAAAGAAGAGAGTGTTGACTGAATGTTTAATTCTTCACTGGATTCCATCTGATTCAACTAATGTATATGAGGTATTAATATAATCATGTTTTAAAGCATGCATATCCATGCGACTAGGTGTCTTGCTACTTTAGTAGAGGTCATCCAGAGAGTTTGATTAATTCCGTGATCTCACAGTTAACAAATTGCCAGCTCATGACAGCACTGTCAGACTGTATTGTCTTACTCCTCTGACTACAGTAAGATGGTTCCATGAGGAAAATCATGTTTTTTCTTTTTATTAAGTTCTTTTTTGACTATGACAGTAAGCATCTTGGAATTTATACTGTACATTTATTTCTCTTTGTGTTGGAAGATGTTTAGCTTAGATTGTTTCTGCTATTTATTCCTTCTTCATTTGCTAGAGAATTTCAGGTCTTCTACTTTTTGGTTTTTCAAGGAAACTTGAAACCTATTTAAAACATCTTGAGCACATCAACCTCACCATTCTAAAAAAAAGTTGTTTTGATGAAAACCACAAATCTAAAAACGAGTCTTCTATGAGGTGGAAATATAAATAGCTTAGTTTACATTCACATGTATTCTTTTACTATAAGAGCAGTCTTTGCTTACAGTATTTGATTGAATGCTTCTGTCTGAAATTAGGGGAGTGGGTCAAGTGTGCTAAGTGAAAGAGCATCAGAATGGATTTGTACATTTTGAATGTCTTTCACCAGGGAAGGACTATTTCAAAAGGACCATCATGGAGATAAATGGAAAGAAGAATGTGACCTCATGATGATTTTTTTAAAACAAGTAAGTTCCTACCATAGGTTACAGGATATCCCCTATGTGGAAGGAATTGGCAATAGGGTGGGAGGCTGGGGGGGAGGATGGGGGAGTAAGGGAGAGGGAACTGGAATTGACATGTAAAAAAGCTATTTAAAATTAAAATAAAAAATTTAAAAAAAGAATTTAGTAACATATCTAGGCTTGGAATGTGTGTTGCTGATCCTTCATTTCGCTTATTTGTCTGAACCAGGGAATTAGCTGCTTTTCAGGTCCTTTGAGCCTATACTTTCAGGAATCTGCACCTTCCTGGGATTTATAAATAAAGGCTGGAAAGCATCACTGAAAACTGCAGAAGAGGGAACATGAGTGATGTCCTATACATGGAAGATATCTAGAGAATGTGGAGAGAAACTGAGGGAAAAGTCCAAGGAATCAGCTTTTCCAGGACTCTCCCATTACCCTAGCTACATGAAGGCTTTAAAGTACTTGGTAGTTTTTGAATAAACTGCACCAAGTAGGAATTACCACTGAGTAATTACATGACAATGACTGAACTTTCCTGAAAAGGCATTCCTAACATCAATGTGCACATTTGTTTGTCCACTTATAACCATAGTTTTCAAGGGTATCATGTGTTTGTCATAATTTCAGTAGCTGTTTTACAATGAATTGATGTAATGGTTTCCTAAAAATGGTTATTTTCCATGCTGAGGAATGAAGGTTGACATATATTAATTATACACCTTCCTACTTTATTAATAGAACAGAATGAGGATATGTTATAGTTTTTCTTTATTTGGTACTGTAATTTTTATATAAATTCATGCTGAAAGATTATAGGATCAATGGATTTTAATATGTGTACAATCATTAGGACAGGCAATTGGATGGGGAACTATGTGTGAATATTACTGGATAAGTTCAGAGACTAGGAGAAATGGAGGCATAAAGAAATATCTCACCATTTTTATAAAGAAATGTCTAAAAACAATGAAAACTTGATTTGCTATTCAAAAAAGTAAAGATTCAAGACAGGAAAAAATTTCTTTGACCACTATTCAACTATTTTGTTGTGTGCTTACTTCAAACACAAAACTTCGTATCTGAATCATCGATTTCTGTGTTTTCAAAAATCAACGAGAAATCTAATTGTGAAACTCAGGTAATCAGAGCAATTTTTGATGTAAATTCTTGGACTTAATTTCCCTATGGAGTTTAAATGTTCAAATATAGAAGTTATCAAAATGTAATCATTGTAGATGGAAAATTGGACAATTTTTAAAAAAATAAACTTATGGGAGAATTAAGGTATTGAATGGGAAAACTGCCCAAACATAATATTTTCAGGCAGTAAAGGCAAAAGTAAGGCAAGAAATAACTAATCAAAGAAAAAACTCTTTATATTTTTGCCACAGTGGAGGGAATTTAAAATTTGAGGATATATGGACAAATAAACAATCATGCTTTTATATCATATTTATTATAATTTGACTTTCTAATTTTCAGGCTTTTCTAAATATATAGGCTCGCCTATTATGTTACTTAAGGTATCGCATTGATAGTTTACATTCAAATTCATGTACAGAAATTAACATTCATTTTTAAAGTTCCCTGTTAAAAAACCAATTGCATTTATTTTATGATAACTAATTTCCCATGTCTTGATCTTTTATGTACAGACAGGATATTGACCTAGTCAGTCATAGGATTTCCTAGAGGTAAGAACTAGTAGCAAGCAGCTCTGCTTCTCTGATATTCCAACATTTTCCCTTATATCTGACTCCAGGTTTTTATTACCATGACCAGTTAGAATTCCCACTACAATATTACTCATTCATCATTAGTTGTCATGAGAAATGAAAAATAGACTTAAATCCAACTGTGTCTGTAAGATTCCCCATTCAAGTTCCATACTGCTTATATTTTATGAACAATTTTCTTAAAATCAGATATCATATTAGATTCAGAGACAGAAAATGAGACCCTTATGACATACATTATTTATATCATTTGACAGAGTACCTTTTACCCTAATCCACTGCAGGAATCTTCCAGAAAGGCTCCGCACACTTCCACCACAGGAAGTGATGCAGAAGTAAACCAGATGAGTCAAGGTAAGCGTCATCATGAAGTCATTTTATGTAAGACAAAAAGCTGGTATGTTACAATAGCCAAAGAAATCAGGGAATAAATTCATGCTTACAGCAATGATAGTGGTAATAAGACCCATATATTTATAAATGGGAGCAATGTGTAAAATTGAAGTAGTCACAGAATGATCTATGAGTTTTCTTCTATGTGACATATATAGGGTATTAATGGGTCCACTTTGTCCATTGTCTCAACAAGGCATAACTGAAGGGTTCACACAGTACAATCTCTTATTTGGAGATTTTTTGTATTTATTTTATACACATAATTATTTAGGAAGCTTCTACAGTAGTATGTTTCCATGTGCCTTTTCAAGTGGAAATTAGTAAATTGCCCCTCCCATTTAATCCTCCTAGTGTCTATCTATTGGTGTGTATTTTACTTCCATTTACTGGAGTGATCCTTTGCTGCAGTCCCTTCTTGAAGCAAAATCTCTCTGGTCTGATTTTTTTGGCATACTTGTTGAAGGCTTAAATGCTAACACCCACAAATAAGGGAATATATGCCATATTTGGGTTTGGATCTGGGTTTCCTCACTCTCCATGATTTTTTTGCTTCATCTTTTCATACATAATCTTCAAAATTTCTATTTTGATCGAGGCAAAATGGTGGAAATCCATCACATTTTCAATCTATATTCGTCAGTTAAATGACATCTAGGCTCTTTGTAGAATCTGACTTTCATAAATAGATCAATAATGAACATTCATGAGCAGGTATTTATGTATTAGCACATAGAGTCTTTGGGTAAATGATGAACAGATGTATAGGTGGACTTCTGGCGTGCAGAGAAAATTCCAAATTGTTTTATGTAATGGATGTACATGTTTGCATTCTCACCTGTAATGAATAAGTTTTTGTTTTTCACCACATCCACATATGAATGAATAGTCATTTGTTTAGTTGATCTTAGCCCTTTAGACAGGAGCAAAATGAAGTCTTCAAGTAGTTTTGGTTTGCATTCTCCTGATTCTCGCCCCTATGTGCCTCATGTTTTAAAAATTCTCTTTGTGTTCATCTGTACCATTCATATGGGGTTATTGGTTTTATGGGAGTCCAATTTTTTCTTCTTTATATATTTCAGATACTAACTGCATGTCACCACCGTGTTTGGGAGACACTTAACTATTTGTTTTTCTGGATTCCTTATAAAAAATTATGAGACTATAAGGGTATGGACTTCTATCTGTAGATCAATTTGTCTATATTGATGATAAACCATGCTGTTTGTATTGCTCTAGCTCTGTAATAAAACATGTGAATTACATGTAGCTTGAGGTCCATATACTGACTAAATATCTCATTTCAAAATCTATTCAGCTGAGGGATAACTTGCAACCAATCTGCAAACCTGAGTCTGTAACACAGCAATCTCAAGCAGGAAAATTTCGAAAGTCACATATATGTGATCATATACTACATACACACAAACTTCTCAGTACCAATTGTATCTAGATAGTATTGACAGTAGGCTTTGTAATAAGCAATACCATTGTACCAGTATCAAGCATGCTTCAAAACATTCACAGTCACAATAAAATACTTCTAAATTTAACCTCATTGTTAATGTTTAATACTCATGTATGAACTTCTTAACTTTCCAGTGTGCAATCATTCGGCTTATTAGTGTCTTATAGAAGTCATGAGACTTCCCCAATATCTGAATGTCATTTCTTAAGTGAGACTGGAACTACATGAGGGGCTGAAACTGCTGCCTTGCGGGGGTCTAGAGGAGAGGCAGGAGGAGGAACGGGGACATTTTTGAAGAGTCGAGGCTGGCTTGCATCCACTCAGCTCTTGGAGCTTCTCATATTTCTTCTTCTTCCTTGGGTGTTCATCATCAGACATCTGCAGGCACCTTCTAGGGATGCTCATCTGACCTGCGTCGGGAGCCTCTTCACAGTCACTCCTCCACTTGGCAGGTACCTGCGATTCCTTGTTATCCCAGTTCATCTTCTGCTCCATGAGCAAGGAGCCAGGCAGGTTGGAGGCAAACTTAAAGCCAGGGCCTTGCTTTTGTGTTCTGGTCTTGCCAGCATGGTAACACTTCAGATACTCCCAGCAATTGGGAAGTTCTTTGTTGACCACTCCCTCTGATTCCTTAATCTTAAGGCATCCTGGGTGGATGATCTCATTGCAGATGGAGCACTCCATGAGCATGAAGTTAAACTTGCCTTCCTCCTCTTCTGCTGTATCCTCCTTCCCTCCCTCGCCACACACAAGGCATACAGCGGTGTGGGGCAGCATTGTTGCGATGCACTGCAGGATGATGCCACTCTGCTTCATGTACCTGGGGCCTCCAGAGTTCTTCATATCCTTGCAAAATCGGCACTCTAGGCAGTCCTTCTGCAGGCAGGCCTTGTGCTTGAGGCATTGCATCCTGTGCCTGCCACCTCCTGCTGTGGTTGTATTAGCACCCAAAGTCACCTCTGAGGCTGGGCCCAACTTGCAGGGGTTGTGGACGGCCTCTGATTCATAGTCGTAATCCTTGGCACTGGAAGGACATGGCCATGGCTCATGGTAGGCCCAGACTTTCTAAAGCTGGCATGGCTGGAGAGCCACCATGGCCTGCAGGTCTAGGGTTAAGGTTAAGTTTAGGCATTCTTCCATGTTGTCTTGTGGTTCACAAGATTTTTAGTTTCATGTGGTTCCTTTTATTACGTCTTGGAAATTACTTGGTTGTTAAGGGAATGTTGACAAATGCACAGGCAAATAACAGGACTTCCCCAACACTTGGTAGTGTGTGTACAACCAGTTTCCTGTAGAGAAAGTCTTTTGTTGTGCTAATACGTTGATCATTATTCTGTACCTTTCTGCCTTTTTGGTGGGATACCTGGTTAATTGGAAGTTGAGTATTGTGCAGAGTTTGATATAAGAATCAGATTTTATTCATCTACCTACAGCTGTCCAATTTTACCAGGACCCTTTGTTTTCTATAATGTGAACTGTTGGCGTCTTTTCCAAAAATAAAGGGTATGTAAGGCTATGGGATTTTATTTGTATCCTACATTATCTGACACTGATGAATAGGGTTGTTTGCCCTATATAAATTAGAAAAAAGGTTGCTTCACATGTCAATTCCAGCTCCCTCTCCATTTCCCTCCCCTCCTCCTGTGCCCTTCCACCAACCCCCACTATCTCCTCATTTCCCCAGGGAGGGTGAGGCCCTCCATGGGGGTGAACCATAGTCTGTCATTTCATCCAGGATAGGGCCTAGACCCTACCCCAAGAGTTATGGGTGAGAGTGCAACTCTCATTGTCAGATGGGAGTCCAAAGTTGATTTGTATACCCTGGATAAATAATGATCTACTACCCAAGGCTCAATAGATTACCTAGTCCTCCTCACTGACACACACATTCAGGGGGTCCTGATCAGTCCCATGCTGGATTCCCAGGCATCTGTCTGGGATTCAAGAGCTAACCCTTGTCAGTTTAGCTGTTTCAGTGTGTTAAACCAGCCCAGTCTTAATGCCCTGTCTTAATTAGTCCTCCCTCTCTGTCACTGGATTTCTTGAGTTCAGCTCAGTGCTTAGCCATGGGAGTCTTCCTCTCCATCCATCAGTCACTGAATTAAGGTTCTGTTTCCCAGACTCTCTGGCCATGGGATTGTAGGCTGGCAATGTCAGGAAGAATATAAAACTATCATATGCAGTTCCTCATTTCAAAGCAAAATTAGTTATTTCCTTTTAATTATCCACTTTACTTAATGTACACATTTCAATGAAATAAGTATTGAGAAGAGTTCACATAGATACCAAGCACCCTATGTTTCCAGTTTACACAGTCTGTTCAGAGAAAAAACATAAAAATATTATGTTCACTGAAGTCTCAGGATATTGTGAAGGCATTGTGTAATGTCTTGAAGCTATAAAAATTTCCTTAGTTAATATTGACTACATGCAGAGTCCCTAAACACTGGGTAGTACTGATGAGGAGAGCAGCCAATAGCTTTCAAAATTGCCTTTGAAAAGATATATGAAATTGCTCCATCAAATAATTTGAAATGTAAAAAGAGATACATATGAAAAATGATCCCCTGTGATCAAGTTGTTTTCGTCTCAGAGATGCAGAGATGATAAATACATAAATCAACATTTTTTTCTTTAGAGACAGGATTTCTCCGTGGAGCTTTGTAGCCTGTCCTGGAACTAGCTCTTGTAGACCAGGCTTGGTCTAGAACTCCCATAGATAAGAAGTCAATAGATTTAATAAAGCACTGACGTGGAATTAGAGATAAAAATCACATAATTTTCCTGATAGATGCAGATAAGGCCTTCCTTCATGATAAAACTCCCAGAGTTAGTACTACAGAAAGGATCATACCTCAATACAATAAAAGCTATCAGCCAACATCATCCTAAATGGAGGATAATATGAAGTCATCACTTAAAAGTCATTAAGACATCAGGTTGGCTGTGACCCTCAGTCTTGTTTAATATTGTACTCAAGACAATTAGCTGGAGCAATAAGGCACGAGAAGTACGTTAAAGGGAGACAAATAGGAAAAGAGAAATCAATACTGTTTGTCTTATTTATGGTTTCAATTTTAGGAAAGATACACCATAGCATGGATACTCTTAGAAAGTAAAACATTTAATTCGGGTGGATTAGAGTTTCGAAGGTCTTATCCATTGTCATCATCTTGAAGGGACACAGCAGCAGGCAGACATGGTCCTGGATAAGGTGCTGAACGTTCTGCATTTTGACCAGTAGGCAGAAAATGAATCTGTTTCTACCTTGGGCATAATATGAGCATAGGAGAAAACAAAGCCATACTACACAGTAGCACACTTCCTCCAACAAGGTCATACCTACTTCAATAAAGCAACACCCACTAATAGTCACACTTCCTGTGAGTGTATGGGGTCTGAGTGCATTCAAAGGGGCACATTGTTTAAAGAAATTTTCCTGATAATAGATTAGAGCTTTATTTAGTTTATAAACATCTTCCCAATTTATTTGGGAAAGCAAGCTAGTGTTAACAATTCATAATCAAAATAGCTACAATTGTTAATATTGATCATCAGGTCCAACACTGCGAATGTGTTTGCTCTCTTCTGTGTTCCTCTTACAAACAAAGTGCCATGAGAAATGAGAGATAGATTTAACTTTACTCTATGTAATAGTTTTGCTATTAAAATATTTCTATTTGACTTCAATATATACTATTATAATTCACATTTGTTCAAGTATATTCACCATAAAATTAGGAATTCAGTTATGTTCTTGGATTCAAATAAGACATTTCTAAAACATGTTACCAATACTCATGTGACAGAGTGTGTCTGACACTAATGGACTGCAGGTAACTTCCACAGAAGGACCCCCAAGGTTAAGTACTGAGCTGAAATCAAGGAAGCCAGTAACAGAGAGGGAGGACTCATGACCAAAGGGATTAAGACTGGGCTGGTTTAACCCCCAGAAACAGCTGACCTGATTTATGTCCCACTGAATCCAGTTATGCCTGACCGTCTGTGAATTCATGTGAAGGCACCGATTAGGAAACAAACAATTAGCCAGCTGTCAAAAGCCCACAGATAAACTAGTCTCCCCCTTTCAAAACTATCAGTTGTTAACAGCTCCTCAGCTAGTGCTGGGGCCTTTGGAGATGATTCCTCATTCCTGCTGGAAACTTGACTATCTAGATCTTGTACAAGTCTAATGCAAGACACACAGTTGCTTTGAGTTGATGTGAGTATGAGTATGTCCTGTCCCATAAGGCATTGCAGTGTACTCCTCTCCAGTTTCAGGCTCTTACGTTTTTTCTCACCATTTTTCCTCTTTGTTTCATGAGTGTTCTGTAGTGGGAGGTTAAGACATTAGCAATCCACAGATGAGTATGCCTAGTAGCTTATTCTCATCATGCTAACTAATTATGAGTTTATGCATCTACCACTAGACTCTGCAAAATGTATCCTCTGACCAAAGCTGAGAGTAGAACAAACCTTCTTGTCACTTGTGTTCTACCACCTCTCAACATATACTTTATTTAATTTTAAGATCATGAAGGATGCATGTGCCAGTTAAAGAAGGCACCAAGGGGAAGTCAGAAGGGAGAGACAGGGAGTCAATGAGGAGGCCTGGGCTACCTATGGGGTCCTGAGCAGTGGACCAGTGTTTATCCCTCGAATACTAACAGACACATGTGTCCATAACACAAAGAGGGTTGGTCTCTCTGCCTGGACTCTTAGGGAAGTGCCTGGATCCTACCCTGAGTGAAATGATAGACTCTAGATATCCCCTATGCGGAAGGAGTTGGCAATAGGGTGGGAGGATGGGGGGCATGATGGGGGGTATGGGAGGAGGGTAGGGAGAGGGAACTGAGATTGACATGTAAAACAAGCTATTTAAAATTAAAAAATCTTAAAAAAAATAAAAAAGAGAGACAGCAGGAGGAGGGAGGAGAGGCACAGAAGTCAGAGGATGAAAGGACACACAGAGAAAAGACCATGACAAGGCGGGGTTGAATGATGGAGCTACATGTAGCAGGAGTTCTAATAGGTCTTAATAGTAAAAGCCCAGAGTCCAGTATCAGGGGGAGAAAGAAGAAGGATCAGAGAAGCGTGGCAGCCAGCCACTAGAGTTCTTGCCGCTATGATATCCTTAGACTGAAGAGACTGAGCTCCTGTCTCCTCCTACTTAATCACTTCCTGTCTGTCTGTACAGACCTCCAGACCTCTAGGGTTACCTAGTGGCTAGTTCTGCCCTCTGATCTTCAGGCAAGCTTTATTTGTACAAACAAGATAGGACCACAGCTACAAGCCAAGGTTTTTCTGCAACTATGAAGTTCCACAAGCTGTGAGAGAGGTGTAGAGTATTTCTTTCCTAAGTTCCTGTTAAGGACACATGACCCAGAAGACACCTTGATTCCAAACACTTGCCTCTAGAACTATGAAACAATAAATGTCTGTTGTATTAAGCCCTCCAAAAAATGGTGATTGGCTGTCAAGATTGAACCAGAGTAGGCCACTGCAAGATATGCTCATGTTGACCTAGGTGTGTGATAAGCTGACCTTACATCCATTCATGAACTGTTTTCCTGATCTGAGGTTTTTTGGTTGCTTTAAAAGATGCCTGTCCTGTGACAATAAATGAGTTCCTGCTTGACTAGACTCCCTGCTGCTTCTGATTCTTGCCTGGACCTGGGAGGCTGATGAACAGGCAAGAGGCATAATTAGCTTTCCTTCTTTCTCAAACTGAGCTCAGCCTTCTGTGGTTGGCATAAGACCCTAAAAGATCATAGGTTAATGTAAAGCTTTTTTTCATAGTCCGTCATGTTAGAATTCACTCATCACTGCTTCATTCTATAGACCCACCCCCCCAGTAAGTGGAACTATCAATACCGCATATTCTCCCTCAATGATTGAATTTTAAATATATAAATGTTTCTGCATCATCATTTGCAGTTTGATGAAAAGATACATGGAGGAATATTCTTTACAAAATCACTGATATAAGGGAAAAAGTACATGTGATTTGTCAATATTTGTATTTTAGATGGTTAAACCTCTGAGGAAAGACATGATAATATTTTAATTTGAACACTATTTGCATAATAGAATTTGTCCTTTAAATGGTGGAAGGATGATAGGGAATAGGAAATTTACTATGAATTTTCATCGATTCAATGACTCTGTATTAGTTACTGAAGCCATGCATCAAACACCACTTGACAAACAAAGGTTCACTTATGCACATCGTTTACAGTGTTGTAATTCAATGAAATGAGGAAGTCATGGCAGTAAATTAGTAGAAGGAGTGAAGACTGTGGGATTGGAGAAGTCCATGCTGTGGGAGACCTGAAAGCTGAGCAGGCAGAAACTAAGCATTTGGCTTAATTGTCAAAGGAACAGCTCTAGATCTAATATACAGGGCATTCCTCACTTTTAGAGATCCCACAGGACTGCCAAAATGGCATCACCATTATTTAAAAAAAGCATTTTCTACTTGTGAAGCTAGACTTTTCACAAATAACTCATTACATTCCATACATAAGATCATAGAAATCTCATAAGGTAAACTGCATTTAGTGCAACATGCAGTGTCCCAGTATGATTAACAACTCCAACAATGTAAGAAAGTCTGAGGTTCAAAGTGTCTTTTGGGGCTCAAAGTATTGATCCTTTAAAAAATCAAAATGAATGTTGAGTCTTTACACAATACAATATCACAGATTAGATTAGACCGGCATTTTAAAATGAAATTATAGGTGACAGTAAGGAAAGTCTTGTCCAAAGCAATGAGAAATACCAATGGGAACACTCCAAATAATGTCATTCAATGTCGAGGAGGTGGGGAATGTGATTGCAAGAAATGGACTCCAAGAGGCATACTTGGAACCTTTTCAGCCTTCCCTTCAGCCTTCCACCTGGCCTCTCTCCCAGGCTTGGTGCACTTGTTCACTGCAGCCTTCCTTACAAATATCCCACATTCCTGCACCTCCAGCATTCTAACGTGACCATGGCAACTGCAACCTGACCCTCATGCATAGCCTATCTTGGAGCTGTCAGCACGGAAACCTATTATATGTTATCTGAACAACACTGGCTTTATTCGATATAGTTATACTTGTCTTAATGTCAACCTAACTTTTGCTGATTTGGCAGAGAGGCTCATTGGGGTGCAAAAACTTTTCAGCAGTAAACCAAACAGATACTGTCCTCCTCAAAGGTCACTATGATTCCTCATGGCAAAATGAATGGAGGTAGAACACTGACATTCTGCATGTTTGAACACTATGGCAGCACAAGCAAGACCTGATCTGATGCCGACTTGAGCAGTGGCTGGGAACTTAGACAACAGCTGTAGTGGCTTTTGAGTGCTGGGGATGTAGAAAATTCAGAAAAACACTGACAAGTTCTGAAGAGTTGATTTTGCCATATTTTTTTTTTACTTAAGACCTCGCTCATGGGTAACAAACAAACGAAGCAACATAAGCAGTCTTCTCCTCTGGAGTGCCTCTTAGAAATCTTAAAACCCATTTTCTTAATCCTTTTCATTAAGGCATCCAGACTCACTTATCTCAGTGCTACCAAATGGTTCTCTAGAACCTGATATTTTATGGGACCTTTATAGTCACTGCCAGTGTTCTTGTCCATGGAAGGAGTTACCCTAGGTCCAAGCTTTTCTCTATGTCTCTGCTAAGCATTCTCTTCAGCATTCTCTTTCTTCTTCTAAATCTCATTCTTCTAGCTTTGAAAGCTAAACCTTAGGAAAGCTCCCACTGGTCCCAGAGGCTTCTTGTCACTTCCCATTGAGGCTAAGCCTACCTTAGGTCAGGAAGCAACTTCCACACAGGAATGTCCTGTTTGGTCTCTCCTGTTCATTCAGCTTCAAATGACAAATTCCTGTTTTGCATCCAGCTGGCCTTCTATCATATTTCTTGTCCTCACAGATGC
Source organism: Mesocricetus auratus (assembly GCF_017639785.1). Classification (NCBI taxonomy): domain Eukaryota; kingdom Metazoa; phylum Chordata; class Mammalia; order Rodentia; family Cricetidae; genus Mesocricetus; species Mesocricetus auratus. The sequence continues at coordinate 1,840,378 of NW_024429233.1, read as the reverse complement.
CAACAGCTCTTCATTGCCTGGCTTAAGTTAACGTGTGCTCGGGACACTATAAAAGCTGTTCTTTTTTTTCCCCACTAATGATGTTAGTGATTTTTGATTTTTTACTGCTCAGAACCACAACCCGGCACTGGCCACTCATTCATTTCTTAGAGCTACAGGTGTTTCACTCGTGGAGAAAAATGGCCACTTTTGCCAGCAGACAGGTATGTGCCTATGGAGGCTGCCATCTTGGCAACTTAAACATGCAGCCTAACTTGGAAACGTGTTTACTGACACTGCCATGTTTACCTCATGACCTAGCTGTAGGCACGGCCACGCAGTCCAGCCAGTTTCTGCTGGCAAAGCCTGCTGACACATACAATTCATTTACTTTTTGTCTCTTTTGCACTTTTATTTTTGCCTCTCATTTCTTCTTTCACTGACTTGGTTTTACATGGCTTGTTTATGAAATACTGTGCCTTTCATGGTCCCCTGTTCTATCTACAAGGGATCTGTCTTCTCATCACTGACTGTCTCTTTAAACCTGTCTGCCTGCTACAACCTGCGAATCAGAATTTACACTCTGGTTCCCGCCTTTACCTGTTTGATATATCTACTTATCTCTGTCAACTGAAATTTAATTGTTATGTTTAAAGGTATAAAGGTCTATTTCAAATTAACAGAATATTTATACTACCCAGTCATTCCTGTAAACAGTTTACAAACCCAAAGCTTCCATCACATATGTACTTAAGACAATCACTAAAGATAAAATTTAAATACTAGAGGGTTAGTAGGTGTGGTGCCCTGTAAGATAATAGCCCCCAAAGAAAGTAGCACTATTAGGAGGTTTGGCTTTGTTGTAAGTGTGGTCTTGTTGGAGGAAGTATCATTTTGGAGATGGGCTTTGAGATATCAAATTTGCTCAATCCACACACAGTGTGTCAGGCCATATCCTGTTGCCTGTGGCCCTAGATGTAAGAATTCTCAGCTACTTTTCCAGCACCAAGTCTGCCTGCACAACACCATGTCCCACCATGATAACAGATTTAATCTCTGAACTCAAAGCCACCACAATTAATGTTTTCTTGTACAAGCGTTGCTCTGTTATGACGTCTTTTCACAGCAATAGAAACCCTAAGACAACAGGATTACAAAGAACTCCACCTAGTCTATTCCTCAGATTTGAGAAAAAAATACTAATACACCGGTCTTCTACAGACAACAGTGGGTCCTGCAAGTTTCAGCATAATTGCCCTGTCATATGTTATCCATGACAATATTTCGTTCTTCTAGTCTTGCTGGCCCCTCTTCTGTGATGGTTTTGAGCCTTTGGGGAAGGGGTGATATAGAGGTTCTATTTGAGACTGAGTATTCTGGAGTCTCAGAATGTTGAGTCTGTATTAACTAGTCCATTGCAAAAGGAAGCTTCTCTGAGGAGGCTTGAGGGATGAACTAACATAATAACAATACCAAGCATTTAGAACAGACCTTTGAGTTTAAAGCTGAACATACCCTGATCCTCGTACAGTTCTGGGTGAGAGCAAAGTTTATGACGTGTCTATACTTGGTATCATTCTCAGTGCAGCTGACATCCAAATGAACTGTAATTCATGCCATAATTCTAAAAGACAAATCATCACAGTGCAGGAATTGGGAACCAGGAAGATAATATCTAGAATCTCCAAAGTAAAAATGTGATGTAAATTGTTTCCACTAACTTCCAGGAATAAGATCCAAACTTCGCACTTGTGTACTTCAAAGACAAACTGGAAAGATAACTAGGTAGGTAAAAATGCTCCCCCATCTTCAGAAGGCCAGAGTTCAAACCATAGCACCTACATTTTTGTCTCAAAACTGCCTGTAACTCCAGCTCGGTGGTATCTGATGTGCTCCCCAAGCTTCCACAGACACCTCCATGCAAGCACATAGAGATCCAAATATACACACAGAAATAATAAACTTCTAAACCTGAAGATTTTGCATATTAACTGTTGGTTACTATCCATTTGCTATAAATAACAACAAAGACGTTTGTCCATTAACACAATATTGTAATTTTAATAATCTAAAGAAATAGCTATTAACTTGTGGGTAGCAATCACAAAGTGGATCATATACCCTACTTATCAGATATATATACATATTTTATAATTCATAGCTGCAGGAAATTTAGTTATGAAGTAGCAATGAAACTTTATTGTTTCAGGTCATCAAAACATGAACTGGTCTAAAGAGTTATAGCATTAAGGACGTCGAGAACCATTGTATAATTAGATTTTTTTTTACTTTTAAAAACATATTTACTTTACGGATATGTGTGTAACACTGTGTGCATGTGTACCATGTGTGTACAAAACATGGAGCTCAAGAGGGCATCAGATCCCAGGGAACCATACTTGCATGTGATTGGGATTTGCTATGTGATTCCCTGCAAAAGCAATGAATAAATGTTGTTTATTTAAATTAGAAACAAGCTTGTTTGAATACACTTAATCTGAGCTATTTCTCCAGTCCTTTTACTTTTTTCAAGAACTAGAAATAAAATTCTTCCTAGTTCAGTTGAGCTTTTCTAATAGAAATAACTGACATTTCCCCAACCTAATAACTCATCTTCCACTTAAGTGATACAATTATTGCAGTGCACATTTCTTCTTTAACCTAACAGAATCCCTACTCTTTAATTTTCTTTCAAACTAACTCTGTGTGCACATGAGTAATGTTGCCTGTGGAGGTCCCCAGAGGGCACTAGATGCCTGGGAGCTAGAGTTAAAGGTACCTGTGAGGGCCTGGTGTGGGTTCAGGCTAACTTGTATCTTCTGTAAGAGCCACAATGTTATCTACTGCTGACCTGCTGCTACAGCCTCAACCTGTTTTGTGTTCTGACTAGAAAAGTGTTGACAATTTGTTATTCTTCCACTATAGAGTAAAAGCTCAGACAGGCATATGCTTTTCTCTGCCAACTCCCTTCAACACCATTAAATTTATGATTGCAGTTGTGTAAAATGACAATAAATTGAAGTTTTATTTTGAATAACTTGTTTGCAATTTAGTTTTGGAGAGTAGGTATAGATATGTCTATTCCAGACTCTATCAAGTTTTTTAACATTCATTTTGCTCCGAGTTTTATGATGTGGGGAAACTCAAAAGGACAGTGTTCTAAAATCATTGCATTGCTGTGATAAAACATTGATCAAAAGCAACATGGGGCCGGGCGGTGGTGGCGCACACCTTTAATCCCAGCACTCGGGAGGCAGAGGCAGGCAGATCTTTGTGAGTTCGAGGCCGGGCTGGACCGACAGCTTCCAAAACAATACCGAGAAACCCTGTCTCATAAAATCAAAAAAAAAAAAAAAGAAAAAAAAAGCAACATGGGGAGGGAGGGTTTATTGGACTTGGGGGTCACTCATCATGGAATGTTGAGGCAGGAACTGAAGTAGACACCTTGGAAGAAGATGCTTACTCGATTGCTCCCTGTGGCTTTCTCCACATGGCTTGCTCAGATTCCTTTTTTATACATGCCAGAGTAGCTTCCCCAAGGATGGCCCCACCTAGGGTGGGGAGGGACCTCCTCCAGTCAATCTTATGGGGGCATTTTCTCAATTGAGATTTCCTGGTCCCAGAAATTTGCTTCCCTATGACAAAATAAAAATAAAAATAAAAACACACACACAAATAAAAAAACAAGGAGAGATTTTTGAAGTATCAGTAGCTAACACTAAGAGTTCTTAAAATGTTTACAGTTTTCCAACCTGACTGTTGGGAAGTGGTGGTGCAAGCCTTTACTCCAATCACTGTGGCAGGTAGATATCTAAGTTCTAGGTCAGCCTGTCTACAGAGTGAGGTCCAGGACAGCCAGGGTTACACTGAGAAACCCTCTCTGGGATGGAGGGGAATCAACAGATTTCCATCCAGGGGAAAAAAACAGCCTTCACATCTTCTCCTGATAGACTTTGTCAAAGGCTTCACTGAATTCACAGTGAATTGTCTCTTAGAGTCCCCACAAATGCGTGTCACACACAGAAGGAAAGCACCAGGAAAATGAGCAAAATACACACATGAGCAGCTAAGCCTGTCACACTCTCACCACATCAATCCAATTGCTGTTTTATCAAGACTACGATGAGTCATCCTATATCTTTCTACTTCATACCAACTGTCAAAGCTACATTATCACAAAAGGGACAGGACTTGAGATGATTTCAGTTTAATGGCTGTGAGCACCAGAAATGTCCTGTGGAAAATCCTAATCTTGAAGCTTTGAATGAAAAACTGAGAAAGTTCTCATAATCTCAGTCTCATCCCCATATGCGAACCACTGCAACCACGTGCGTGAGAGAGTGGCAGGTTATAGAATTGGTAACAAAAGTTTTTGTCTTTAAACTATATTTTCAACATAGGTTCATTAAAGTTGAAGGAATTTTTACACAATGCTATAATCAGAAAAAAATTCTCCAATCCCCCTCTCAGAGAAACAGATGCATTCTAAGTGAACGTTCTCCTAGAGGAATTTTTTTGTAAGCCTTTCCCACTGAAATCCATTGGCAGACCACCACCGCAAAAACACCTCCTAATATTACTGCTTTTTTGCTCAATATGAATTATGAAGTCCCTCCACCCAGAAATAAAATTCTTAACATTAACTCTACCATCTACCACGGCACTAGCAGATGTATTCAGACATAACAACAAAAAATTCAAAAGGTTCACACAGAACTTAGATTGATTAGAACAGCTCCTATTTAACACATAATTGTGAGGTATCATGCATACATAGGTAAAATGAACTTGGTTAATTGAATTTAAAACAAATCCAGTGTAATTACAGTCAGACCAAGACAGACACCGAAATCATGTTCCCTTTACTCCATGGCAACTCTGTCCTAAGAAAATGCCATATCTAGAAAGAAGCCAAGAGGGCAGAAGGCGGCCTCCCTGCCCTTGGGCCGGGCACTGGGCGCTGGGCTGGGGTCCTTCCCAGGGCAGTGAACTCCAGCAGGATTTTTTTGCCTCTGCCTCAGCATTGAGGGGGGTGCGCCAGGAAGGAGGTGGCAGGAAGCACAACAGATCTAGCTGGGGATGCGCTGGGACCCAGGAGTCCTTGAGGGCTGCATGATGAGACCTCAGAGGGAGCCAGAGGGGTGGGGGGCCCAGGGCCCCCATGAGCACAGACCTCCCTGTCGACGGGGGGGCCATGTTCCTCTGGCCCGCGGGCTCTTTGGGCCACAGGGACATCCCGCCTTTGGGACCAGTGCCCCTACAGTGCGCGACCCCCAAGGCTGCTCCATGGAGACTCTGTGTCCTCCTCCCTGCCTGGCAGCGCCCGCATCTCCGCCCACGCCCCGGAAGCCATGTCGGAGGACCCCGGAGTTCTTCCCTCTGTGCCCTAGCCTTCTGCACCCTTGCCAAACCCCGGCCATCCGCCCTAGGCCTGGGGCCTGGAGAGATGGCGCCTCGGACCCCGGTGCTGCTGGGGCCCTGGGCCCCACCATGCACCGGCGGCCGGGCCGCGGACAGCCTTAAGCACCTCGGGGGACAGGCCAGGCGACCGAGCGACATGAGCTCCGCGGCCCGCGAGGATGCAGACATCTCGGTGTGCCCAGGAGGTGGAGAGGAGGAAGAGGGCAGAGGCAGCTTCCAGAACTTCGGCGCCGGTTCCTGTGCACCTCCCGGCCGCTGCCCTGCTTCCCTGAGTCCTCAGGAATCTCCGACCAGCTCCGCCTGTCGCCGCCCAGGCCAGCCCAGGGTCTGGAGTCCCAGCCTGAGGCTGCTAGCAGTCCACCCCATTAACCCAGCTCCCGGCCTCCGCCGCCACCTGCGGGCCTCTCCCGGGAACCTGATTCTTCAGAGCAGCCTGCACCAGGATCTGTGGCTGCAGTGGGTGGAATCCCTGTCCAGGCAGCGCCGGCAGCCCACCCCAATGCTCCCCACCTCCAGCACCTTCAGCCTCCTGGACTGCTTTCCTTGTCCCCCAGCCCTGGTGGTGGAAGAGGATGGAGACTTAGGGCCAGCTTCCTGGCTTTGCAAAGCCTCTCCCTGCCCACCCGCTGTGGAGGTGGCAGATGGGAGAGTCCCCTGTCCCAGAGCCCCAGGGCCTGAAATCCTAGTGTATCAACTTGGAAATCAACTTGGAAGAACTCTGAGCATTTGACCTGTTCTACCCCGGAGCAAATTGGGTCCCCGGGAAGAGTGAAGACTCCAGGAGGGTGTCTTGAGTCTCAGATTTGTCTGTAATTTTTATTTTTCTTTTCGTTTAATGGAGTATGTCTAGTGACCTCAAATGACAGTTATCTTCAAGCATCTGAAAGGTCGGGGTGATATTCCCTTCTCATCTTTGCGGAGGAATCAAGGGCTGGCGTCCGGAAAAGCCTTAACTGCAGAAGGTTGCATGGCCAGGTCCATCTCTGCCATCAGCGGGTGGCCAGGGGAGCAAAGTGGTTACTGCCAAGAGACAAAAAGAAAGGGACAGAGGGACTTTGGTGATGGAAAAGCTGGTTGTTTCTATGTTTGAGGGCCACTTTAGGGATGTGAGAGTTGTGGTGGGGTGGGAAAGTGACAGCTCCTGGGGGCATTCCCCACCCCCATGGGTCAGACCTTTAACCCTTTACACACCCCTCCTTTTCTGTTCCTAGCCCTACCTCTCCCCAAGTTCAGGTGATTCTCCCATTAGAGAGCTCCAGTCTCGGCCAGACTTTGTCCAGTTTTGGAGTTTCCCTTTGCAGTAGGGTTTGATGGGTGAAAGAGATCTCCAGCCCCTCTCCTCCTCCTCCCATAAAGAGGACAGGGCAGAGGGCCCAGTGGTATGGCCCAAGGCTGGTTTTGCCTGGGGAAGGGGTCAAAAATTCCCTGGGAAAATAATGGAAGGTGGAAGAAATCAATAAAATCAGACCAAACAAGAAAAAAAAAAGAAAATAACACATTTAAATGCATGCTTCCTATCATTGACATTTCTCTCTCTATAATCATTTTTAAACTTCCAAAACTGAAATTCTATCAGCTAATAAGACCCATTCCCTATTAACCATTAGTCTACATTCTATCCTATTCCAGTGTTTGTGTTTTATTTATTGCTTTAGAGACAGGGTCTCACTATGTAGGTCTGGCTGGCCTGTAACTTGCTATGTACACCAGTCTGACTTCAAACTGAGATTTCCCTCTTGACTTGTAATCTCTGCTGGAATTAATGGTGTGTGATACCACACCCAGTCATGTCATTCTTTAAAATTGGTACATATTTTTGCATGTACTAATGAGACTCTGGGAATGTTTTCATAGTAGCATATATTGTACTTTATCCTGTTCCACACTGCACCACCCAGTTTTACTCTGGTCTTCTCTCTACTGTTAGAACCTTACATTTCCCTAGGCAATTTTCCCCTTCTTTTATAACATACACATAGATACATTGTCATAAAGATATATTTTCTATATAAATATAACATGATATATTAATTGTACATTTAGTATTTTTAAATTAATTTTATTTAAATTAAAAACCATCTTATTTTACATACCAATCCCAGTTCCCTCTATTCCCGTCATCGCATTCCCCTCACCAAAACCCCATCCTCATTTCAGGTAATGAGAGGCCTTCCATGGAGGATAATCAAAGTCTGTCACATAATTTGGGGCAGGGCTTAGGCCTTAACCTTTGTATCTAGGCTGAGAGAGTATCCTTCCATAGGGAATGGGCTCCCAAAGTCCAGTCATGCACTAGAGATAAATACTGGGTCCAATTCCAGAGGTTCCATTGAAAGTCCAGGACTCCCAAATGACAGCAATGTTCAGTGGGCCTGGTTTGATCCTATGCTGGGTCCCTGCTTCAAGACTGGGGTCCCTGACCCAATTGCTCAGGTCAGTTGTTTCTTTGGGTTTCCATGGCATGGTCTTGACCCCTTTGATCCTCATGCTTCCCTCTCTGCAGCTGGATTCCAAGAGTTTGTCTCAGTGCTTAGCTGAGAATCTTGGCTTCTGCCTTCATCACTTATTTGGTGAAGGCTCTATGAAGGCATTTAAGGTAGTCATCACTCTCATTATAGGGGAAGGACATTTAAGACAGCCTCTTCACTATTGCTTAGATTCTTAATTGGGTCATCCTTGTGGATCCCTTGAGATTTACCTAGTGTCAGATTTCTCTGTAAACCTATAATGGCTCCCTCTATTGATGTGTCTCTTTTCTTGCTCTCCTTCTCTGTTTTTCCCCCTACCTGACATTTCTGATCCCTTATGTTCTCTTCCCCCTCCCCTTCTTCCTTCTTCTTTTTCCTCTCTCCCCCCTCCCCCATGCTCCCAATTTGCTCAGGAGATTTTGTCCCATTTCTAGGGGTCCATGTATGTCTCTCTTAGGGTCCTTCTTGTTTCTTAGCTTCTCTGAGGTTGTGGATTGTAGGCTGGCTATCCTTTGCTCTATGTCTAATATTCACTTATGAGTGAGTACATACCATATTACAAAATGAAGACAAACATCCGAAGAAGTCACAGGTTCTCACTAGGCAGCTCTGGCTGGTCTGGATCTCACTAGGTAGAGCAGGCTGGCCTCAAACTCAGAAGTCCACAAACCCTGTTTCCAAAATAGTTAAAATTTCAGCATACATTTTAATATCACTCCAAAGATAATCTGAATTTACTTAGACAGAAGTGAATACACACATGAGAGAAATTGAAAGATGTTATACACAGCAAAATACTGAAAGGAGCTCATTTTCCATTCCTATAGAGATATTATACAGATACAGCATATAAAATATATAGAATACATGCAGTTGTATAAAGATAAATGTGCGAACTGAGTTTTGGATGAAAACATGGCAGTCCTTCCATCAAAACAGAAAGGGAATCCTGCCTTTGACAATGTCATCACCTAGAATTCATTCCCAAGTAACAACTGCATGCTCAAAATTACATTTCAATAAATGAACACTCCAGAATTTTAAAAGACCCAAATTTAAGTACTCAAAAATATGAGAATAATCAAATAAAGGTTCAACGAATTCATACAATTAAATATACTGGAAAGGAAAAGTTGACTGCGGCCCAAAGGGAACTCTTTCCTGCTGCACAAAAGGCCTTCTGACTTCTGTCAGAGACCAAAGGGGGTCCTTAATATTCTAGATCATCACCACTGTGTATCTCTCAATCTCTGGTAGGAGAATGAAGTCTCACAAGTTTACTTGTTGACTAAAACTTTTTATTGTATACTAACACTCACAATAGCACTGTTCACTGTAAGCTAAGAGCTGGGAAGGGCTAAATACCCATCAGAGGGTAAGTAAATCAGCATATTGTATTACAACACATAGGTATTATTTGTCCTCACAGGGAAGGAAGTGTGGCCATGTGCTAGCATGGCCAGACCTATAAAGATTATGGTAAATGAAAATCATCTATTTATAAATTATCATATTATACTCATTAGAGTTACTCAGATCCAATATCGAAGTTCTGGAAAGTAGAATATAGAGAGTGAATGAAGAGGAGAATAGCAAGCTGGTTTCTGAAATCTTCTGGAAGGTTAAGGATCTCCCACAGATGTCTCAAATGCCTGATGCTCAAACAGCTTTACCCCCACACTGCATCCTACAATCCTCAAACAAGAGCCCTCCCTGGACACATCACACTGACTTTAGCTTCTAGCTCATTATCATTTCAAGCCATGGACCTCAGTGGTGCTGCCAACACCTGCCTCATTTCTCATTGAGGACAACCCCTGGCTCAGTCCACCTATTATCAATGCCTTGTGGTAAACAGAGAGAAAGGTTGAAGGCAAAATGAAATGGCTAGGATTTCCAAGAACTTCTAGGCACCAAAAATCTAACTTCAAAGCCAAGCAGCCAAATTACCATAGACCAGGTTTTATACTTCATTCACTTTCTCCCAAATAACTGCATTGCTTTCATTCCTCTGCCAGGTTCCCTTCATCTCACATTCAGAACCGGCACACACACCAAGTCTCAGGAACAGACCTTTGAGTTTTCATGGTCCCTCCTTCCATCCTTAATACTCCAATATCCACTGCTTCCAAATCTCTAAGCCTTCAATTAACATATTCAAGGTGTGGTTTCATGGAACCCAGATAGGCCTCACACTCACCATGGATCTGAGGATAGCCCTGAACTTCTGGACCTGCAGAGTCTGCCTCCCAAGTGCTAGGATCAGAATATTGCCAGTTTGATAAGACGCTGAGGAAGGAAACCCAGACTTGATACCTGCCAGGCAAGCACCAACTAAGGTACCCATGGCACAGGTAGTGGCTATACTACCTCCAGAGGAAGGAAGAGACTGTATCTGTCATGAAGTCAGAAACAGGTAGAATGTCAGAACCATGAACTTGGGATTCCTAGGGAAGACTAAGTGAAAATACTTCACAGTTGCATCCAGTCCTGAAACAGTCCAGCATCACCACCTCTAAAGGTGGGGTGCAACAGTCTCCAATTTACTGGACAGCAAGCCTTGGTAGTGCTCATTCCTGAGGACCTACCTGTCTGGGAATATTATTTTAAGGTGTGACTTTTGTTTATGCTGCACTTGCTTAACTCTGTGAAGCTGTGTTACTGAGCCTGGCTAAAACACCAGGTGGTCTAATAAAGAGCAGAAAGGCCAATAGCAAGACAAGAGCAAGAACAGGCAAGGCTGGCAGGCAGTCAGTATAAATAGACCAGAAAGGAGGAAGAGAGGAAGCAAGAAGAGGACAAGTGGAGGAGAACGTCAGGGGCCACCACCCAGCCGGTCATGGAGTAAGAGAGAAATAAGATATGCGGAAGTAAGAAAAAGAAAAGGCCAGGAAGCAAAAGGTAGTTGGGAAAATCAATACCCCCTCAATTTGGGTGTCAGTGAGGAGGCCTAGGGAATCTATTGAGCCTTGGGCAGCAGATCCGTACCCATCCCAAATATACACACAGACTTTGGACTCCCATAGAACAATGTGAGGTGCACTCTCACCCTGAACTCTTGGGGAAGGGTCTAGGCCCTGCCCTATATGAAATGACAGACTATGGACACCCCCATGAAGGGCCTCACCCTCCCTGGGGGAATGAGGGGATAACGGGTGGGGGGTTGAAGGGAGGGCATGGGAGGAGGGGAGGGAATGGGAGAGGAACCTGGAACTGACTTGTGAAGCAACCTTGTTTCTTATCTAAATTTAAATTGGAAAAAAAAAGCTGAATAGAAGCAAGTTGAGCTCAAGCCAGGCATTTATAATTGACAATAAGCCTGTGTTTGTGGTCTGTTTGGGAGCTGGGTGGTGTGCCCCCAGAAAAGTGAAAGAGTAAAACATCATAGTACACCTACTTTTGGCTAGGCTCTTTGCAGGGCTCTTTTTGCACCAACCAGACAGGAAAAGCAAGTCTGAGGCTAACTGCCAGCTTTAGGTCAATTTAGCAACAGTGACTGATACCCTCTCTGTGCTAACGGGGGGGGGGGGGAGTAAAAAGACAGAATACACAATCTTTGAGGTACTTCAAGGCAGGGATGGCTAAACAGTACATCATTAATATCTGGACAATTTGGTTCTTTTAAGTACATATGTGCTCTCTCTTTTATAGGGAAATGAAATTAAAGGTTTAGTGGCATTTTACAAGCTTGATTTCAAAGATAGTCTCTCTCTTCTCTCTCTCTCTGTGTCTCTCTCTGTCTCTCGGTCTCTGTCTCTGTCTCTCTGTTTTTTTTCAAGACAGAGCTTCTCAGTGTAGCCCTGGCTGTCCTTGAACTGAGACAGCCACCTGTCTCTGCCTCCCAGTCACAGGGATTAAATGCATGCTCCACACAGCCTGGCAGGACATGTGAAGCTTCTGCCCAACTGACAAAGCATGGTGACACACCCAGACAGAATCTGTAACATTCACTTACGACATGGAATGAGCATTGAACGGGACATCGAAGCAAGAGCAAGAGAAGTTTCATGTAGGCACAGGCTGTCATTGTCACTCCTTACAGAATGGAAGATGGCATGAAATCAAGGACTCCAAGTCCCTCAGAGCTGACTCTGGTACCCTAGGAAAGGAGTCTGGCACATGAAGATGTCAGTACAACGACCTTGATGCAGCCTAACATACTGACTGTAAAGATGAGGAGTAACCCATAGGAAAGGACAGCTAGACCAGTCTTAGAAAACTCTGAGTCATCTTTGCTGTCAAGTCTCCTGCCCCCAGCCCACATTTGAAAGACTGTACCTGTCCATTGTGCACTTGGCTTTTTTATGAGAAAAGGCATGGAAAATCACAGCTGGGGGATGAAAGACAAAAATAGAAGATTACTTCCTGAGAGGAGTGAGTATAATACCCAAGGCTTTTCTAACTATGACAATAACTACACTTAAGCAGAGGAGGAATACTGGGTTAGTATGAAAAGGCAAAGGTTTCTTGGATGATCCTTCTATTTTTCTCTGCAGTGCCAGGAGACTAAACTCAGTGGGGTTTAATGCAGGCCTGACAAGTTCTTCACCATGGGTCCATGCCCCTGACCCTGCTGAATGCTGCTTATTTACATATTTATTTACAGACAGGCTTTCACTTTGTATCCTAGGCTGGCTTACAGTTTGCTGTATAGTCCATAGTGGTGTTAAACCCCAGTACTCCTGTCTTAGCCTCCCAAGTGCTAGTTGCTGGGGTTTTAGTATACTACTATACTATAGTATAGTGTAGTATACTACCACAACTATCTTAGATAAATCTTACTCTTCCCTGTGACCAGATTTGTCCTGGAAATTCCCAGGATGAGGTTTAGACAGAGTACCTCTCAAAGTTTAACATATTTAAGAAGCATCCGGATCTTATTAAGACATGGGGTTTTAGATCCTACACTAGACTACAAGTCCAAAAATTTCCTCACTGGAGCACATATAGACTTGTTATGATTGGAAATACAAGTTATGTCTATACTTGGGCAGTTAGTTGCTCACTAAGTAGTGAAGATACTAAACGTGAGGTGATTTTAATGGCTAGGATGTGGTTGGTAAAAACTTGACATTTTAATGACTACAAGAAGTTTCAAACAAATTTTTCAGTTTAGGATCCATAAAATTAGAATGTATCTTGAGTCTGGGAAACAGGAAAAAACCTAAGAGAGATATGCATGGTACCTCAGAGAAGAGAAATGAGGCAAGATCATTGAACAGATTGAGAACACATCGAGGGGTGCGTGGGAGTGGGAGCTGGGAAGAAGAGAGGAGAAGAATTGGAATAGAGAGTAGGTCATGGGGGAACAGGAAGGTTGAGTGGAGAGTAGAATAAGGGGAAGAGGGAATCACAGGTTAGAAGACACATCTTGTACTAGTGAGACCTCTAGTAATCTAAAGGGAAGACACAAACTGGCAAGCTAAGCAATAGTGGAGAGACCTCCTTGAATGCCCATTCCTGTTAATGAACTTGATATCCATAACCATCCTGGAGCCTTTATCCAATGGCTGATGGAAGCAGAAGCAAACACCCACAGTTAAACACTGAACTAAACCCATGGAACCCAGTGACAGAGAGGGATGAGCGATGAGCAAATTGGCAAAGAAAGGGCTGTCAAAACCAGCAGAGACAGCTGATCTGCAACAGGGGAGAGCTCTTGGACCCCAAACTGAAAGCTGAGAGGCCAGCATAGGACTGATCCAGACCCCCTGAGTGTGAGAGTCAGTGAGGAGGTCTGGGCAACCTATGGGGCCCTGGACAGTGGATCAGTGTTTATCCCTGGCATACAAACGGAATTTGTGTGTGCATAACTTAAAGAGGGATGCTCTCTCAGCCTGGAGTCTTTGAGGAGTTCCTGCACCCTGCCCTGAGTGAAATGACAGACTCTATATATCCCTTATGTGAAAGGAAGTAGCAATAGGGTGGGAGGTTAGGAGGGGGGATGAAGGGTGGGGGAGGACAGGAGGGAGCAGGAACTCTGATTGACATGTAAAGCAATGTATTTAAAATAATAAAATCAAAAAATCAAAATAAAATAAAATAAAATAAGGAAAACAGAATGTATCCTGATCAGATAAATTCAGCATTAATTAATTAATTATTCAATTCCAAATATATCCAACATGATGTCAAACTCCCTCTAAACCTCATGCTCCTGTTTCAGAATTTGTTTGGAGGAAACCATCATGGTGGCACTAGGGGACAGAGTACAGGAGTAAATGGGATAAGAAAGGGCAAATGACCAGAACATATAGCTCATGTTGATCCCTTCACTTCAGAGCGAAAGGCAGCCTAGTTTACACAGAAAGCTCTAGCTCAGTCAGGACTACATAGCTGACTTCATCCCAACAGCTACAATAAGAAACTAACAAACAAAAACCCATGTCTGTTCTCTTGTGCTTTCCTGAGTACATGCCCAACCATGGAATTACCAGTTTTACATACAGAATCTAGTTCTTCCTTGAAATGCAGATTGAGCAGATTGAGACTCTAGTTAGTTTCTTGAGAAAAATATGCTGGGCCTGGCACCCTGGAATAACATTGTTTTACCTACTCCAGAAGCCTAGTGTCAAGAGTTGGAAGTTTTCCTGGAGTAGTACACATGTGATAGCTCTGGTACACTAAGTGTTTGTCAAACAGTTGCTTTACAAAGATACATACATACATACACACACTCTCATAGGTGTGTATTCAATCAATTTCAATTTCATTAAATTTTCTAAGACATTTGGAATAAGTTATTTCCTTTTGTGCACATAATAATATTAACACTGAGGCTGCTACTTCTCAAGGTGGCACTGTGACAAATAGGTTCTGTGTTATGTTACTAGCTTCAGTGTAGTGCAGTTCCTGCTACATGTTTGGATGTGATAAAGAGAGGGCTTATTGCTCTTGGGTTTTTCTGGGTGTGTGCCCTCATAGTCATCCAGAGGCTTTCATCTTAACCAAGTTGTTATTCTCTGTTTGTTCCAGGCTTGCAGCTGCAGGAATTCTGAAGGATCTGTCCCCATAGACAGGTGTTGTTCTCATCTGGGCATCCTGGGTGCAGGATTTACGGAGTACTCCCCTGAAGCAGAAGGACCATCTGGCCATAAGTGTCAATCCTTTTCCAGCACTAAAAACATTCAAGGAAGAAGGCAAGATCAGGTTAGTGAGATGATACCCCTCCTGACAGTGCACCTCTGTACTTAGGTCCCTACAGCAGTGGGGAAAACATTCCTATGATCTCTGCTTGAGCCACAGATTTTCACAACAAAAAAAGGATCTGTGTTGAGCTCCAGTTCTATACACATGAACTTAACCTTGAATAATAGGTGTGTACCAATCCACACCTTGACTCTCACATGGCCTTTTCATCAAAATATACTTCGAAGCTGTGCCATGAGTTCAGGAAGAAACTGATTCCACTGGTATTCATATATCATTCTTTTAGTCCCATCACCCTTGAGGCAGAATCACAGGCAGAGTTCTAGGCAGAGGCAAAGGCAGAGGCAGAGGCAGAGGCAGAGGCAGAGGCAGAGGCAGAGGCAGAGGCAGAGGCAGAGGCAGAGGCAGAGGCAGAGGCAGAGGCAGAGGCAGAGGCAGGCATATTAATGTGAGTTCTAGGCTAGCATGATCCAACACACTTAGTTACAAAGCATCAGTCAAAAAATAAAGGTAATAAGAGAAACGCTGTCTCATAAAACCAAAAAAGAAAACCAAATAAAGGTAACAAATAAATGGCTTCTTCTTGCTCTGTTTGACCCTGTTAAATATCAGTGCCAAATGTATAGGAGGTCAATGTGTCAGAAACTCTGAAAATGTTAGGTCCCAGTGTATCACTGAGTTGAAGGTTCAGGGACAGGAAAGAATGGAGCAAAACTTCAACCACTCCAGAAATCCTGGCAGTAGTTAAAAATGTTCTCTCAGGGAAGTAAAGAATTTATTACCAGCAAAGAAGGAGTTACATCAGGGTATGTCATAGAGAACTGCATGAAATCTTTGCTACTGATACCTCAGTTAGGAGATTAAGATCTGGATTATTTACAATTACATAAAATATGAAATCATGAGAAAGAGATCAAGCCACTTAGTAAAGGAGCAATAAATAGATCTGTACTGTCCCCAACATTGTCTTCTCTCAGCTTCAGTGTATCTGCTGCTATGGTGATGTCTATGATCAATATGTAAGTACGTTTTGTATGTGGTAAAAATTATCTATATATTTACATTCTTCTTCAGGCATACATGCAGCTTGGCATGCACCATGTGTTGAAGATGATGTCCTTTTGCCCATTTTGTGTATTTCTGACCTCTTTATAAGAAATCAGGTGTCTGCTTGTGTGTAATCTTTATGTAGGTCTTCTGTGTGATCCCATTAATGAATGTGTCTCTGTTTATGCCATTGATGTGTATTTTTGCACCTTGGTTGTACCACTTGAAATCTGCTGACATCAGACCTCTACTAGAGGTTTTAATGTTATCACCATTAAAGACACATATATCCTGTGTCTTTCTGTGGCTCTATATGCAATTGAGAATTTTGCTTTCAAATACTCCTAACAAATTGCTTCTGCAATATAATGGGGATTGTCTTGAATGTGATAGTTTTTGTAACTTTAGTTTCTTATTAATAAGGTTAATCTTACAGAACCTTGATCATGTGATCTCTTTCCTTCTTTTGATATTCTAGTCAGAGACCTGAAGATTTTTCATGCATGTCTCTCAGTTGCTTGATTAGAGTTACCCCACGATATTTGATGGCAATTGTGTCTATGGTGAATGTTGTATCTCAAATGTATACCTCAGTATTCTTCATTTCTATGTTTTTGGGATATGTATATTTTTTATCAATGATTGACCAAGTTACTTTGCTGAAATGACTTATCAGGTGTATGTGTACCTAGTTGTATTTTTAGGGTCACTTATACATACTACATTATCATCTGCAAAACAGTGACACATTGACTTCCTCCTTTTCATTTTGTATCCCTGTGATCTACTTCAGTAGTCTTATTGCTGTTGCTAACCTTTAATTATTACATGGACTTGATATGGAGACAGTAGACAACCTTGTGTTATTCCCCAATACAATCGCCTAAAAGGTCTTCCTGTCTTTTAAACAGTGGTTTTATTTTTGGTGTAAATTGATGTTGTTTTGGTTATGCATGCCCTCCTATTCGAAATCTCTCCTGGACTTTTATCATGTAGGGATTTGAGTTTTGAATGAGGCATTTCTGCGTAAGAAGCTTAACCAGTATTTATTTTTTATTTCATTTGTATGATGGACTCAATTACTGAATAACATGTATTGGTGCATCACTGAATCATGATGCCAGGGCAATGATTTTGGATGATCTGTTGCATGTGTCCTTGGATTTGGTTTGCAAACATTGTACTTAGTAGTTTAAAATGTTGGCTCAGAAAGGAAATATATATGTGATTCTTTGTTTTTTGAGTGTTTTGGTTGTTGAGGCTCATGATAAATGTGGCCTGATGTAATGAATTAGTCAATGCCATTTGTTTCCATTTTGTGAGAGAACTTAAGCATTATAGCTGTAGCTCTTCCTTGCAAATCTATCAGCTATATGTGCCAAAAATATCTGGAACTGATTTTTGTTTGTTTGTGGGCATTTTTTAAATTATGAAGCTGTGACTGTTTACTATGGTTTCTTAATGGCTAGCTCTGACTTAATTATTAAACCATAGTTACTAATATATATATATATTATTTATTTATTATTTATTTTTAAATTTGAATTTAGATTAGAAACAAGGTTGCTTCACAAGTCAGTTCCAGGTCCCTCTCCGTTTCCCTCCCTCCTTCTGTGCCATCTCCCCAATCCCCCCCCAATATCCCCTCATTTCCCCAGGGAGGGTGAGGCCCTCCTTGGTGGTGTCCATAGTCTGTCATTTCATCCAGGGCAGGGCCTAGACCCTCCACCAAGTGTTCAGGGTGAGAGTACATCTCACATTGTTGGATGGGAGTCCAAAGTCCATGTGTATATTCAGGATAAATACTGATCTACTGCTCAAGGCTCAATAGATTACCTAGGCCTCCTCACTGACACCTCCATTCAGGGGGTCTTGATCATTTTCTTTGTAAATGTTAGTACTTGCTAGTATATGAATATGTGGTCGATTTTGGATAACATTCCATGAGGTTTGGGTGATATTTGGTGAAAATATGATAGGTTCATTTGGTTTACAGTAGGTGTTAGGACAAGGTATTTCTTTATTTAGATTGTGTCTGTATGTCATGTATATTGGAGTCATTTGGGGTATTGTAATTGCCCGCTGTCAGTGTGTGCATGTCAATATGTGATTTCAGCTGCATTACTTTTTCCTTTATAAACTTGATGCCTTTTTTCAGCTATTGACAAAAAGAATTGCCATATCCTCTTGGTACATGATTCTATTGTCTAGTGTCCTAATTTTCATTTTGTCGCTTTGAGGAAATGCTAAGAATAAGACACATTTTATAAAGGAAATTTTTTCTTTGTAGCTAGTTTATACTTCCCAAGTAAGGCTCAATTACTCTCAAGGCAAAACGTGTGGAGAAAGCAGGCAGATTTGAGGCTGGAGAAAATGTAGGGAGTTTCATATCTGAAACCAGAAGCAATAAACAGAGAATAGGCCTGAACTTCTCAGTCCTCAAAGCCCACCACCTTGTGAAGCACTCCCTCCAATCAAGGCTCACCCACCGCAATAACCACAGCTTCTTATAATGCCAACTATAGGGGCCATTTTGACTCCAAGCACCCAATCCACTCCCTGGTCTACACAGGTTTGTACTCTTTACAACATGAAAACTGCAATGAAAGCAGCCTCTAAAGACGCATGGCATCTGCAAGAATTTAAAAATCTTAATGACTCTGTGTATTCTTGTCATCCTCTAGCTGAAACACTTGTGAAATCAAAGCAAAACAACAAAACACATAATCATGATATGATGGAACATAGTATACCATTCCAAAGTGAACAAAGTTGATGTTGGGCATTGGATAAATTCATGGCCCAAAATCAACTGGGCATACTCCAAACTCTGAACATCTAAGTGTATTATGAACATGCTTTTGAGATTCCCAACTCCTTTCTGCTATTTTGACTCTACCACACTTCTTTTTTTTTTCTTGGTTTTCTTCCACTTCTAGTGGTCAGATTTCTTATGCATCAGTACAATGACTCTGACATTTTGAACTTCTTGGTTTACTCAAGGCAATCCAGGCACCACCTTAACAGCTTCACACAATGGACTCGTCAGGGCTCAATGACCAGATGCCCATGCATCATGACTAGCATCCGTAAGCATTTTGATTACAGAAGGATGTTCCACACCCTCTTGCTTCCATCCTTGAAACTAAAGCCAGATGCCTGTGGCCCAGGATGTCACGTTCTACTGCTTTCAGGTCCTGGCCCATGGCCTGTTGTTAAATTAAATCTTCACCAGATTCCTGGTTTTGATGGTTCCCTTCATTACCAAATCTGGGCTGTCTGGGATCTTGCTCAGTAGGTCATACTGTGCTCAGTTTTAGACATCCAAATGCCTCAGTCTCTCTTGTCCTGGGATTATTGGTGTGTGCACTCAGACCAGGGTCTGAGCTTTCCTTTACTTTCTTTGCTTTGAAACCTCTAGAAGCAGGGCCTCCTTGTACAAATCACACACAGCACCACTATCTTCAAATATAATGGTTGACTTATATGGTCGACCCATTAAGCACCACGTAAAACATTTAACTGCTTCTTTAATACAAAGGTCCAGAGACCACATTCCTCTACATAAAAGCAGGGTCTGCCTTATCCCAGGAGCAAGGCAGTGTCTGATAACAACTTCTGTCTTTTTTAGTATTTAATTGCTGCCAAGAAACATAATGACCATCGTAATTGTTCTGAATGCAAGCATTCAGTTGAGGTTGGCATAGAAATTCAGATGTTTACTTCATTTCTGTCATGGTGGGAAGCATGAATGCATGCAGCCAGTTATGATGCTGGAGAAGCAGCTGAGAGATCTAAATCTGCAACCACATGCAGCAGGCAAGGACCGACCTGAGCTACTCAGATCTCATAGCCCTCCTTCTAGTGAAATTCATTCTCCAACACAGACATATCTACTCCAAGAAGGCCACAACACCTCAAGGTAGTGTCAGTTTCAGAACTGTCTGTTCAGGTGTGTTCCATGAGCACTTGGGGCCTGAGGTAGCTGAGTTACCACCAATTTATGACTAGCACCCTTTGTTACATAATGAATTCCCATGGAACATGTCCTATAAAGTAAAGCCCTGTCCAAATTTAAAGGAGTCTTTCTTCATGTTAAAATTCTTTGTAATTTTTTCCATCATAATATTTTTATTGGTTATTTGGGGGAATTTATTCAATGCATCGAATCACACTAGCTTCCTATTCCTCCCAAGTCAACCATCCCAAACCTTTGGCCATCCAAAAGAAATAAATGAAAAAGAGTATAGACAGTTTAATTTCTGTTGTCCATGTACTCTCTGCAGCATGGGAAAATTCTAACTGGCCACCCTTTAAAGATAACTGAATCACTCCCTACACCCAACAGTCCCCCTCCCTGCCAGATCCATCAAGGGCTTAGAACCACACTTCAGTATCTTTTTTTTTTTTTGGTTTTTACGAGACAGGGTTTCTCTGTATTGTTTTGGAGGCTATCGGTCCAGCCCGGCCTCGAACTCACAGAGATCTGCCTGCCTCTGCCTCAGAGAAAAATCAGAGATCCTGACCCTAGGTGAGAGGGGTGCTGATGCTGCCTCAGCATCACAGTACAGAGGAAAGGGATGGCATGTAAGGTTCAAGTCATGCATAAGATATTAGTTCATCTCCCAACTTGTTTTCTCTCCTTCTTTTCTGACATTAGGATTGTTCTAGTTCTTCTTTTTGGTTTTGTGTTGCAGAGTATAAATAGGGTCTTTGAAATTGCTGAGACACAGTACAGCAAGGAGTATGCAGGATACCTGGCAGATAAGGTCAGTGGGAGCATGAAGACAGGATGTTTATGTGTCACCTAGTGAGCCTGTGACCTGGGACTGTGTTGTGTTGTTTCAGTGGAAACACACGCACCTGTACCCATGCAAGCACACACACAAACACACACACACTCACACTCATGCACGTACATACAGTGCAGTAGGGAACTCAGAATATTGAGACAGAATTGTTACTTAAGAGAGCTAGAAAGCAACTGGGTAAGGGGGTGGCAGGTTTTTTTCATAGTACCAGGGTTATGAAGGAGAAGCGTGGACACTATGATGAGATGAGAGAACTGATTACATCTACACTTTGTCTCTTTGCTGACAATTCTTTTTCTTCTGAGATTTTAAGTATAAGACTAATCCCATTTCTCTTTCTATAGAAAAAAAGAAGAGGAAGAGGCAGAAAACAAGGCTTTCTGGGAAGATGTAAGAAGAAATAAAATAAAAATCTCCCCAGATTTTGCAAAATGGAGCTCTCTTATGGATAGACTGGTGGATGGATTTGATAAAGATAGGATGGAGAGATGGGCCCTAGCGTGGCATCAGCATCAAAAAGTGTTGAATCTATAGCAGGAAGCACTCCACCAGAAGCCCTTAAAGAGGTCACCCCCAACACATCATCAGACAAGGAGGGTGGAGAGACTAAGATGGTGGAAAGCCCAGGTAAGTCCCCACAGGTTCAGGATTTGGAAAGACTCATGTGAAGTGGACTCCATTGCATCTGGTCAGCCACACCCACTTGAGACTGCAGCTCAGCAGGAAAGTAAGGGGCCACTAGTGACCAGGTTTATGAAGTCTGGAGCACTGAGCAGCACAGAGCAAGATTCATCCCCTTTTCCATGTCCTCAGTGTTTGATTCCCCAGATCCTCTTTGCTGTGGTAACAGAACCTAATGTGATTAGCGTTGTCACTCTCCTTCCTGCCACCCTGACCATCTTGCAATAATGGGTTTTAACTTTGTTTAAGTCACATCAGTTTCTTCAAAACTTGTCTTCATATCCTCATATTTTCAGGGCTCTGTAGACATTAGCGGAAGCACATTAAGAAAATACTGAATCATCTCCTATTGTAAGGAATGTACTGTGCATTGTTAATTTCTAAATGTTAGATTCTCAGTTAATCTTTTTTTTTTGGTATTATGAGACAGGGTTTCTCTGTATTGTTTTGGAGGCTGTCGGTCCAGCCTGGCCTCGAACTCACAGAGATCCGCATGTCTCTGCCTCCTGAGTCCTGGGATTAAATGTGTGTGCCACCACCACCCGACTGGATTCTCAGTTAATCTTATGACACAATGGAGAGATGTGAATGCAAGAGAATTTCTGTTGTATGAGATCATGTTTTCATCATTAGGGAGACCTTTGTAGGAAATCCTCAAGTAGGTCAGGGAGATA
The DNA here is from genome assembly GCF_017639785.1 of Mesocricetus auratus. Lineage (NCBI taxonomy): Eukaryota > Metazoa > Chordata > Mammalia > Rodentia > Cricetidae > Mesocricetus > Mesocricetus auratus. The sequence continues at coordinate 1,818,148 of NW_024429233.1, read as the reverse complement.
ATGACACTGTGACTGAATTGCTAGCAGTGACAGTGTTAGAAGCTGGGATGGAATCAACAGAGAGCACCTGACAAGTGGGTACGGTAGGCTGCCTGTCTATTCAAAGTTCTCTTTGGGTGACATGAGACATGCAGACAAGAGAAGACCTGGTTTCTCATAACCCCGGTAACTGTGTAGACATGGAACACAGAGAGATTCTGTTGGACTAATAGTGCCAGGGAAGGACATCACTTCAGGTAGTCTCTTCAGATTTGCAGATGTGCTGAAGCAACTCTGTATCCATGCTCACAAATGAACATGCACATTCTGAAAAATGCACAGCGATCATGGACATTACCAATCACACTCATTATTCATATATGAAGGATTTCAATGTGAAACCCACAAATATTTCAGAAGAAAGTTGTCCAATATCTTAGGTTATTTTTTACTTTCATTATATTTCATCTGTTTTTATAACCTGAATAGCGACCTGCCATCTTACAAGGAAATCCTGAAATTCCAGTGTGCATCCTGTGGGTTGGCTTTTCACAAGTTTCTAAAGTATTGGTTGATCCTTGTCTTGTCTGGAATGACTCTAAATATCTTCTTGAATGAGACCTCAAGCCAAACTGCAAAGCTCTTCTAAATTGGACACAGGTTAGAGTCAGCCTTTCCCAGGTGTGAGCCTATATATTTATCAATGCACCCATTTGCAGATGCGGGTGAGAGTGTTAGTCTTAGCCAGGCTTGAGTCTGTGCACTCAGCAATCTGCACATCTGCACATTATAACACAGGAGCAGGAGTAAGTTGTTCTATTCCTATGGGACAGTAGAAATAATCAGGAAAGAGCAGGGGGTACCAGGTAAATCGAGAAACCTGTCCCTGGAACTTTTCTGGGATTGTTGTACCATCTTCACTCACAGAGTCTAGTGATGCAACAATTCTAGGTTGCATGTGCACATGGATGGATGAAGTCAAGGACTAGTCACTAGACTCAAGATATAATGACAAGTGGGTATCTATTGGGGAACAATTATTCAGAAAAATACAAAGATCTGCTAAAGCAATTCCCTGTTATTCCTACTGGATCCACTGACCCTCTGGATAAAGTGTGCAAAGGAAATCCATGCCTCAAGCTCCTCTCTTTCCTATTCCATCTGACTGAAATCCCACCAAAATGGTGTGGCCACATTTATAGGTCCACTGACCAGTCACCTACAGACAGCCATGCAGTTCTGTGGTCTCAAGGGTATCCCACATGCATATAACATGCCCTATTAGGGACTGTCTACAGTGATATGACCTTGAGAAAGAATCTGTATATGTTTGCATGAAACTGCAACTTCTCAAAATATTATTGTTATGGATGGTTCTTCCCCCAAGCCTGGTCCCATAGCCACCTTGCCCCAAATGAACACACAAAGATTTATATTAATTATAATACTGATAGCAGATTACTAGGGCTACTTTTTGGTTAGCTCTTGTTTAATTATTAACCAATAACTACTAATTTATATTTACATGCTCTTATCTTACTGGAGAATGCCTGACTTATGTCTTCTCTTCCTGGGATGACATGGAGACTGCACTCTCCTACATTTGATAATGTTTCTATGGCCTCAGAGCTTTTGGGAAAAAGGACAACATGATTTAGTATGCCCACAATAGGCTTTCTGCAAGGTTGAGCATTGGGAGTAATATTAGGCAGGCTCAGTCTGTGTCTGAAAGTCACAGGCCATGGGAGCCACTCTTGTGAGAATCAGTCTCCAGACCCATGAGGACCCAGAGAAATGTACCCCCAGACCTGAGAGTCCAGATGCCAGCAGACATGGAGATCTGAACCATGGACAAAGAAGACATGTCTGTCCCAGGAGAGACACATAGGAAGTTTGTTTTCTCTGTTTCTCCTGTTGAGATACCAAAGGGTTTCATGTTACTCATCTGTGTTGAGAGTGGGCTTTGCACACTGAGCTTATGAATCCACATGGAAATTTCTTTACAGCAAATTCACAGTCACACCCAGAAATACCTAGTTCCATCCACTCAAGCTTACAGTGAAGTCCATGCTCACAGCTACCACTCAGTTGTGGTCAAAGCTTGAAGAAGAAACTCCCTACCTGCTTTGTGGTTCCTGGAGAGATTCCCATTGACTTTGTGTTTTTTCCCAGGTTATCAGGTTGAACTACTCAGAGACACCAGGCCCTGTAACCTCAGATTTCTCCCTCTTTTCCATTTCAGGACAGAACTCCAAAGGCCTCCATCCTGTGATCCTTCGAAAGGACCTTTGTGAACAGTTCCTGCATTCTGCACAGAAGAACACCAAGAAAGTCGTAGAGACATGGGGTGTACTATGTAGTCCCCTGGTAAAGATTTGAAAATTTCTTCCTGATTTGAGTCTGTTTCTTCCCTTTGGCTGCCTATGTCTTTAAGAACACATATCCAAGGGTACTTTCCAAATTCAAAGTCCCAAAGTCCACATTTCTCTAAATAAAACCAAGGTCAGGCCTAGCACAACAATACCCAATCCATGGTACCAAATTGTGTCATAGTTAGGGTTTCTATTGCTGTGAAGAAATACTGTAACCATGGCAACACTTATAAAGGAAAATACTTAATTAGAGCTGTATTACACTTCAGAGGTTTAGGCCAATATCAGCATGACAGAACATGGCAGAATTTAGGCAGACATGGTACTGGAGAGGTAGCTGAGAACTTTATATCTGGATCAACAGGAATCAGGTAGAGAAAGAGACACTGGTTCAAGCTCAGGCATGTGAAAACTCAAAGTGCACCCCTGTGACACATTTCCTGCAGCAAGGTCACAATACTCCAGCAAGGACACACCTTTTAATAGTGATACTCTCTATGAGCCTTTGGGGGTTATTTTAATTCAAACCATCACAGAGTCCATTTCTAAGCAGTGCAGTGAAAAATCTCTATGATGTGCATAACTTGTTTTCAAGATGGCCTCCATGGATAGTTAAAATTAAACCTTTAGTCATATTTGAATATCAGTAAGATCACAAGGTTAAAAATGCACCAGTGAACAGTTTTATACTGACCACAAAGAAGGGCAAACACAATGTGTTATGCTTTCCTGAACCAAAGCCTGCAGAACTGAAAAGTAGTCAAAATGCAGTACATACTATAACTAAATGGTAAATGGAAGACAATAAAAACCAACACACACACACACACATATATATATATATATATATATATATATATATATCCTGTTTCCATAGCACCTAGAACCAACTCCTAATGACAGCAAGCAGCAAGGTCAATAAAAATATTACTGGGGTTAATATTCTTCCTTGACCTTCCTGAAAGTATATAGTTCACAGTTTACACCTAAGTCCCATGTCACTATTGAAGGACCACAATTTTGGCCTTCTTAATAAAAAGCTAACAGCTAGAAAAGCCCTTGGCCCCTGAACCAACTCTCTGTATTTCAGGATCCCTCACCTTGTTCTCCACAGGCCATCATTTCTATCTCAATCTATGAAAGTCATCTTTGAAATGAGAAAACCACCCCACTTCTTTCTTGTCCTTCCTCTCACTAGCTGTTACCAAAGCTGGCAGTACTTGGGCTTTGACCACCCTGATGAGCCGTGCTTAGCCATGCTCCTTCAGTATGTCAGCTGAAGAGGCAAAGTTAGCAGTGAAACACTGGAAAAGGGGATTAATCCACTGGAGCCTCAGCAGGAAGAGAGACAAAGGTCTAGAGAGTGCCCTTCCATATCAACCAGATGGCTGTGGGAAATTCCAGTTTCTTTGTTCAGTTATCTTAATAGTCTTACAGTCAAATGTGGAAAGAGATATACTAGGATAGGTACTGTCACAATCTGAAACCCAGTGCATTTGAAGGATCAAAACTTAAAATTAAGAGGTTTAAAAACTTGGACCCCGAAAAGGGAACTTTTGATGACTAGGAATGCATTGGGTGTTGCCTAAACCCCACCCTCAAAGAAGGGGTGGTGACTGACCACCACTTGAGTCAAAATTCCTTTGCTAATTGCTGGTCACAAAGCTCTCCTGCAGGTTGAAAAGATCCCAGACCCAGGAGACAGCTGAAAGACCCTTTAAAACTGTAACCCTGCAACGCCATGCCCTGTCTCATCTTACTCAAATATATCTTGTTTAAAATACATAGTTACTGCTTTACTCTGTACTTTGTATGTCCTTAAGTAACCATGGAAACTCTGAAATTTGTAGCCTACAACCTTATGGTCTGCCCTTTAAAAGCTTCTCTTTATGACTGGTAGGCATCTCAATTCCCCATCATCAGTCAGATCCAAGCTGGCCAGCTTCAACAATAAAAAGAAAACTTTGCTTGTGCATCAGAGGTCTTCTCTCCTTGGGTTGGTTTGGGGCTCTGTGAAGCTGGCATAATACAATCACCTGTGAATTCCTTATGAGTCACTTCTATCTTTGTGTGACAGAACTTGCCAGAGTGACATGATTGAACTTGCAGGAAGATGATTATTTTGAAACTTATTGTAGATTCATGGTTTTAGGACTTTATACTAATGTTCTTTGGGAAAATTTAATGCATACAATTTACTGAACAATTCATGGATTTTTGGGGGGTTTACGAGACAGGGTTTCTCTGTATTGTTTTGGAGGCTATCCGTCCAGCCCGGCCTCGAACTCACAGAGATCTGCCTGCCTTTGCCTCCTGAGTGCTGGGATTAAAGGCGTGCACCACCACCGCCCAGCCAATTCATGGATTTTATCATTGAAATTGGCAATAAGGTACATATTTCTCCTTTGTATACAAATTAGGAAAAGCAAGGTAACTGGCAATGGTATATAAAAAAAGATTTGTTTTTACTTTTGATGCGAGCACACCCTCAGGTTACTGAGGGGAGGAAATACACAACAGAGTTTCACTTGAATATTATATTTATTCGCACATCACATGTCTCATATCAACTATATTTCTAACCAATCAGCATAAGTAAAAGAATCATCTAACAAATAAGTGAAAGGATACTAGGGGCCATGGTATAATATGCCATGACCAGATGAGTGTTATGTAGGTACCTCCATGTTCAGGTTCAGTTTCTCCTCTTCTTATCCCTCTTGATCTGCTTGCACAGCAAGGTGTAGTGGCCACCTAGACACCAGGGCTGCAGCTCAGTGCTCCGTCTTGATCTGGCACAGGGTTGTTCAGTTGGTTGGTGGAGAAGAGTCTGCATCACAGCTTGGAGAGCATCTCACTCTCAGACCTTCACAGTGCTCTATTCTGCTGTCTTACTTTGTGGTTTTCATGGGTTTCCTCTGAACTTTCCTCTATGCTTATCTATCAGCCACATACACATCCACTTATCACCCTGTTGCCTTCCAAGCTCATCTCTCCCTCCAGACTGTTTATAGCTTCTTTTTCACAGTCTGTTTTCATGCTGCTTACACTTTAAATAAAAGTTAAAACATCTCAAACTGGGAATAGATGGTCCATAGGATCCAGCTTCCCGAGTGCCTTTGTTGAAATATCCTCTGAGTTCTAAGACCAGAATAGGTTCTAGACTGTTGGCTGAGATGATCCAGCCTCACAGAATAACCCAGTCAAAACTTGACCATCATTCTAAATTTCTCTGGGTCCCTCAAATACCCCACCAATCAGCAGGAAGTCTAGAAAACTGTGCCCACATTTCCAAAATATGATTATGATGTTTATTTCCAATAAAGAGGAGTGGTTACAAATCATTATTCCTTAGCTTTGTGTGAGCCCCATTTCCTACTATCAGGTCCTGGTTTCCTTTTCAATTTCAATTGCAGAGATCTGACTTCCTGCATTTATCTTTATTGACAGGCATTTGGTCAGATTATTTATGTCCCAGGCAAAAGCATTCCATCTAAGATGTTCCCATATATCCAAGAACATGGAATTAGCATACACCCAAAGTTGTTGATTCATAGCTGCCTAGATGGATACAATAAATAAGCATGCCCTGGATTTCCCTCATTGGCAGATAGAGGAACAATAACCTAAACTATCCCTGCACTAAAAGATTCTCAAACTTCTCATTCCAGTTTATTACCCAAAATTCTACCTCAGAATTTACTCTTTCCTCTGGGAAGATAAAGACAATGGTAATCAACCCCTTCACTCATCCCCAGGGAAAAATAAACTTTCCTGGAGACCCATGTTGCCACAGACCTCTGGGAGTCACCTGGTTCTGTTTGTTGTATAAATTAAACTTGATTTATAGCCCTAAGCAATTGATGCCAAAAGACTCTCTTATCACGAAACCATAGCAAAAGTGAGACAAGCAGACCACAAGCTACTTGCTCACATTACCCTGTTGTTTTACTAGTCTGCCTGGTTACCCATACTCCCTATGCATACTGGGAGACAAGCAGCCTCAAGTAAAAAAGGCAATATTTGCCTTATGAGTGATTTTTTACTTAATATAACCTTATCATGTAATCACTTAAAAATGTACTGTAGCATACTAGTCTTCCCTTTTCTAGAATTCCATGATGATTCAATCTCTTAACTAAACTTCTTTTTTTTTTAATCTTAGAGGATATTTTGCTTTTCTTTTTTTTTTTTTTTTGCATTTTCTTTCTTAACTAAACTTCTTACCCTTAAGGAGTTCATAGGACATTCATGGACTCTCTTAACTCCCCTTATGTGAAGATTCTTACCTGTGTTTTATGGTGCAAAAGAATTCCAGGCCTGGATTCCTCCAGGTCTAGGAGATAACTGGTTTAGGGATACATAAACTGAAAATACTTGAGGTAAAAAAATGAAGAAAGGAACATGCAGGGGAGCATTTTTTCCCTCAGATTTTTGTTCCTTTGCTTATTTGTAGTACCTTTTTAAGAAGCAGGCCTTTTTCCCCCATGGGGCTCTTCAAAAATTTATTTACCAAGTGAAATACAGAGCGATTTGATAAACACAGATTTTCCTAAAAGGCTAGAGGTATTAAGGAGGTTGAAATTCTGTCATTGTGAGAAAAACTGGCATAAGCTGTCACTGTACTTTTGTGATTCATCTCTATTTTTAATAGAACTGACAATAATTAATGGCACATACACACAAAATAATGGTGTTTAGGGCAAAGGGTTGTGGTACTTGAAAGTGATATTAGCATCACTTCAAAGAAAATTACTCATTTTCTGAGTCACAGAAGGTAATAAGCATGGAGAAAAGCACAGCTCACAGGCTCAGCACAGAGCTTTCTCCTTGGACCCCATGGCCAGGGAACTGGCCTCCTGCTCTGTTCTAAAGACTGTCCTGGTGTCAAGCAAAAAACACAGGATGTTAATTTGTAGTCTCTGTCCTGCTGATCAGAAAATATCTCTAAGTATCAGCTCAGAGTGTGAATAAGCAATCACATGAAAGGCACTGGAAGCAAGGTTTGTAAATAGACAATGACAAAACGCTATCCTTTCTCCTCCTGCTACTCACAAACCCAGAGAAGTACCCCCCTCCTGATCAAAATAAAATGACAAGTAGCTGGCTAAATTTAACTGAACAGATGTGATCACTGAAGAATTACACACAGATCTCAAGTCAGAAATTACTCATCACAGATTACCCTCTTGTAGAGACTGTCAAGCCACAATCCACTCCAACTACTGAGCTTGAAGCAGGCCTTTTGATAGGAACCTCACTCCATAAGTCCCCGTGTCTCTGCTTACACAGAAGAGATGAATGTATCAAAAATGTATGGGGCCTCAGGAAGTAGATCAGTATTTATCCCTGGTATTCGAATGTACTTTTGTGAACACATTGAACATGGAGGTTGCTCTCTCAGCCTAGACATGTGGGGAAGGCCTAGGCCCTGCCATGGATGATATGAAAGACTTTGGTGATCCCCCATGGAGAGAGAGCCTCACACTCCCTGGGGAGCAGAGTGGGGATTGGTTGGGGGTTTGGTGAGTTGTTGGGTAGAGGGCTGGGGGGAGGGGAGAGTGTGAGGGAGCTGGAATTGACTTGTGAAGCAAGCTTGTTTCTAATTTAAAAAATCTCCAATAAGACAAAAAAAGTATGGGTAGATGTAACATCTTTAGCATTATAATGAATAAGTTTTAAAGGAATACAGTGAAATATGAACCATAAATAAATGATGAGTAAATATTTATGAGGGTTTCTAAAATAAAATAATGTGTTAGAAAGATTCTCTCCATCCATACAAAGATTGTGGGAAATTGTAAATAATGCTACATTTTATGGTACTTTTACTTTAGGAAATTGCTCTTTCTTTAATATACATGGGTGATATGAATAAGTTATTTTCTCTGATATGCTGTTTTGATTTTGTTCTACATGAGTAATATCATGAATATGAAGTTGCTATGAAATAGGTTGTAATTTTCACTGGAGAAGAAATATGTTCTGGGTTCCAATTTCAGTGAACTTAACAACAGGTAAAAAATGATTCAAGCATAACCACCTCAAGTGTGTTTGCACACAGACACTCTCTGATGCACAAGCAAATATTGGCTATTGATGTCATATGAACATTAAATTCATGCTGAAGTCAGAATCTTCTAAAAATTAAAATGCATCACTTAGCTTTCTTGGGTGTAAACATGGCAAGAACTGCATCAATCAGATTTCCTTTATTCTCTATGGGCATATTCCCCAGTGTGTTCTTATGGGGTGGGGGTGATCATGTTTAGAGTCATCCTGTGGATGATCCTTGTTGCTAGTAATGTATTAGACATCATGCTTGGACTTTTTATAGTACAAGTCAAGTTTTGTTCCTTAGATATTTTTCTTCTATGACTTTTGAGTATATGTTAAACATTTCTCTACCATCTATTTTCTATGCTTTTGCTCAAATGTTAAGGTAATAAAATGGCACACTATCATGGACAAAGAATCAAAAATTTGTTCCCCATGAATCCTTGCCAAATAGCCGCTTCATGTTTCCAGTTAACTGGTCTATATTCCAATCTGAGGTGCTGATTAAAACTATGCATGAATTGACAGAACCTTATTATGTTAATTAATGCACTGTATATACCACCAATAATCCAGATTCTAGAAAAAGACAAAGTCTCAAGTTCCAAGAATTGTTTTTTTTAAGATTATTTAGATTACATTGCAAATGGTTGTGAGCCACTATGTAGTTGCTGGGAATTGAACTCAGGACCTTTAGAAGAACAGACAGTGCTCTTAACCTCTAAGCTGTCTTCCATCCAAGTTCTATGAATTGTACCAGGAAGTTTCTTGGTTTGCAAACTGTGTTGACAAGCATTGAATGTATTAAAATCCAGAATTAAATTGTTTTGTACACTTGTATCAAGTGATAAGAGCAGAATACATGTGAAATTAAATGAAAGCTCAATGCTACAGTGACTCATATCAACATAGTATGCTGTTTCTTCACATCACAGACCTGTCAAAAGTGTCCCTTCTCTGTTTTGTGGAATTTGGTGTTGCTCACACATGGCTTCATATTTTACAGAGAACTTCATGGATTATGTCTAAATTCAGACTTCAGTCCTTCAATTAACCTGGGCAATAACTTATGTCTCATTACATGAGCTGGGCACACTATAGTGTGTTCTGCAGAGTTCCCTAAACCCAAAGCTGAAGAAGCACTTGTTGTGGTTCACACATATTTTTGCTCCATCAACCTGGATAACTGCCCTGCACTGCAGATGACAAACTTCTGAAAACAGCTTCATCTCTTCCCTTTCTCAGATATATCATTCCATAACTGCCTAGGCCGCCCCACACGAGCTTTACTCTTTTTCACACATAAGTAAGGGCTAGAAAAACTGCTTTGATTTATTTTATTTTATTTTTGCAATACAATATTTTGTTGTTTATCTTGGAGTTTTACATAATATACCTGATCACATTCATTCACTGCTCATCTTTCCAGATGCATCACATCCTTTGTGACCTCTCTCAATGAAAATAAGAAGAAAAGCAGAGAATGAATGAAAATATACCAAGTTCGTATGTGTTACTCATATGCTCACTGGAGCATAGTCAGACTCTCCAGGCTAGCTCCTTCTCCAACACCACCTGTGCCAGAAGCCATCAACTGTGAAGAGTGACACTTCAAGATCCCTATCACAATTTTATGAGTTTTCTTCAAGGCCTTCCTGTCTATCCTGGAACATCAACCAGGGGGGAACACAGACCTTTAACATCCTCTGAGGAGCCCCAATAAGAGAAGACAGTGAACTGTTCTCCATCTGGGAGCTCCTATCTTTGCTCTGAGTCAGGATGATCATGAAGGTGGACTGCACACTTGTGGATGGAGTCTACACAAACTCCAGGCCACTACACACCACCCTGCTGGTCCTATGCCACTGTGACATGCTCCCCCTGACCATTGCAACCTGAAGCATGCTCTCACGTCAGTCACTAGCATCACAACTCCAGTTGCAACTCTGCACTGTGCATGTAGAGTTCAGTTCTTCCATCTTCCCCACCATTCCACCACATGGCACTGCAAACTACTCTTTGGAAAGATCTTACATCTTTACATGCATAGACTCATAAATACTCATTGCAGCTAGGTAGGGCATCGGGGGAAGGATCTTCTCAAGCTACACATCACTGAATATCATCCTGTTCTTGATGTCAGCCACCCTAGGACTCGGTGAGCATAGCTGTTGTGCTGGTTGCCTGAGGGTCTCCCTTCTCAGCTCCATCTCTCCTCCTCCCAGCACAGGATGAAGCCATGCTGGTTCCATAGTGGAGGCAGGCCAAATGTCACAAACCTTCTCTTTAGCCCTGTGGCTCACTAATTGTCAGCTTTGTGCTTGCAGTCTTGGGACAGCCTCACACTCACTTGCTCTACTTCATTCAACTGGACAAGCAACAGTTCCATGCTGGCATTCAGCCATGCCATGTTCTTTTTCCTCTGGGCCATGCTCTCCCATATTGCTCCCATACCCTTCTCTGCTGCAATTCAAGTTCACCATTCTCCCCTGCACGCATACCTGTGCGTGCACATGCACAACTCTGCTCTACCACCATTCTTTCCAGCTTCATGACAACTTTTCAAAAGCATCTTTCCTTCACCTCCCTTGCTTTAGTTAATCTACATATGTTTCAGTCTCTACAGACTCCTTGAAGCAGGGCAATACTGAGACTCACCCCAGTCTCTGCCTCTAGCCTGCTGCAGGAGTCATCTCGAATCTTGACTCTGCATTCATCACCAAACCTCCTCCATCTGCTTTTTAAAAATGCCATTTTTTCCTATTTCCTGGAAACTAGTAGTGCTGTGGTCAATGAAAGGCACAAAGTACATGTAGAATTTAGCTTGGTATTTGCCTAATTAGCATATCATTGGCATAATGAATTTCAGGCCCTCTTCTTTTTTAATAACTAAGTTTCCATTCAGTCATTATAATCTTATATTCCAAAACAGCTTATTTAATAAATCTGTGCCTAGTTTTAAATCATAGTTGATCTAAACATTTTCTTAGAGACAGGAGGAGAGGAGATGAGAAGGGAGAAACACAGAAAGAGAAAGGAGAGGAGAAAGAGAAAGGGAATTAAGGGAGAAAAGAGAAATATGGAGAGGAGAAAGAAGAAGGAGGCTTGAGGGGTTTAATGCTTGGCAATAAGTCTGTCAGTGGGCAGGACCAGTGGGACCAGGTAAATCAGGCCCTGCATCAGGACCTGCATTCCAGTGCCTGGGGATTCCCTGGAGACTGCTACAGAGATTCTCATATCTGCAGGAGGCCTGCACCCCAGATCCCAGGTCTTCTATTCCACTAACAAGACCATGGGACTAGCAGGACCAGCAGGACGGGCTGGGCCAGCAGGACCAGGTAAACCAGGCCCTGCATCTGGGCCTGCCTTCCAGTGCCTGGGGATTCCTACAGAGCCTCCCATTCCAGTAGGAGAATACCAGACAGAAACTTAACAAAGAAGCAAAGGATCTAATAGAAGTTAT
>NW_024429233.1:1666046-1733364 GCF_017639785.1 Mesocricetus auratus | reverse complement strand
CTCAGCATCCCCAAGACCAAGATGAAGAGGAATCCACCTGAGCTCAGCCAGGACAGATTTAAAAAGCCTCGAAATCACCTTGTCATGCACATGCTGGAGAATGTGCAGGTCTTTCACCCCATGGGAAAGAAGAGTGAAAGAAAATGGGCATCTCCTGCTCTCAGTCTCTGGTAACATTCTGCAGCAACCAAGATCTCATGTCAGGCCCAGCCACCACATCACTGCAGGATGCGCCATGTGATAGCCCGGGGTCTGCTAAATCCCTGGGCAATGCTCAGAGACCAGAGAGCAGTGGTCCCACGGAGTGTCCATCTCTGTGCCTATGTGAGCTGCACCCACCTGGAAAGTTCAAGTTTGTATGTCTGCCTTTCACAAACCTGGACAGGCCTCAAGCCAGAACACTTTCCAGAGAGCTTCTCTCCCTGACTTCAGGCAAGCCCACTGCAGCTTACACTGTGAGACCATATTCCCACTCAGCTCTGTCTACCACACTCAATTCATCACAACCAGCTCATGCTTGCATATCGTTGACGGCCGCTGAGAAGACAGCTGTGCTGACTGCCACCAGGGCCACACAACATAACATAACCAACAGCTTCCCTTCTTGCACAAGGCCTAAGCCAGCTGTCCCTGGGCCTGCCCCACAGAGCATCATCTCATATTTAACTCCAGAGGGAGCTTGTCTGTGCTGCCAGGAACAAGCCCCCATCAAATGTCAAACTTCAAACCTAGTATCTGCTGCAAGACTTCAGCTGCCACCCATTTCCATGGAGGAAAGTCGACATTCCACAGTCACCTCACAGCCGATCACAGCAGAGCAGAGGCCAGAGAGGGAGGCCATGAAGAGCTGGGCTCAATGGAAGTGACAGAATGCTGCCAAGTGCACCTCTCAGGACAAACTGCATGTTTTCCTTCATAGGAGGAAGGATATGGAAACTGTTGGACATTATGGCTATACACACTTTGTGTTAAATCATTGCAACTTAATATTTAATATCAAACCAATTAGCCAAAAGCTTTAGCAGTGATAAAACTATTCTCCTTGATTTTAGTTTCATTACACTAGTTACTAAACATGGTATATTCCCCAGAGTTTATGCTCTATAGTGACCAGACACATGCTTATACTACACTTGCACCCAATTTGAAACTTTCACTCCAGCCCTTTACTCATTAGTAGTCTAGGACAGAGGTCTTCCTGCAATTTCATGATTCTAGGTTGATGTGAACATACCCATGGTTGACTCTTTCTGAGAATGGTTAAGTTAATTACTATGTTTACCTCAAGTTGTATCCACTTTTGAAAGCATCCATTTAATATCTTAATTTATGTCTGTGTGTGTGCGTGTATATGTGTGTGTGTGTGTGTGTAACACACATGTGTAGTGTCCAAGTAGGATGGAAGAGGGCACCAATTCTCTTGAGTCTGGAATTCACTGAGATCGAAAGCTACCAAAAGGTCCAGTGATATCAGCCTGGTGACTGCAAGAACATCAAATATCCTTATCTGCTGAGCCATCCCATCTAACCCCAAGTGGATCTGCATACTATAAACAACACAACTTTGTTTCACTATGGATGCAAGACCTTCACATTCTCTGTATATCACGTCTCCTTCACTCTTGACAATTCTTGGTTCACATTGTTCTGCATGCAGTGCTGCAATCAACACTGATGGGCAAGTACCTCTTTAATAAATATATTGAGTTCTTTGACGAGGTGTACAGAAACCATGCAGACATAAGTGCATGTGTTTAGAACTGGACCTCAAGTCAGGTTCTCTTGCTGTGGAAGTCTGCTGCTCAAGCAGAGATCATAGGAAGCACTGTCGCAATGCTATAGGGACCTAAGTGCAGAGGAACACTGAAAGGAGGGAGCAGCTCACTTACCAGGCCCTGTCTTCTTCTTTGTCTCTTTCAGTGCTGCAAATGGAGAAGAGACGTCATTGGGCTTGACACTTCAGGCTGCCAGGTATTCCTTCTGCTGCAGGGGAGAAGTCGGTAATACCTGCCCCCAGGATGACCAGATAAGGGCAACACCTTTCCATGGGGACAGATCGTGAACTGACCTCATCTCCAGTCCTTTAAGGTTCATGGCCTTGCCTCCAGTTCCAAGCCTGTAACAAACAGAAAAACAACATGGTTCTGGTGATGTCTTTGCCTCTGAATGCTAGTGAGGTTGCAAGCAAAAATCCAAGAGCAACAACACCTTCCTTTAGTACATCCCAATATTCAGCAGGCCCTGCACTACACTGAAGCTGTTAGAAGGCAGAAGTGTTTGTCATAGTTCCACCTTGGAATGTAGCAGTCTCACTGAGGATGTGTTGTCAATGCTACAGAATGTCATGGGCTCTGACATCAAAGCCATAGTCATGGCTACACTGTTGACAGATATTCACCTTCCTCAATTCTTCAACTACCTCTCTGAATTAAACCAATTCTGAGATACCACAGAAACCCAATCTAAAGCCTCCACAGACATCAGGAGGGATGTGACACAGTGAAGATCCAGTGCCATCACCTTCTCTGAGGTGAAGTAGGACTGGAAAGGCTCTGGTCTCCTTGATGGAGCTCCTCATTCCAGAATTCAGCCCCTGTACCTAGTGGAGGGAGAAGAGGCTGTGGTGTGGGCAGTGATGGATCCAGTGAGAACATATTGACAATGTGGTCAAAGACTTAGATGGTAGACGGGAGAATGTCCCATGCTGCAGGCCCATTAATGCAACTTGGGCTCAAGGACAATATAAGACAAAGATGAATAGAGAAAACAACTAAAGGAAACAGGAATGAAGCAGTTTAGGAACAGAGTCAAGGCAGAAGACAAGCCCACTATCACCAAGACCAAGAGGAAGAGGAATCCACCTGAGCTCAGACATTACACCTTTGGAAAGCATCAAACCTTTCTCAGATTGCGCATTCAGGAGCACATTTAGGGCCCTCACCCAAGGTAGAAAAAGGGTGGGAAGAAAACTGGTATCTCCTGAACGTTTAAATTTTTGGGATACTAGTGATCCAAGAGTTTCACAGTTTGTAACACTTTAGCTACTGGGGTATATGCCATTGAATTTTTACAGGCTGACATGTAAGTAATGGAATACATTTATTTATTGGCTTACTTTCAGTGTTGTAATGCAGGCTCTATCTCTATAGCTCTGAGTTCTTGAACTACCTAAGATTAGGCCAGCCTCTGCCTGCTTATTGCCTCAAGATTTGCAAGGTAAAAGGAATGCTCCCAAAAAGCTGGTGGAATCAAGTTTCTTTCTCTACAACTCAGATTCATTATTCTAAAAATATGGCTTGTTTCAGTTACAGGACATCAAGCCCTGACCTATCCAAGGAAATTTGTGCTTATATGGTAATGTTACCATTGCATTACTACTTATAAGAAATATAGCATCAGAAATTTACTGAGTCGTTGCCGTCAACCTGTCATTGGATTTTCATGGTGTATCTCTTTTCACAATATCTAAACCACAACTATAGTGTAGGCCCAATACTATCTAGTCTAACTATGGCCATCTGCTTGCCAGAGTCACCAATTTAGAAACTGTTCACAAGGCCAGCAAGAGAAGATCCAACCACATGCATTCAATTATCGTCACATGAACAACTTAGGGTACGAGAGAATGATGAAAAGCAATAGTGTATGGAGTTCTCTGGTTTTATTTCTCTCTGTGTGTTGCACCTACAGATTTGGGCACTGCTATGCTGCACTTTATAACTTAGGAGTGATACACAGCCATTTGGATGGAAATTTTCTAACTTGCATATTATTATTTTACTCTGTATGTTTGCAAACTATGTGACTTGTAAAATATTCCTTATTAAACAAACTTTGGGTATTTACTTTTCATGTTACAGCAATTAACAAAATGACACACTTGAATACTTCTCCTTATCATAATTCTAATTGTACTATTCACTGCATAGGCATTTTAAAAACTGTATCTTGCACACAGAGAACACTAACTCCGTTAACACCATCTAACCATTCCTTACCTCTGTCCATAAATCTTAGGTATTGATCTTCTGCTTCACAGCATTGCCTCTATTTTCATGAATGTATACATGCAGATATGTGTAAACTAGGATCAGAAGAAAGAGATAACAAAAGGCAATATTTGGTTGGGACTGGATATATTTGATACAGTATGATTATTTGAAGATATATGAATTCTCCTGCATTCAATGTGACCACATTCATCCTCTTAGATGTTAGGAGTACCATTGTATGTACCTATAGCATGTTCCTTACACATTGCTCTGTAATTGGACACAATGTTCAGGCCCTAACACAGATATTCCTGAAAATGTGGCAATCTGCTCTGATGTCCAAAGTAAAAACACATACATTCCAGTTGGACAATATGTATGGGATTGGTCACAGATGGGGATTGTGATATTTAAAGAAACTCCATACAGAAATACACAGAGGGTAGAACATTTCACATTATACCCAACCACTTATTAGTGAGTCCCATGAAAACAATCCTAGGAAGTCCCTCCACTTCTTATATTCCTTAGCATCTAGAAATTCCATGTACCTACAGGACCTGGGGCATCACAGAGATGTAATTCCTAGGATGATACACTAAGTTATCATGACTTTTCTTGATCCTTCTACAAAGGACTCTTAGGTTCCCCCTTGCTGTGACTACATCAGTCTGTTCAGTTATTCTTATGGGCTGCATCCCTTTGAGTTCATCACTCCTAAAGTATCACAGTGAGGTGTTGGTTTTGTTATGGTGTAAAAAGCAATATTACACTACTCTACCCAAGTACTCTGGCTCTCACATTCTATTGTACTCATACTTGCAAGAAAACCCCTGAACCCTGGGTGGACTGCTTTGTTCTGAGGATCAGGGAGATATCTCATCACAACAGCAGCCACTGAGTCTCAGAAGCCTAAGCAATTGCCACTCTCTCATCAGCAACTAAAATTAATGCAAAAGATGTTAGGGAAGTAGGCAGACTGGGATTTTATATCTACATCAGCTACTACACTGATTTCCTGCTTAAGGACAAAGGTTTAGAAGGGAACTGTAGGGAATCATCCCTTCCATTCAACCACAAAAGAACAATTGTCTTCCCACTAGAACCTTTGACCTCCTGAGCCATGGTCGATGTAGTGGATCAGTTTATAAGATAAGAATTCCCTTCTGTTCACGGGTTGCCAAATAAAATTGGAAACTTATTGCTAATATAATTAACAACAGTTACCTTCACTGGAACAATATACATACATATATACATGTATATATAAACATATCGCTTGACTTTTTCATAGTGGAGGAGAGACAGCCCAATCCTAATAGTACAGTCTCTGAGTATTCTCCCCCAAATTAATGGGGCACCATGTTTGGTTTATGAAGCCAGCCTGCTAGCAAAGACAGACATTCCAATTCCAGCTCAGAGGAATTCCGAATCCCTGATATCTTGCAACTCAATCAGAAGAACAATCAACTAATAGTGGCTAATAATGAACACAAGGATCAAAAAGCCTTCAAATTTAGGGATGTCTTGAAGATCTTCTAGGCCAACATCTCTTGACACTTACACCCAACTGTGGCACTTGGAATTGAGCAGACATATGGCTTCTGACAGTGCCATTTTCCACCCATTCAGGATACCATCTTTCAGATACTTTAACTTATTTTTAGTCTTCTTGGAGGTACTGTCACAAATCAGGCACTGAGATGATATGATGATCCCATGTCTGAAAAAGAAACCATTCCCTACAGAGGGTGACAAGACCTCTGTAAAGCCCTACCACTGCCAATTCTATCAGGAGACAGGCTTCCTGTAAAGTCACACATTAGTAAGATTTTGTAGCAAATGTGAGTAAGTCAATTCCACTACTGGTTGAAAACCTCCCATCACTTGCAGCTACTGATCCCTTACAAGAACAGGATTCAACAGGCAAGTGTATTGCTAGGAAGCACTATCTGATGAACTAAGAAAGCCTTTGTATTGTAGATCAAATGACAAGTTTTTTACCTCTAATATTCAGATCTGTTCTAGGGACATGGAGCATCATAACAGCTCTCAGGAGTCTGCTAAACTTAACAAACTTCCTTCACACTGACCCAAAGAAAAAACATGGCCATGGTCAACCATTCCATTGAAATCATGCACATCTCTGATATGCATGTAGAAGCAGGTGCCTTGTTGGAGGCTGGCAGAGTTACAGAATCTACTAACTGGTGTTCAGATGCAACCCACCTGATGTGTGATACACTGATGGAGCTTACTCCTGTCCATTCAAGCCCTTCACGAACATGAACTGTGAAAACAGTTCCTCCCATTTGCTGAAGCAGTGTGATGTCTCCCTAATGCATGCATTGTAGTGTACTGTCACATGGGATGTGTGACTGTCATCTTGTGATTATATCTCAATCTTATGGGCCTAGATATCTGTGTCTGATCTGCAAAATAATTGCTCATTAAGTTTATAATTTTGATATCTAGGAAATATGCAAAGCCATGCTTTATAACTAGAACTATTTCTGCTACCTGGACTGTAGTCTCTTGTAAGCCTTCTTTGTTCCTTTGCTCAGACTAACTACACGCAATCACCTCATTCGAACCTCACAACACATTGAATCTAGATTCTCTCCTGATGATATCACAAACACAGACCAATCAATTTCTGGCAAGTAAACGTCAGAAATCACTTATGATGTACTCTTGCATCAATGACATTATCCACCATTATCTTATTAGACCCTGGGATTAACAGGAACCTAAAAGAGGGAAATTATAAACAATAGGTCAGAGAAATGCTTACATTGTCATGCCACTTTGTACACAGCTGAAATACAACTAAGAGACCATAATGACACCTGCAATTCAATTACCAATGCACACTTGTCCCTCTGATAATATAACACAAGCCAGAATGCTGACAAACGAGGCAATCTCAATTCAGTAGTTGACACCCTGAAGTTGCCTCTGAGAATGACTCTGGGAAATGATCTGGAGTAACCACTGATAGAGAGCAGCCAAGTCTAAGCTGGGAAACATTATACAAAGCAATTGGAGTTGTGATATATGAGAACATTTGCTGAGTAAGTCAGAAGAATCATGCCAGTGAGAAACCATCCTCTGTGGTCTCTCTTTTAGCTCCAGCCACCAGGTCCTGCCTTTCCTCCTGATTTGGCTTGCCTAGAAAATGAGTTATAAAAATACATGATGGAAGTCACTCTATCTTGCTTCAATTTATTTTTTCTCAGTGCTTTATCATACCCATGAAATAGCAATAAGGAACACTCATAGACACTCATACACACATAGAAAATAACACATTAAAAATTTCATGCATTCAAAGGCAATACATGCATAGTGGAATTCTCAACTCAAACTGTAAGTACCAAGAAGGCAGACTATAACCTATTGAAACACACAAATATGATTATGGCTAACCTACATGAGTATGTCCGCCAGGAATAACCCCTTGGTTAAAGAAAGAAGCAGAACTTTCCCAGAACACACAAAATATACCACCATACCCAGTAAGTCATGATTTCATAACATCCCCTGTGTTCTGAGGGATTGAAAAACAGTCCAATGAAGCAACAGGAAGAAATAAATTGCATTAGAGAGTACAGAAACAAACAATTGTAAGGGCTTTGAGAAAAATTAGAAAATTCACAGGAATTAACATTCACCCATTAACCTGAACTTTGGAAGATAATGGGCTCATCTGGCTATGAAAATGCTCAAATGTACTCCTAATGGAAAGATATTTAGGCTCCCTCCAGGCCTTTCCTTCTCTCTCTCATGACAAGATGCAAACCCACATACTCATCCCTAGCTCTGTAAGAGAATACAGTTGGCAGACTTGATATATGTCTCTGCTAACATCACCTGTGGATCCCACAGGTATATCCCTTGGGCGACAAGTAGGCAGGAGGGAGACCAACTACTTTTAGAGATCCGACGCTCCCAGGGTCATTAATAAATATGTAGCAGGAAAAGTGCTGCACTCTCACATTCCAATCTGGCTCAATTTATAGAAATCTGAATAACTTCATCCAATGATTCCTACCCAGTATCATCCCAGCAGCCCTATCTCCAAAATATGCAGACATTCCTTGTGAAGGCACCAGTAGCAGGACACATAGCTGACAAGTGGCAAAAACCAAAATCTCTGAAATCCCCAGAGATGAAAACTGTCCTAGAAACAAAGCATTCATGTAACACAAACAAATGCTGAAATAGCACCTCAAACTTATACTTATCCCAAACCTAGATGCTGAGAATCCCGCAGAACGACATGGTGAATAACACAGAGGGAGATATGTCCCTTGTAGATACCAGATATTATTGTACTGAAGGTGCTGAATATTCCTACATAGCTGCTGTGCATGCCAAGCAACAGCAAAATAAATAAATCAAAGCAAACAAAAATAAAACCATTAAGTAATAACACATGAAGTTGATAAATGCCCACATATAAACTGTTTAACCAAGCTCGGGAGGAAATGCTAAAATACAAGCACATACAAATAGAATATATCACTGAATGTGGAAATAGAATACATAAATAAAATACAAGGTGAGAGTGCTTTAGAAATGAAAAATGCAGAAATAAGGACAGGATGTAGAGAGGAAACATTGCCTGAAAAATACAAGAGATGGATGTGAGAATCTCAGGTTTTGAATATATGATAGGAAAAATATGTAGATGGGTCAAAGAAAATGTCAATTCTATATTATCCAACATAAAACATTCAAAAATTCCTAAATATATTAAAGGATTAAACAAAGTAATAATTGAATTAAAGGAAGAAGAATCCCATGTTAAAAAGCCCAGAATATATTGGCAATGAAACCATAGAAGATCACATTCCTAATATAAAGGAGATGTCTGTCAAGTACAAGAAACAAACAGAACACCAAAATGACTGGAGCAGAAGAGAAATCCCATGGACACATAATATATTAAGTAGTGAACTGATAACAAAAGGCAAGAATATTAAAAGCTACAAGAACATAAAGGACCATGCTACTAGAATTACAACTGACTTCTCAATGGAGATGCAAAGAGCCACGAGGGCACTGACAGATTACTACAGACTCTGAGAGACGACACATACTAACCAATACTACCACACCATACACAACATTTAATCCCCAGACACGGAGAAATTAAGATACTACATTAATAAATCAAACTGAAACTATATAAATCAAAACATTGGAAAAGCAGCTAGAAATAAAATTCATACCCAAGAAGGATAACTAAACCCAGGAAATCACATGAGAAAAATAAAATCACACTAGTAAAACCACAAGAAGGAAAACACACATGCACACATGATCACTAGAAACACACACACACACACACACATCAATTACAGCATGAGGAGGACCAACATCAACAATAAAAAATAAAAGAATCAAAACCATTGGTTTTAGATAGGTCTCGATAACATTTATCTAAACTGACCAATAACAAGACACAGGATAACAAAATGAATGTAAAAACAGGATCCATATTTCTGGTGCAAGAAAGATACACATCTCCACACCAAGAATAGACATAACCTAGGTAAAAGTGTTGGAAAAAGATATTCCAAGAAAGGAGGCATATGGAACAAGCTGCTGTACACACTTTTACATCTAACAAAAAATATAGACTTCTTGCCTCATTTCTCAAGATCCTTTGAACAGCTGGGGAACACAGCGAGGGATGGGGGGAAGGGGGACCTGGGAAATAGAGAGGGGGAGAATTGGAAGAGAGAGTAGGACGTGGAGGAACAGGAAGGTCGACTGGGGGGGGTAGGATGGGGGAAGATGGAATCATAGGTTAGAAGACATGATCAGGCACCATTGTGACCTCTAGTGATCTAAATGGATGACACCAACTGGCAAGCTAAGCAATAGTGTAGAGACCACCTTGAATGCCTATTCCTGATAGTGATCTTGATGTCTATAACCATCCTGGATCCTTCATCCAGTGACTGATGGAAGCAGAGGCAAACACCCACAGTTAAATACTGCACTGAACCCAAGGAACCCAGCAACAGAGAGAGAGGAGCAAAGAGCAAATTGGCAAAGAATGGGCTGGGAAAACCAGCAGAGACAGCTGATCTGAACAGGGGATAGCTCTTGGATCCCAGACCGACAGCTGGGTGGCCAGCATGGGAACGATCCAGACCCCCTGAATATGAGAGTCAATGAGGAGGCCTGGGCTACCTATGGGGTCCTGAGCAGTGGAACAGTGTTTATCCCTCAATTATAACAGACATCGTGTGTCCATAACACAAAGAGGGTTGCTGTCTCTGCCTGGACTCTTAGGGAAGTTCCTGGACCGTACCCTGAATGAAATGATAGACTCTAGATATCCCCTATGCAGAAGGAATTGACAATAGGGTGGGAGGATGGGGGGAATGGTGGGGGGGTGCGGGAGGAGGGGAGAGAGAGGGAACTGGGATTGACATGTAAAACAAGCTATTTAAATTTTTAAAAAATGTTAAAAATATAGACTTCAAATTAATCAATGAAAAGAGATAGGGAAGGATACTACATACAAATTGTCATGCTTTGATTAAAAATGAATGGTTCCCATAGGTTCAGAAGTTGTGGCCCTAGTAGGCGTTGTGGCCTTCTTAGAGTAGATAGGATGAATTTCACTAGAAGGAGGGCTATGAGATCTGAGTAGCTCAGGTCAGTCCTTTCCTGCTGCTTGTGGTTGCAGATTTAGATCTCTCAGCTCCTTCTTCAGCATCTTAACAGGCTGCATGCATTCATGCTTCCACCCATGATAATAATCGATGAAATGTCTGATATTCTATGTCAACCTCAACTGAATGCTTGCATTCAGAACAATTTCCGTGGTCATTATGTTTCTTGGCAGCAATTAAATACTAAATAATACAGAAGTTATTACCAGAAACTGCCTTCTCCCTGGGATAGGCCAGACACTGCTTTTCTTTGGAGGAATGCGGTCTCTGGAACTTTGCATTAGAAAAGCTGTTAAATGTTTTAAGTGGGGTTTAATGGGCCAACCTATTAAGAATGGAAGATAGTGCTGCTGTGTGTGATTTGTATAAGGAGGCCTGTCTCTAGAGGTTTCAAATGCGAAGAAATTAAAGGAAAGCTCAGAGCTTGACGTGAGTGCACACACCAATAATCCCAGGACAAGAGAGGCAGAGGCATTTGGATGTCAAAAATTAAGCACAGTATGAGCAAGGTCCTGGACTGCCAAGATTTGGTAATGAAGGGAACCATCAAAACCAGAGATGGCAAAGAATTTATTGAACAACAGGCCATGGGCCAGGCCCAAAAAGCAGTAGAACTTGATATCGTGGCTCACAGACATCTGGCTTTAGCTTCAGGGATGGAAGCAAGAAGGTATGGAACATCCCTCTGCAATTAAAAAGCTTATGGATGCTAGTCATAATGCATGGGCCACTGGGAATTGATCCCCGATGAGTCCATTGTGTGAAGCTGTCAAGGTGAGGCCTTTATTGCCTTGAAGAAAGCAAGAAGTTCAAGATGTCAGAGTCATGGTACTGATGCCTAAGAAATCTGCCCAGCGGGAGTGGAAGAAAACCAAGAAAAAAATGAAGTGTGGAAGAGTCAACACAGCAGAAAGGAGTTGGGAATCACAAGAGCACATTGATAATACATTTAGAGGTTCAGAATTTGGAGTGTGCCCAGTTGGTTTTGGGCCAAGAATTTATCCAATATCCAACATCAACCTTGTTCACTTTGGAAGGTTAAAGTATACCATGTGCATCATATCATGATTATGTGTTTTGCTGTATTGTTTTGATTTCACAAGTGTTTCAGCTAGAGTTTGATATGATTATACAGAATCATTGAGACTTTTAAACTGTGCAGATACCATGGATCTTTAGAGGTTGCTCTCATTGCATTTTTCATGTTGTAAAGGGTACCAGACTGTGTAGGCCAGGGAGTGGCATTGGGTGTTCGAGTCAAAATGGCCCCTATAGTTGGCATTACAAGGATCTATGGTTATTAGGGTGGGTGAGCCTTTGTTGGACAAAGTACTTCACTAGGAAACATGCTTTGAGGACTGAGAAGTTCAGGCCAATTCTCTGCTTATTGGTTCTGGTTCCAGATATAAAACTCCCAGCATCTTCTCCAGCCTCGAGTCTGCCTGCTTTCTTCATGCTTTTTGCCATGAAAGTAACTGAGCCTTACTTGGGAAGTGTAAACTAGCCCCAAAGTATAAATTTCTTTCATAAAATGTGTCTTATTCATAGCATTTCCTCAAAGTGACAAAATGAAAATCAGGACACTAGGCAATATTATCATGCACCAAGAGGATATGGCAATTCTTTACGTCAACAGCCAAAAAAAAGCACCAAGTTTATAATAGAAAAAATAATGCAGCTGAAATCACATATTGACATGCACACACTGACAGTGGGCAATTTCAGTACCCCAAATACCACCAATATACATTACATACAGACACAAATTAAATAGAGAAATACCTTGTCCTAACAGCAACTATAAACCAAATGAACCTAACATATTTTCATGAAATAACCCCCAAACCTCATGGAACATTATCCAAAATTAACCACATAATCATATAGGAGAAAGTACCAACATTTACAAGGAAAATGAAACAACTGCCTGCATCCTAACATAAGCGTGGATCGAAACTGGTGATCAAAAACAACACACTGCTTACATATCCATGGACAATAAAGAGTTCTCAACTGTATGAAAACTGGAAAAATAAATGAAAACAAAGAAATAGTTCAATAAAGAGAGAAAGAGAGGGGGACATAGAATATAAAGTTTGCCTGGAATTCATGAATATTCAAACACAAAATACCAAAACATGTTGCATGCAATGAAAGACATTGTAAGGGGAACATGCAGAGCAGTCAATCTCTACATAAAGATGATGGAGACACCCCATTCTAGCACCCTAACAGAAAACATAAAAGCCACATACAGAAAACAAATGACACCAAAAGAATAAACAATAGGAAATGAATGCAATAAACAGTGGGACATAATAACTGGTACCTGGGAAATCCAAAGTATGATTAGACATTTGTTAAAGCCTGTCCTCCAGCTGGGCATTGGTGGAGCACGCCTTTAATCCCAGCACTCAGGAGGCAGAGGCAGGTGGATCTCTGTGAGTTCGAGGCCAGCCTGGTCCACAGAGCAAGTTCCAGGACAGCCTCCAAAACAATACAGAGAAGCCTTGTCTCAAAAAAACAACACAAAGCAAAACAAAAACCTGTTCTTCAAAAAATGAAAACATGAAAGAAAAGATCATTTTCTCAAGAATTACCATTTCTCAAGGTGGAACCATAACAGAAAAAGAATTAAATAAACCTAGATCCCCTATTGTCATTAAAATGCCAGGAACAAACAAAATATCAGAATATCAGGACCAGATGTTTTTGTCATATATAGCTGCTAGATTTGCAAGAAAGAGCTACAGTTATAATGCACAAATTCTTGCACAAAATGGCAACAAATGTCATTGACCAATTCATTACATCAGACCACATTTATCATGAGCACCAGCAAAACACTCATCAAAAAACAAAATTACAGATATATTTCCTTTCCGAGACAAATTTTAAACTACTCAGTCCAATGTTTGCAAACCAAATCAAAGGACACATGCAACAGATCATCCAAAATCATCGACCTGGTGTCAAACCAGAGATTCAGTGATGCACCAATACATGTTATTCAGTAATTGAATCCATCGTACAAATGAAATGAAAAAACAAATACTTGTTAATTTTCTTACGAAGTAATGCCTCATTCAAAACCCAAGAACACTACATGATAAAAGTCCAGGAGAGATTTAGAATAAGAGGGCATGTTTCAACAAAACACAACCAATTTACAACAAATCTAAAACCACTTTTTAAGAGATAGGAAGACGTTCTAGGCGATTGACCCATATCGGGAAGAACACAAGGTTGTCTACTGTCTCTATGTCAAATCCATGTACTAATTAAAGCTTAGCAACAGCAATAAGAACTGAAGTAGATCAAAGGGATACAAAATGAAAAGGAAGAAGTCAATGTGTCACTGTTCGCAGATGATAATGGTGTGTGTATAAGTGACCCTAAAAAAACAACTAGGTACACATACACCTGATAAGTAATTTTAGCAAAGTAATTTGGTCAGTAATTAATGAAAAAATATACATGTCCCAATAGTATAGAAATGAAAAAGACTGAGGTATATATTTGAGATACAACATTTACAATAGACACAAATATCATCAAATATTGTGGGGTAACTCTAATCAAGCAACTGAGAGACATGCATGAAAAACTTCAGGTCTCTGAGTAGAATATCAAAAGAAGAAAATATCTCACATGATTAAGGTTCTGTAAGATTAACCTAATTAAGAAAAAAGTAAAGTTAAAACAACTAACACATTCAAGACAATCCCCACTATAATGAAGAAGCAATTTGTTAGGAGGATTTGAAAGCAAAATTCTCAATTGCATATAGAGCCACAGAAAGACACAGGATATATTAATGGTGATAACATTAAAACCTCTATTAGAGGTCTGATGTCAGCAGATTTCAAGTGGTACACCCAAGGTGCAAAAATACACGGCAATGTCATACACAGAGACACATTCATCAATGGGATCAAACAGAAGACCTAGATAAAGATTACACGCTAGAAGACACCTGATTTCTTATAAAGAGGTCAGAAATACACGAAATGGGCAAAAGGTAACCATATGCAACACATTGTGCATGTCAACCTGCATGTATGTGAGACAAGGAATGTAAATAGATCCATAATTTTTACCACATACAAGACTTATTTCCAGGTTGATCACAGACATCACCATAGCGGCAGATACACTGAAGCTGATAGAAGACAATGATGGGTACAGTACAGAATGCACTGACACAGAAGGCAACACTCTATCCACAGTCATGCAGAGTAGCAATTACTTAATGGTATCTCAGCAACCTGAACAACTTCAGTCAGACAAAGGACATGGTTTATCTGTTCAGGGGACAGCACAAAATAAGAGAACAATTATATTGACTCCACATCTGATACAGGGCTAATAATATTCTAAAAATATTAATAGCTAAAGAGTTAAAAAGGTCCAATATACAGCTTAATTCAGGAACTAAAGATCTCAACAGACAACCCTTAAGGGCAGATTCTCAAAAGCCTGAGAAAGTAATGAAGAAATACTCAATATCTTTGTCCATCAGGAAAATGGAAATAAAAAAAATCCAGATTCCACCCAACACTGGACAGAGTGCCTAAGATCAATCACACACTTGCCAGTGTATTTTGCAAGGATGTTGAACAAGGGGAACACTCCTACACCACTGGTGGGAATACAAACTTGTATAGTCACTATAGAAATCAATTTGACAGTTCCACAAAAAAGAGAAAATTATCTGCCTCAAGATCCAACTATACCACTCTTAGACATATATCTAAAGAAACCTCCATCTTACCACTCCTTTGTGGCTTTTTTATTATAGCCAGAAACAAGAAAATATCTTGAGTTCTCTCAACTGGAGAACAGAAAACAACATGTGGCTCAGAGTTTAAAAGAGAATAATATCAGATTACTTGCAAATAGGATGAACTAGAAAATCAAATTTGTATAGGGTAACCCAAATCTAGAATGAGAGACAAGGAATGTATACAGTATACAGAAGGGCATCATCTGGTAGCAGATGGAAATAGCGACAGAGACCCAGTGCTAGACATTAAGGGGGGAAATTCAACATTGGAAGGCATCATCAAATCGGTCCCCTCAATATTTATGGAATCTGGAAGAGAAGAAAGAAAGGCTTTAAGAGCCCCTGATCTGGAGGACAAGAAAAGAACAAAGCTCCCTGAATCAACAAAACAGAGCTCATAGAATCTCACAGACACTGAAGATCTATTTATGCCCACACAGTAGTTCCATGTATATAGTATGGGTATTTTGAATTTTGTGGTGCTCTGACATAAGAACATGTGGGATTTTGACTTTTATGACAAGAGATGTGTGAGTCCAGCTGATGCCAGCACAGAGAAAGGCAAAATTATGGAAGAAGAAAGCCAACGAGTAGCGTCTTGGCGTCCAATATCACAAGTGCACTCAATGAATTTGGTGCTGCCCATCAACACAGTGAGCAAAGAGCCCTTGGATCTCTTCCTTGGGTCATTGACACATGCTGAAAGCTCATGACTCAGACCAACTGAAGGATTCTCACCTGAGTTCCCTTAATCTGGGGGTTCTTTCTTCTTGAAAAAGACTACTGAAGTAGCTACAGTGTGTGCTGGTGGGGCACATCATCGGCACAATATGCACAGCTTCATCAGCTGACCTTAGAAAAGGTCATGATAGAACAGGCTAACATTCAATGAAACAATGGAATACCATGCCATGATTGCCTTTTTTGACTAGTCCACCCCTCAGAGTCTATAGCTACTGTTAGTCTCCAGGCATCTTCTCCAACCAATCCCACCTTTTAGCTTGGAATGGCAACTTCCCATTGGATGCTACCTGGTAGAATCTTGGTGTTTCCATGGTGATGCCTGTAAACAAACTTAGATATTAACAGGTCACCTGTGACCAGTGACAAGTGACCATTGACCAATGAGTCCTGTCTCAGAGTGGACACACTTGTCTCTGAGGTCTGCTGATCAGAGAATGACAAGCAATTTTTCTTGATCTATTGTACTGTGGATTGATGACACCTTCCCCCTGATTATGTCAGGTAAGAAATAAAACTTTAAAATACATCTTTCAATCACTCCTCCTCTTATTTTATTTGAATCTTTCATGAATGGGTATAATACAGATGCTGACATAGACATCTCAAGGTGAATGTCACATTTAGTTTTAGTTGATAGTAGGAATGTGACTTTGGATAGTTTGCTCTCAAGTGTTTTCAGTCCACCTGAGAGTGATAGCAATGTCACTATGCTCTGGTGTCTTCATTGTCTAGACTTTAGAGGTCAGTGGACAGGGAGTTAAACCAGGCCATTCTTGATGGTGTTTGCCTCAAGAGATACAAGAACAAGAAAACGGTGTGCAGAGATCTGTCACTCCAAATCACGAAACAGAGAGTCTCCCTCCACTATAGTTACTTGCTTTTGTTCCAAATTCATGGTTGTCTAAAAGTCAGGCTCACACCAGTTAGGGTGGCACATACCTGTTATCTAAGCATGTAGAACTTGACAGGATGAAGGTCAGTTCACTCTAACATGTTCTACAATAGTCTAAGGCCACAATCCCCAAATGGATATTAAAAATATGCAAGGGGAATGATTGCCATATTTTGAGTTACTTGGACTTCTCCAGATTTACATGAAGGAAAGTGAGAGAGGCTAACTTGCCTGTGGATACTCAGAGGACAGGTATTGTAGTCAAAGGAATATTGAGACTCTTCCATGGAGGGGAGACCCATGGGAAATGGAAGAATGGAGAAAACAAAGTAGGAAGGGTTACAAAATATAGATCCAAAAATTAACAACCTCAGGGATGACCCTGACATACACAAAGGAAATTTGAAACAGAAATGTGCAGATAACCATAAATCAAAAGCACAAGGCATTGCCGTTTAGCAAACCATGTATAGTCAGCCAGACTGTTAAGATTGTTCTGGATATAGATTCCCAGTCACATAAAGGAAATACTATTCTCCTCTGGTCCCTGACCTTACACTCCCTTCACCCCATCTTTGGGAGCATTCCTCAAGTCTCATGTAACATTTCATGTAGGGTATCAGCAGCTGGAGTTGGACACTCCAAAGGTAGGTGTTCCCTGCACAATGACAAGTGACATGTGAAAGTGTGGTGCAATTCCCACCAACATTCCTCACTGGAAGAGTAATCAGAAATTATCAGTTCTCCAGTAACTATAAAAGAGCCAATTTAATAGAGAGTAAAACTGAGAAAATCTTATTTAGAGATGAAACCCCTTACTTCATTATCAATCTCAGGAGGTAACTCGAAACAGTTCAAAACAACAATAAACATGTTCAGCTGGTTGAATTTGTGAAGTCTTATATTAATATGAGATTAATGTCTGTAAATTTATTAAAAGGTCACAGATGATATAAAGATTGAGAGTGGAACAGGAGTTGCTAGAGGAGGAATGGAATATTACCTGACTACAGTAGTTGTCTATGAATTTATAGATGCATCATATCATGAAGGAAGCTCAAGTGTAGAGACAAGCATGGTAGGCATGGCAAGTACATATGACTCCAGCACTCTGGAGGCAGAGGAAGGCTGATCTGTGGAACTCAAGGCCAGACTGCTCACTAGCTCACTAATCACAGTAAGATATGCACAGAACAGGGATAAGGCAGACAAGGTATGAGAAGTTGTCTAAGGTTCTCCTATCTGGAAAAACATGTGCCCAAGACACAGATGCTAGGGAGTGTCACAGCAGGCATAGCAGGGCAAGAAACGGTGGTGTCTAGAACAGAGAAAGGGTTAAAACAGAACATCTAGGATTCCAAGCCCACACAGGAATGACAGGCATCTCATCTAATGAGTGCCATCTTATCCATCTCATAATTTTCCCACTGTCCTCTTGCTTCCTACAGATTATTTCCAAAGGGCACCTTTATTTAGAACAGAATGTATTCTGATGCCCTCTGTGCCTGCGCTGAGGAATTCCACACCCACAGCAGGAAGTGTGTGCAACTTCTCCAGAGTCTCTGCCCCAGCTGTGAGTACCCCAAGCTCCTACCATCAGAGACTAGCGCTTGTTGCCAGCAGCTCATGGCCTGTGCCTCCATTTCCCAATGAGATGGCACGCCCATGCTGACTGCACTGACTGACCAGAACCAGATCTCTACATTGGAAAACTCCTATCCAGGTGCTCTCCTGTGGGATCTCACAGGAAGCACTGACAGGAAGGACTTCACTGGAACTATCATTGACCAGAGCACCAGACTCACCTCTTGGTACATGACAGCCCAGTGTGATACTATTTTAGATCTCAATACTTTAGTCTCTTCCTGCCCAACAGTGTCTGCGTCTGCTATCTTTCTCCAGGCAACACTGCCACATATTCAGAATCAAGGGTACAGCCTGGCACCTTCCCACCAGGCAGGCAGCCAGGTTGCCTACTATGACCCCAACAGACTGGGACCCATGATACCTGGGGAAATCAGGTGGTGCCTGCAGGACAATGACGCTGCGTCCCACTCTGGATCTCAGCCCTCTGCCCTGCAACCAGAGACAGTGATGGTTTCCAATGAGATTCAAAGAATCACCTTTCTCTACCTCGGCCATCTCTAATCCCAGGTCTGCTCCAGCCATGGCAGACAATAGTATTCAAGGTTTTTACAGTCAGGAGGGTAAGGAATGTGATCACATCTCCATATTTCAGGAGGCATGTCCACACAGAGGAAGAATGTGAGTCCTGAGAGGATAGCTTTGCCTCTGGCTCACCATCCCCATGTTCAGTCTCAATAATGAGAGAAAGTCACCGTTCAGGACAAAGACTCCAACACCTTAAACTCATTTTCATGTCACTTACAAGAAGCCTTTGAAATGTGTGGCTGGAGAGAAGTCAGTATTCTAGAGCTGGTGGCCTGTCAGGAAGGAGGAATTGGGTGTGATACCTAACCTCCTATAAAAACTGAGCTTTCTGGGGACATAGTAGCAATGACAGAAAGTGAAAAATTAAAGGAAAGACACATGTAATTTTCAATACTTTAGACCAGAGGACCACCCTAAGAGCAAACTTCCAAAGAAAGGGGAGGCACTGTTCCAAGGACAAATGTGGGGGTGGGTGAGGAAAGAACACAGGCCGAGGTGTGGTCAGTATACATGCACACACCATACAAACACAAAGGAACACACAAACATCTGAGAAGACATGACATCACTCGTTCACCAGAAACAACTGGACAGTATATGTGTCTTCACACAGAGCTGATGCACTTCTCACTCAAGCAGAGCTAACAGGAAGCCTCGCCCCAGTGATGTAAGGTCTCAGTGCTGAGATGCACTGAAAGGAGGGGAGCAACTCACTCATCTCACTCACCAGGCGCTGACTTCTTCCTTCACTCTTTTCAGTGGTGGACATGGAGATGGCCCTGTGATTGACACCTTCAGGCCAGACACTGTCTGCTGCAGAGTCCAGACCTCTGCAATGCTTGCATGCAGGATGTACAGAAAATGACACCATCTTTCTTTGGGGACAGCTCATTAACTGCCCCCATCCAAAGTCCTTTGGGATTCCTGACATGAACTCCAGCTCCTGGGACAAACAGAGAATAACAATATGGATGAGATGACTGCTGACCCATCCATGCCTAGGAAGACCTATGAGTGCATTAAAGAAATCCAAGACGAACCACTCCTCCCTCTAGAATACCCTGGCATGCAGCAGCCCCTGAACTTCCCTGATGATGGAAGCCAGAGGCAGAAGCTAGCTTCTGATACTTCCACCTTGGGAAGCACTAGCCTTGGTCTGGGAGAAACAGGGACTCTGGAGTGTCATGGTGTCCAGAATTGATTTTGAAGACATGACCACACTTGTGTCATACATTTACCTTCCCCAGCTCTTTTTTTTAACTGAAAAAGCAAGATTTATTGTTTCATTCAAACATGACAGGGAGTTTGTTAGTTGATACAGCAACCACAAGAGGAATTGACCTCCTAGACTACTGCTCAAATTTTTAAAGACAAAAATCGCAGGATTACATCAGTAGAAGAGGCAAGGGTCCTGATTAATTGATATTTAGGGAACCATTAGGGGAATTTTTCAGAGTCAGGGCAACTAGTTTGTTAATGTTTTGATTGGTTGGCTACAGATGGGAATACTTGGTGATTTCTATGACTTTTTCTTATTTATTTATTTATTTATTTAAATTAGAAACAAGGTTTCTCCATACAAATTGTGATGCATTGATTAAAAATGAATGATTCCCACAGGTTCAGAAATTGTGGCCCTAGTAGGTGTTGTGGCCTTCTTGAAGTAGATATGTCTGTGTTGGAGAATGAATTTCACTAGAAGGAGGACTATGAGATCTGAGTAGCTCAGGTCGGTCCTTGCCTGCTGCATGTGGTTGCAGATTTACATCTCTCAGCTGCTTCTCCAGCATCATAACTGGCTGCATGCATTCATGCTTCCCACCATGACAGAAATGAAGTAAACATCTGAATTTCTATGCCAACCTCAACTGAATGCTTACATTCAGAACAATTACCACAGTCATTAATGTTTCTTGGCAGCAATAAAATACTAAAAATGACAGAAGTTGTTATCAGACACTGTGTTGCTTCTGGGATAGGCCAGGCCATGCTTTTCTTTGGAGGAATGTGGTCTCTGGACCTTTGCATTAAAGAAGCAGTCAATTGTTTTAAGTGGGATTAATGGGTCAACCAAATAAGTCAACCATTATATTTTAAAATAGTAGTGCTGTGTGTGATTTCTACAAGGAGACCCTGTTTCTACAGGTTTCAAATGCAAAGAAATTAAAGGAAAGCTCAGAGCCTTGTATGAGTGCACACACCAATAATCCCAGGAAAAGAGTGGCAGAGGCATTTAGATGTATAAAATTGAGCACAGTATGACCTATTGAGCCGAGATTTGGTAATGAAGGGAACCATCAAAACCAGGAAGCTGATGAAGATTTAATTTAACAAGAGGCTATGGGCCAGGCCCTGAAAGCAGTAGAACTTGACATCCTAGGCCACAGGCATATGGCTTTAGATTCATGGATGGAAGCAAGAGGGTATGGAACATCCTTCTGCAATTAAAAAGTTTATGGATGATAGTCATGATGCATGGGCAACTGGTCATTGAGCCCTCATGAGTCCATTGTGTGAAGCTGTCAAGGTGAGACCTGGATTGCCTTGAGTAAACCAAGAAGTTTGAGATGTCAGGGTCATGGTACTGACGCCTAAGAAATCTGCCCACTAGGAGTGGAAGAAAACAAAGAAAAAAAAAGAAGTGTGGTAGAGTCAAAATAGCACAAAGGTGTTGGGGATCTCAAAAGAATATTCATAATACACTTAGATGTTCAGATTTTGGAGTACGCCCAGTTGATTTTGGGCCATGAATTTATACAATACCCAACATCAACTTTGTTCACTTTGGAAGGGTAAAGTATACTATGTGCCATCATATCATGATTATGTGTTTTGTTGTTTTGCTTTGATTTCACAAGTGTTTCAGCTAGAGGTTGACAAGACTACACAGAGTCATTGAGACTTTTAAATACCATGGGTCTTTAGAGGCTGCTCTCATTGCAGTTTTCATCTTGTAAAGGGTACAAGTCTGTGTAGGCCAGTGAGTGGATTGGATGGTTAGAGTCAAAATGGCCCCTATAGTTGGCATTACAGGAAGCTGTGGTTATTGGGATGGCTGAGCCTTGGTTTGAGGAAGTGCTTCACTAGGTAGTGGGCTTAGAGGACTGAGAAGTTCAGGCCTATTCTCTGTTTATTGCTTCTGGTTTCAGATATAAAACTCCCTGCATTTTCTCCAGCCTTGAATCTGCCTGCTTTCTCCATGCTTTTTGCCATGAGAGTAATTGAGCCTTACTTGGGAAGTGTAAACTAGCTCCAAAGAAAAAATTTCCTTTATAAAATGTGTCTTATTCTTAGGATTTCCTCAAAGTGACAAAATGAAAATTAGGACACTAGGCAATAGAATCATGTACCAAGAGGATATGGCAATTCTTTATGTCAATAACCAAAAAAAGGCATCAAGTTTATAAAGGAAAAAAATAATGCAGCTGAAGTCACATACTGATATGCACACACTGACAGTGGGCAATTTCTTTTTTTTTCGGACTGTGTTTTTTTTATTTATTTTTCAGTTTAAATTTACATAAGAAACAAGGTTGCTTCACAAGTCAGTTCCAGGCCCCTCTCCCTTTCCCTCCCCTCCTCCCGTGCCCTCCCCCCAATCTCCCCCATTATCCCCTTATTTCCCAGGGAGGGTGAGGCCCTCCATGGGACTGTCCATAGTCTGCCATTTCATATAGGGCAGGGCCTAGACCCTTTCCCAAGGGTTCAGGGTGAGAGTGCACCTCACATTGTTGGATGGCAGTCAAAGTCCGTGTGTATACTTGGGATGGGTACTGATCTGCTGCCCAAGGCTTAATTTCAATACCCCAAATACCACCAATATATATTACATACAGACCCAAACTAAACAAAGAAATACCTTTTCCTAACAGCTGCTATAAACCAAAAGAACTTAACATATTTTCACAAAATATCACCCAAACCTCATGGAATGTTATCCAAAACAGACCACATATTCATATACTAGCAAGTACTCACATTTACAAAGTAAATTAAATGAATCCCTGCATGGTACCATAAGTGTGGATCAAACCTGGAGATCAAAAAACAACACACTGCTTATATACACATGGTCAATGAACAGTTATCAACTGTATGAAAACTGGAACAAGACATGAAGACAAAGAAATAGTGCAATAAAGAGAAAAAGAGAGGGGAGATAGAATTTTATATCTTCCTGGAATTGATGAAAATTCCAACAAAAAATACCAAAACCTGTGGCACCCAATGAAAGACATTGTAAGGAGAACATGCAGAGCAGTCTGTCTCTACATAAGGAATATGGAGACACCCCATTCTAGCATCCTAACAGAAAACATAAAAGCTACAGACAGAAAAAGAATGACAACAAGAGAATAAACAATAGGAAATATATACAATGAACAGTGGCCCATGACAACTGGTACCCGGGAAATCATTAGGACATTTGTTAAAAGCTGTCCTCCAAAAAATGAAAACATGAAAGAAAAAGATCATTTTCTCAATGATTCCACCATTTCCCAAAGTGGAATTAAATCAGAAAAAGAATTAAGTAAACCTAGATGCCCTAGTGTCATTAAAATGCCCACAAACAAACAAAATATTAGTTAAAAATTAAAGATATTTTGCCACATATAGCTGCTAGATTTGCAAGAAAGAGCTACAGCTATGATGCTCAAAATCTCTCACAAAATGGAAACAAATGGCATTGACTAATTCATTACATCAGGCCATATTTGTCATAAACCCCAACAACCAAAACACTCAACAAAAACAGAGAATCACATATATATTTCCTTTCCATGCCAACATTTTAAACTACTAAGTACAATGTTTGCAAACCAAATCCAAGGACACATGCAACAGATCATCCAAAATAATTGCCCTGGCGTCATGATTCAGTGATGCACCAATACATGTTATTCAGTAATTGAATCCATCATACAAATGAAATAAAATATAAATACTGGTTAAACTTCTTACGCAGAAATGCCTCATTCAAAACTCAAAAACCCTACATGATAAAAGTCCAGGAGAGATTTAGAATAGGAGGGCATGCATCACCGAAACAAAAGCACTTTACAACAAATCTAAAACCACTGTTTAAAAAATAGGAAGACCTTTTAGGCGATTGTAACCAAATTGGGAAGAACACAAGGTTATCTACTGTCTCCATATCAAACCCATGTAATTATTAAAGGTTAGCAACAGCAATAATACTACTCAAGTAGATCACAGGGATACAAAATGAAAAGGAAGAAGTCAATGTGTCACTGTTTTGCAGATGATAATGTAGTATGTATAAGTGACCCTAAAAATACAACTACGTACACATACACCTGATAAGTAATTTCAGCAAAGTAACTTGGCCAATGATTAATTAAAAATATACATATCCCAAAAACATAGAAATGAAGAAGCTGAGGTATAAATTTGAGATACAACATTCACAGTAGATACAAATGTCATCACCTATTGTGTGGTGTGAGAGACATGCATGAAAAACTTCAGGTCTCTGAGTAGAATATCAAAAGAAGGAAAAAGCTCACATAATCAAGGTTCTGTAAGATTAACCTAATTAATAAAAAGTAAAGTTACAAAAACTAACACATTCAAGACAATCCCCATTATATTGCAGAAGCAATTTGTTAGGAGGATTTGAAAGCAAAATTCTCAGTTGCATATAGAGCCAGAGAAAGAAACAGGATATATTAATGGTGATAACATTTAAACCTCTACTAGATGTCGGACGTCAGCAGATTTCAAGTGGTACAACCAAGGTGCAAAAATACACGGCAATGTCTTACACAGAGACACATTCATCAGTGGGATCAAACAGAAGACCTAGGTAAAGATTACACGCTCCAGGATGGTTATAGACATCAAGTTCACTATCAGGAATAGGCATTCGAGGTGGTCTCTACACTATGGTTTAGCTTGCCAATTGGTGTCATCCGTTTAGATCACTAGAGGTCACAATGGCTGGAGCCTTCATCCAGTGGCTGATGGAAGCAGAGGCAAACACCCACAGTTAAACACTGAATTGAACCCAAGGATACCGGCGACAGAGAGAGAGGAGCAAAGAGCAAATTGGCAAAGAATGAGCTGGGAAAACCAATAGAGATAGCTGATCCGAACAGGGGAGAGCTCTTGGACCCCAGACCAACAGCTGGGAGGCCAGCATGGGACCGATCCAGACCCCCTAAATGTGAGAGTCAATGAGGAGGCCTGGGCTACCTATGGGGTCCTGAGAAGTGGATCAGTGTTTATCCCTCAATTATAACAGACATCGTGTGTCCATAACACAAAGAGGGTTGCTGTCTCTGCCTGGACTCTTAGGGAAATTCCTGGACCCTACCCTGAATGAAATGATAGACTCTAGATATCCCCTATGCAGAAGGAATTGACAATAGGGTAGGAGGATGGGGGGAATGGTAGGGGGTGCAGAAGGAGGGGAGGGAGAGGGAACTGGGACTGACATGTAAAACAAGCTATCTAAAATTAAAATAATAAATAAATAAGAAGATTACACACAAGCAGACACCTGATTTCTTATAAAGAGGTAAGAAATACACAAAATGGGCAAAAGTACATCATCTTTAGCACATGGTGCATGTCAACCTGCATGTATGCCTGAAGAAGAATGTAAATATATAGATAATTTTTACCACATACAAAACTTACTTCCATATAGATCAAAACATCACCATAGCAGCAGATACACTGAAGCTGACAGAACGCAATGTAGGTGACAATAAAGATCTCTTTATCGCTCCTTTACAAAGTGGCTTGATCTTTTTCACATGATTTCATATTTTATGTAATTGTAAATAATCCAGATCTTAATCCCCTATCTGAGATATCAATAGTAAAGACTTCATGCAGTTTTCTATGTCATTCCCTGATGCAACTCCTTCTTTGCTGGTAATAAACTCTTTACTTCCCTGAGAGAACATTTTTAACTACTGCCAGGATTTCTGGACTGGTTGATGTTTTGCTCCATTCTTTCCTGTCCCTGAACCTTCAACTCTGTGATACACTGGGACCTAACATTTTCAGAGTTTCTGACACTTTGTCCTCCTATACATTTGGCACTGATATTTTACAGGATCAAACAGAGCAAGAAGAAGCCATTTATTTATTACCTTTATTTTTTGACTGATGCTTTGTAACTAAGTGTGTTGCATCATGCTAGCCTAGAACGCACATTAATATGCCTCTGCCTCCTCTGCCTCCTCTGCCTCCTCTGCCTCCTCTGCCTCTGCCTCTGCCTCTGCCTCTGCCTCTGCCTCTGCCTCTGCCTCTGCCTCTGCCTCTGCCTCTGCCTCTGCCTCTGCCTTGCCTTTACCACTACTTGTGATTCTGCCTTAAGGGTGATAGGACTAAAAGAATGCTATACGAATACCAGTGGAATCAGTTTCTTCCTGAGCACTTGGACATCACAGCTTCTAAGTATACTTTGATTAAGAGGACATGTGAGAGTCAAGGTGTGGTTTGGTACACACCTATTATTCAAGGAGACTTAAGTTAATGTGGATAGAATTGGAGCTCAACTCAGACACTTTTTTTTGTTGTTGTGAAAATCTGGGACTCAAGCGGAGGTCACAGTAATGCTTTCCCCACTGCTGTAGGGACCTAAGTACAGGGGTGCACTAATAGGAGGGAACATCTCACTTACCAGGCCTTGCCTTCTTCCTTGAATGTTTTTCAGTGCTGGAAAAGG
Source organism: Mesocricetus auratus (assembly GCF_017639785.1). Lineage (NCBI taxonomy): Eukaryota > Metazoa > Chordata > Mammalia > Rodentia > Cricetidae > Mesocricetus > Mesocricetus auratus. The sequence goes on along the minus strand of NW_024429233.1, from coordinate 1,706,381 downwards.
ATTGATACTTCTGGCCAGACGCTCCTTCTGCTTCACGGGATTACTCCACAAATCCTGCACCCAGGATGCCCAGATAAGAATGACACCTGTCTATGGGGACAGATCCTTCTGAATTCCTGGCCTTGATTCCAGCTGCAAGCCTGGAACAAACAGAGAATAATAACTTGGTTAAGATGAAAGCCTCTGGATGACTATGAGGGCACACACACAGAAAAACCCAAGAGCAATAAGTCCTCTCTTTATCACATCCAAACATGTAGCAGGACCTGATCTACACTGAACCTAGTAACATAACACAGAACCTATTTGTCACAGTATGACCTTGAGAAGTAGCAGCCTCTCAAGATGTTTATAATTCCAGTTATCTATAGTAAGCTGCTGAATGTAGAAGGAGTCACTACCATGCCTCTGAACCTCAAATTTCACAGATTCATGCATGGAAAAATGCATGCAGATTCATGATGCAAAGTTCACTGCTCATTCTTATGAAGAAGAAAAAATTCAGTTTTCATAAAATGGATTTTTTAAATAAGTAAAATATTTCCTAACACATTTATAATTTTTAATATACTTGTTTATTCTTTTCTGTGTATAGTGTTATTTACCACTTTTCTATAAAATTTCCTAAACATTGTGACTATCAAACCTGTCAGGGGATCCTACTATATCTGTTATATAAGAATACCTGTACTGAGAACATTCTTTAAAAATACAGATTCTCGGGGCTGGGGAGATATCTCAGGGGTTAGTTGTACTTGCTGCTTTTCCAGATTCCAGCACTAACACTGGGTGGCTCAAAACTACATGTAACTCAGGATCCAATAGAATGCTCTTCTGACCTCTGTAGCTACTGGCACACACAGACACATAGACACACACATACACACTCACACACACACACAATTTTAGAAATCATTTTCTAAAAACCTAGATTCTGGGTACTGATCTGTGAGACAATTCTCCTAAGAGATGCCTAGGAGTCAGAAATTCTGAAGCCTTTAATTTCTTTCCCCGACAAAGACTCACTGTGTATGCTATGAGAGCCTCAAACTCTTTATCCTCCTGACCCAGCTATCTGAGTGCTGGGATTATAGTTATGCACTTTATCATCCATGTGTAAAATACTTACCAAATAAATCAGCACATACTTCATTTCTTCAGTCCATTCATATCAAATACTCTTCTGAGAATTTTGCTATCATAAATAATAATCACAAAAATTCTAATAGGTATCTCTTTTCATGTACTGCTTTCTGAAGATGATAAGGTGGGTTACCTCCTTCATACAAGCAAATGTTTTAGTAAGCATTGTCTCTCTGGGGAACCTGCCACACTAATGCATTCTGAGAATCACAGGAGATACTGACAGATACCCAGAGCTATCCTAGTTATTTGAAAAAGGGTTCATTAAGAGATTCCCAATAACTGGTCTAGAGAGATGGCTCAGCAGCTAAGAGCACATGCTATGCTTACTGAGGATCAGGGTTCAATACACATTTAACACATAAAGGCTTTACAACCATCTGTGTAAATCCAGTTCCAAAGATTCTGGCACACTCTTCTGGCCTCTTCAGGAACCAGCCCCACACACATTCTTACAAGCACTAAAAACAGTATAAAATAGAGCCAGGCATGGTAGCACACACATGTAATCCCAGGACTTGGGACACTGGTAGGATGATCTCTGTGCGATTGAGTGCTGCCTTGTCTACAGAGTAAATTCCAGGACAGCTAGTACAGTTAGAGAAACCCTGTCTCAGAAAAACAGAAAGAAAAACCATTTATAAAATAAAAACAATTCTTTTAAAAAGGGAGACTGCTAATTACCTGAAAGAGGCTGGCATTTGCCTATGTCACTCTAACCCCAGAAGCCATGCTGCTTTTGAATCTACAACCCTTAAAATGACTTCCGTATTTTCTTTTATCTACTCCCAAGCCCTGCTCCCCACAGCCCTGTGAACAAAACTTAGGGCCTCGATGTACAAGTGTTTATTCACTGAGATGCACCCCTACTCCACTATTATCTTACGCTTATCTAAGTACATAACTGTGAGGGAGAAATAGGTTATTGGTACAGAGCATGTGTTAGGTCCTTTGTTGATCCTAAGCACCCAACATTAATTAGCTTTTTAAAGAAAATCAAATGTTTAAATATCATAATCTAATGTATGGCATAGTGTCTCTAGAAATATATACTTGAAAAAAATCACTAAAAGTTTAAATATCTCACTACCAAAAAATTATATGAGTTCATTGCCTTAATTAGCCTAATTTCATCATTTTACAATATATAAATTTCAAAGATTCATTTTGTTATTGCTTTTGAGAGAGGGTTTCTCTGTATTGCTCTAGTCAATTTTGTAGAGCAATCTTTTACAGTGTTTTAATCTGAACACTCTTGAGATAGATACAGGGAGATCTCAGTGAGTTTATTGCCAATTGTTGTACATAGCCAGTTCCTGGACAGCCAGGCATATATATAGGGAGATGCTGTCTCAAACAAGAGATCCTGTGTGTTATTATTGAGTTCGCATGTTGTAATTACCCAAGGACAATTTCTCAAACACACTCTGATAGATGCTAAAATATTTGCAGGCCTTTGCAAATGAAACACTTTTAGTGACCATCCTAGTGTTATCAACCTGACTTCACACTCTAAGTTGCATGTTCCTTATCATGTCCTGTACTGCTTAAGTTAAAAAGCACACAATTATCACCCAAAGATCTACAAAGCCTGTGTTTCTAAAACAAGGATGCAGTGCCAGTGCTGTTTGCTCAATTTCTTTGAGAATTTATTTCCCGTTAAAAGGTTGCTTAGTGCTCACTACTAAAAAAACCATAGCTTTCTCTCACCTAACATCCAAGTTAGATCTAACAATCATCAGAAATTAAGGGAAGTGTCTGCACAGAAACAAGACAACCAGAGCAGTCTGGGCCGGGCCTTTGGATCCAGATCTACAGCTATGAAAATCACTCTTTTTATCATACTGACAGAAACCAGTGCTCCCAGTCTCAAGTAACAGAGGCCTGTAAACTCTAATGCACCAGAGTATGAGACACGAATATCACATTTTTTCGAGCTCAGCTTAGGCTACACAGTAAGTATCTGGGCTACTCAGGGTGACTTTGCTTCAGAGGGGAAAAATAAAATTAAAAAGCAAGTGTTCTGAGGCCAAAGTCAGCAAAAGCTACACTTCCTTTTTACTCATAGGAGAGAGAGCCTGAAACAAGGTAATAAAAGTACTTAGTAGCTGAAACAGAAGTGAATCCCTGTCGTTACACAATGTGACTAGTAATATTGTGGATAAATTCTAGGACAGCTAGTGCCATGTGAGGCCCTTGCTTAAAAAATGACAAATAAATGACTGGGGTTGTGGCAGAAGCCTTCAATCCCAGCATGAGGCAGAGGCAGGAGGATCTCCGAGTTTGAGGCCACTGGGTCTACAGAGAGAGTTCCTGGTTCGGCAGGGCTGTTAAGCAATTGAAACCCTGTCACGGAAAAACTTAAGAAAAAGAAAACCCCTAAAGGGCTCCTAAACCATCACTGCAGCCATTATCTCCGCTATTTCAGACCCATTTCGGACCCCCTAGTTTCCAGCCTCCCTGGCATCCTCTCCATGACAGCCTCCCTCCTATATTCATGGATGTTGACCTGTAACGGGACTGTAACAGGCAGGAGGGGACATCCACCCCACACAGAAGAGGCCACTTTGTTCACCCTTCCCTGGGCAGCAGAGCTAAACACAAGGCGCTTTTCCCACCAGGGACAGGCACAGATCGATGACATCATGCAAGGCGCCAACGTTGATGTCAGGTCGTGGTCCAGTGACATTCCAGCAGCAGGTCTGTGAGTTCACTGTGTCTTCGTCGTTTCTTGTCCACAGTTTCCATGGGAATTTCAACAAGAAAGTGTCCTGGGGGCTGAAAGCTGCTGAATAGAACAAAGAAAGGGAAGTAGTGAGTGAGGCCTGAAGTAGATTTCATGGGAGCGCTCAGGAAGAGGCCGACAATGAAGGGTAAGTGGAATGGGAAACACGAAATTGGGAAGGATGACAGTGTAGAGGGTCAGGAACTGGAAGCTGAATCAGGATACCTGTCACAACACAGTCCCAAGACAACTTCCAGGGAGTTGACTCAGAGTACACAACAGCAATCGAGGCCCTGAGTGTGAATCAGCCAACTCAGTCTCTAAGCTGGAATAGATGTCAGGATGAGTGTGTGTTACCCCAGGGGAGCTAGTGCCGCTCAGGAGAACGAGAAGAGGTGCATCCAAGGCAGTTAGCGTGTCCTGGCCACTGCCTGCCTGGATAACTGTTGCTCCCCTCTATATTCCTGGCTTTTCACTCTTCCTCATATAAAAAGCTTCCTAGACACAGTATCACAATGCTAAGCCATTGGTATTTGAGCAAAGAGATGAGCCAGGAAGGGAAGCATGCACTGGAGAGATATTACAGGGGAAAGAGACCACTGTAAAGATTAGGCCTCTGATCTGATGATTTACACCCCTGCTGTGTCCTTTTATCACAGATCAAAGCATCAAGACTCAGCATCAATATTATTATGTGCACAAAAGGAAATAACTTATTCCAAATGTCTTAGAAAGATTAATGGGATTGAAATTGATTATACACACACTTATGAGAGTGTGTGTATGTATGTATGTATCTTTGTAAAGCAACTATTAGACAAACACTTAGTGTACCAGAGCTGTCACATGTGTACTACTCCAGGAAAACTTCCAACTCTTGACACTAGGCTTCTGGAGTAGGTAAAACAATGTTATTCCAGGGTGGCAGGCCCAGCATATTTTTCTCAAGAAACTAACTAGAGTCTCAATCTGCTCAATCTGCATTTCAAGGAAGAAATAGATTCTGTATGTAAAACTGGTAATTCCATGGTCGGGCATGTACTCAGGGAAGCACAAGAGAACAGACATGGGTTTTTGTTTGTTGTTTCTTATTGTAGCTGTTGGGATGAAGTCAGCTATGTAGTCCTGACTGAGCTAGAACTTTCTGTGTAAACTAGGCTGCCTTTCGATCTGAAGTGAAGGGATCAACATGAGCTACATGTTCTGGTCATTTGCCCTTTCTTATAACATTTACTCCTGTACTCTGTCCCCTAGTGCCAACATGATGGTTTCCTCCAAACAAATTCTGAAACAGGAGCATGAGGTTTAGAGAGAGTTTGACATCATGTTGGATATATTTGGAATTGAATAATTAATTAATTAATGCTGAATTTATGTGATCAGGATACATTCTTTTTTCCTTATTTTATTTTATTTTTATTTTTTATTTTATTATTTTAAATACCTTGCTTTACACGTCAATCAGAGTTCCTGCTCTCTCCTGTCCTCCCCCAACCCCCATCATCCCTCCTCACCTCCCACCCTATCACTATTTCCTTCCACATAGGAGATATCTAGAGTCTGTCATTTCACTCAGGGCAGGGTGCAGGCACTCCCCAAAGACTCCAGGCCAAGAGAGCATCCCTCTTTGAGCTATGCACACACAAACTCCATTTGTATGCCAGGATAAACACTGATCCACTGCCCAGGGCCCCATAGGTTGCCCAGGCCTTCTCACTGACTCTCACACTCAGGGGGTCTGGATCAGTCCCATGCTGGCCTCCCAGCTGTTGATCTGGGGTCCAAGAGCTCTCCCTTCTTCAGATCAGCTGTCTCTGCTGGTTTTGCCATCCCATTCTTTGCCAATTTGCTTATCGCTCCTCTCTCTCTGTCGCTGGGTTCCATGGGTTCAGTTCAGTGTTTAACTGTGCATGTTTGCTTCTGCTTCCATCCGTCATTGCATGAAGGCTCCAAGATGGTTATGGACATCAAGTTCATTATCAGGAATGGGCATTCAAGGAGGTCTCTCCACTATTGCTTAGCTTGCCAGTTTGTGTCATCCCTTTAGATCACTAGAGGTCTCACTGGTGCCAGATGTGTCTTCTAACCTGTGATTCCCTCTTCCCCCTATTCTACCCCCCACTCAACCTTCCTGTTCCTCCTGACCTACTCTCTCTTCCAATTCTCCTCCTCTCTTCTTCCCAGCTCCCACTCCCCTGCACCCCTCGCTGTGTTCTCAATCTGTTCAGAAGATCTTGCCTCATTCCTCTTCTCTGGGGTACCATGCATATCTCTCTTAGGTTTTTTCCCTATTTCCCAGACTCAAGATACATTCTAATTTTATGGATTCTAAACTGAAAAGTCTGTTTTAAACTTCTTGTAATCAGTAAAATGTCAAGTTTTATCCAACCACATCCTAGACATTAACATCACCTCACTTTTAGTATCTTAACTACTTAGTGAGCAACTGCCCAAGCATAGATATAACTTGTATTTCCAATCAGAACAAGTCTATATGTGCTCCAGTGAGGAATTTTTTTAACTTGTAGTCTAGTGTAGGATCTAAAACTCCATGTCTTAATAAGATCCCGATGTTTCTTAAACATGTTAAACTTTGAGAGGTACTCTCTCTAAACCTCATCCTGGGAATTTCCAGGACAAATCTGGCCACAGGGAAGAGTAATCTGTATCTAAGATAGTTGTGATGGTATACATCTATAACCCCAGCAACTAGCACTTGGGAGGCTAAGACAGGAGTAATGGGGTTTAAGACCACTATGGACTATATAGCAAACTGTAAGCCAGCCTAGGATACAAAGTGAAAGCATATCTGTAAATAAATACGTAAATAATCAGCATTCAGCAGGGTCAGGGGCATGGACCCATGGTGAAGATCATGGCAGGCCTGCATTAAACCCCACTGAGTTTAATCTCCTGGCACTGCAGAGGAAAATAGAAGGCTCATCCAAGAAACCTTTGCCTTTTCATACTAACCCAGTATTCCTCCTCTGCTTAAGTGTAGTTATTGTCATAGTTAGAAAAGCCTTGGGTATTATACTCACTCCTCTCAGGAAGTAATCTTCTATTTTTGTCTTTCATCCCCCAGCTGTGATTTTCCATGCCTTTTCTCATAAAAAAGCCAAGTGCACGATGGACAGGTACAGTCTTTCAAAGGTGGGCTGGGGGCAGGAGACTTGACAGCAAAGATGACTCAGAGTCTTCTAAGACTGGTCTAGCTGTCCTTTCCTATGGGTTACTCCTCATCTTTACAGTCAGTATGTTAGGCTCCATCAAGGTCGTTGTACTGATGTCTTCATGTGCCAGACTCCTTTTCTAGGGTACCAGAGTCAGCTCTGAGGGACTTAGACTCCTTGATTTCATGTCATCTTCCATTCTGTAGGGAATGACAGTGACAGACTCTGCCTACCTGAATCCTCTCTTGCTCTTGCTTCGATGTCCCGTTCAATGCTCATTCCATGTCGTAAGTGAATGTTACAGATTCTGTCTGGGTGTGTCACCATGCTTTGTCAGTTGGGCAGAAGCTTCACATGTCCTGCCAGGCTGTATGGAGCATGCATTTAATCCCTGTGACTGGGAGGCAGAGACAGGTGGCTGTCTCAGTTCAAGGACAGCCAGGGCTATACTGAGAAGCTCTGTCTTAAAAAAACAGAGAGAGAGAGAGAGAGAGAGAGAGACAGACAGAGACAGAGACAGAGACAGACACAGAGAGACAGAGAGAGACAGAGAAACAGAGAGACAGAGAGAGAGAGACAGAGACAGAGACAGACACAGAGAGACAGAGAGAGACAGAGAAACAGAGAGACAGAGAGAGAGAGACAGAGACAGAGACAGACACAGAGAGACAGAGAGAGAGAAGAGAGAGAGACTATCTTTGAAATCAAGCTTTTAAAAGGCCACTAAACCTTTAATTTCATTTCCCTATAAAAGAGAGACCACATATGTACTTAAAAGAACCAAATTGTCCAGATATTAATGATGGACTGTTTAGCCATACCTGCCTCGATGTACCTCAAAGATTGTGTATTCTGTCTTTTTACTCCCTCCGTTAGCACAGAGAGGGTATCAGTCACTGTTGATAAGTTGACCTAAAGCTGGCAGTTATCCTCAGACTTGCTTTTCCTGTCTGGTTGGTGCAAAAAGAGCCCTGCAAAGGGCCTAGCCAAGAGGTAGGTGTAGTACGATGTTTTACTCTTTCACTTTTCTGGGGGCACACCACCCAGCTCCCAAACAGACCACAAACACAGGCTTATTGTGAATTATGAATGCCTGGCTTGAGCTCCACTTGCTGCTATTCAGCTTTTCTTAAGTATAAATTATCTTGTTTCCTCTCTTCCTCCTTTCTGGTCTATTTATACTGACTGCCTGCCAGCCCTGCCTGTCCTTGTTCTTGTCTCGCTATTGGCCTTTCTGCTCTTTATTAGACCACCTGGTGTTTTAGCCAGGCTCAGTAACACAGCTTCACAGACTTAAGCAAATGCAGCATAAACAAAACACACACCTTAAAATAATATTCCCGGACAGGTAGGTCCTCAGGAAAGAGCACTACAAAGCCTTGACAGGAGATGAGGTACCTGCTGCACAGTAAATTGGAGACTGTTGCACCCCACCTTTAGAGGTGGTGATGTTAGACTGTTTCAGGACTGGATGCAACTGTGAAGTATTTTCACTTAGTCTTCCCAAGGAATCCCAAGTTCATGGTTCTGACATTCTACCTGTTTCTGACTTCATGACAGATACAGTCTCTTCCTTCCTCTGGTGGTAGTATAGCCACTACCTGTGCCATGGATACCTTAGTTGGTGCTTGCCTGGCATGTATCAAATCTGGGATTCCTTTCTCAGAGTCTTATCAAACTGGCAATATTCTGATCCTAGCACTTGGGAGACAGACTCTGCAGGTCCAGAAGGGCTATCCTCAGATCCATGGTGAGTGTGAGGCCTATCTGGGTTCCATGAAACCACACCTTGAAAATGTTAATTGAAGGCTTAGAGATTTGGAAGCTGTGGATATTGGAGTATTAAGGATGGAAGGAGGGACCATGAAAACTCAAAGGTCTGTTCCTGAGACTTGGTGTGTGTGCCGGTTCTGAATGTGAGATGAAGGGAACCTGGCAGAGGAATGAAAGCAATGCAGTTATTTGGGAGAAAGTGAATGAAGTATAAAACCTGGTCTATGGTAATTTGGCTGGTTGGCTTTGAAGTTAGATTTTTGGTGCCTAGAAGTTCTTGGAAATCCTAGCCATTTCATTTTGCCTTCAACCTTTCTCTCTGTTTACCACAAGGCATTGATAATAGGTGGACTGAGCCAGGGGTTGTCCTCAATGAGAAGTGAGGCAGGTGTTGGCAGGACCACTGAGGTCCATGGCTTGAAATGATAATGAGCTAGAAGCTAAAGTCAGTGTGATGTGTCCAGGGGGGTCTCTCTCATGTGAGAATCACATGAACTTGGTGAGAGGTAGGGCTAGGAACAGAAAAGGGGGGGGTGTAAAGGGTAAAAGGTCTGAGCCATGGGGGTGGGGGATGCTCCCAGGAATCTGTCAATCATTTCCCACCCCAACACAACTCCCACATCCCTAAACTGGCCCTCAAACATAGAAACATCTGGTTTGTCCATCACCAAAGTCCCTCTGTCCCTTTCTTTTGGTTTCTTGGCAGTAACCACTTTGCTCCCCTGGGGTGAAGGCCCTGGCCACCCGCTGACGGCAGAGATGGAGCTGGCCATGCAACCTTCTGCAGTTAAGGCTTTTCCGGATGCCAGACATTGATTCCTCCGCAATGATGAGAATAGAATATCACCCGACCTTTCAGTGCTTGAAGATAACTGTCATTTGAGGTCCCTAGACATACTCCATTAAACGAAAAAAAATAAATAAATAAAAATTACAGACAAATCTGAGACTCAAGACACCCTCCTGGAGTCTTCACTCTGCCCGGGGACCCAATTTGCTCCCGGGTAGAAGAGGTCCAATGCTCAGAGTTCTTCTAAGTTGACACACCAGGATTTGAGGCCCTGGGGCTCTGGGACAGAAGGTCCTCCCATCTGCCACCTCCACAGCGGATGGGCAGGCAGAGGCTTTGCATCTCCCTGGAGGCAAAGCCAGTAAGCTGGTCCTAAGTCTCTGTCCTCTTCCACCACCAGGGCTGGGGGACAGGGAAAGCAGTCCAGGAGGCTGAAGGTGCTCGAGATGGGGAGCATCGGGGCTGGCCTGCTGTGCTGCACAGTGTCCGGGGGCGGCGCTGGCCGCCAGAATTTCTTGGCTGCTCCCTGGGCTTTGGCTGCCGGCAGCTTGGGCCCTAGGCGCAAACTTGGAGTGTCCAGGGCAAAGCCCTTCCCGTAACACCAAAGTTACGAGCTGCAGATCAGGCGATTGAAATGTTCCTGGCGAAGATCACCGGGCGCTTCTGGTGCTGCCTCTGCCATCTAGGGGCTGGGCGCGGGTGCCTCGGCGCGGCCAGGACAAGGTCTCCACCTCCTGCAGCCGATCCTGGGGCAGGCTGCTCCGGAGACTCAGGTTCCGGGGAGAGGCCCGCAGGTGGCGGCGGAAGCCAGGAGCTGGGTTCATGAGGCGGACTGCTAGCAGCCTCCGGCTGTGACTCCAGACCCGGGGCTGGCCTGGGCGGCGACCAGGAGGAGCTGGTCGGAGATTCCCGAGGACGACTGGGAGCAGGGTAGCGGCCAGGAGTGCACAGGAACCAACCCCGAAGTTCGGGAAGCTGCCTCTGCCCTCTTCCCCCTCTCCACCGCCTGGGCACACCACGATGTCTGCATCCGCGGAGCTCATGTCACTCGGTCGCCCGCCCTGTCCCCCAAAGAGCTTCATGCTGTCCGCGGCCCTACCGCTGGTGAATGGCGAGCCCCGGGGCCCCAGCACCACCGGGGTCCGCGGAGCCATCTCTCCAGGCCCCAGGCCCAGGGCGGATGGCCGGGGTTTGGCAAGGGCACAGAAGGGGAGGGCACGCAGGCGCAGTGGGGAGAACTCTGGGGTCCCCCGATGCGGCTTCCGGGGCATGGGCGAGCAGGGAGACCCCCGCTGTGATGCGGGCACTGCCAGGCAGGGAGGAGGACAAGGAGTTCCATGGAACAGCCTTGGGGGTCGCCCACTGTGGGGGCCCTGGTCCCAATGGCGGGATGCCCAGGCGTCCCGAAGAGCCTGCGGGCCAGGTGAACATCGCCCCCCGTCGACAGGGAGGTCTGTGCTCACGGGTGCCCTGGGCCCGCCACCCGGGGCCCGAGGCAGCACTCAGGCTCCCTCTGTGGTCTTGTCAAGAGGCCCTCGCGGTGGCTGGACTCCTGGGTTCCTGCGGGTCCCTGGTGCATCAGTCGGGCTTCCTGCTGCTGCCTTCCTGGCACGCCCCCCTCAACGCTGAGGCAGGGGCAAACAAAGTGGCTGGAGCTCAAGGCCAGGGGGGAAGGACCCCGGCCTGGCACAAGGTGCCCGGGCCCAGCGGCAGGGAGGGCGCCTTCTGCCCTCTTGGCTTCTTTCTAAATATGGCATTTTCTTAGGACAGAGTTGCCATGGAGTGAAGGGAACATGATTTCGGTGTCTGTCTTGGTCTGATTATAGTTACACTGGATTTGTTTTAAATACAATTAACCAAGTTCATTTTACCTATGTATGCTTGAAACCTCTCAATTATGTTTTAAATAGGAGCTGTTCTAATCAATCTAAGTACTATGTGAGTTTTTGTTGTTATGTCTGAATACATCTGCTAGTGCCATGTTAAAATTTTTATTTCTGGGTGGAGCAACTTCATCGTTCATATTGAGCAAAAAGCAGTAATATTAGGAGGTGTTTGCGGTGGTGGTCTATCAATGGATTTCAGTGGGAAAGGCTTACAAAAAAATTCCCTGTAGGAGAAAAGTCACTTAGAATACATCTGTTTCTCTAGGAGAGATGTTTTTCTGTTTATAGCATTGTGTAAAAAATCCTTCAACTTTAATAAACTTATGTTGAAAATATAGTTTAAATACAAAAATTTTTGTTACCAATTCTATAACCTGCCACTCTCTCTCATGCACGTGGTTGCAGTGGTTTCAATATGGGGATGAGACTGAGGTTATGAGAACTTTCTCAGTTTTTCATTCAAAGCTTCAAGATTAGGATTTTCCACAGGACATTTCTGGAGCTCACAGCCATTAAACTGAAATCATCTCAAGTCCTGTCCCTATTGTGATAATATAGTTTTGACAGTTGTTATGAAGTAGAAAGATCTAGGATGACTCATCGTAGTCTTGATAAAACAGCAATTGGATTGATGTGGTGAGAGTGTGACAGGCTTAGCTGCTCATGTGTGTATTTTGCTCATTTTCCTGGTGCTTTTCTTCTGTGTGTGACAGGCATTTGTGGGGACTGAAAGAGACAATTCACTGTGAATTCAGTGAAGCCTTTGACAAAGTCTATCAGGAGAAGATGTCAAGGCTGTATCCTGGTTTCTTCCCTGGATGGAAATCTGTTGATTCCCCTCCATCCCAGAGAGGGATTCTCAGTGTAGTCCTGGCTGTCCTGGACCTCACTCTGTAGACAGGTTGGCCTAGAACTCAGATATCTACCTTCCTCAGTGCTTGGAGTAAAGGCTTGCACCACCACTCCCCAACTGTCAGGTTGGAAAACTGTAAACATTTTAAGAACTCTTAGTGTTAGCTACTGATACTTCAAAAATCTCTCCTTGGTTTGTGTGTGTGTGTGTGTGTGTGTGTGTGTGTGTGTGTGTGTGTGTGTGTTATTTTGTCATTTGGAAGCAAATTTGTTATCTGGGACCAGGAAATCTCAATTGAGAAAATGCCCCCATAAGATTGACTGTAGGAGGTCCCTCCCCACCCTAGGTGTGGCCATCTTGGGGAAGCTACTCTGGCATGTATAAAAAAGGAATATGAGCAAGCCATGTGGAGAAAGCTACAGGGAGCAATACAGAAAGAATCTTCTTCCAAGGTGTCTACTTCTGTTCCTGCTTCAGCATGCCATGATGAGTGACCCCCAAGTCCAATAAACCCTCCCTCCCCATGTTTTTTTTTTTGGTTTTATGAGTCAGGGTTTCTCTGTATTGTTTTGTTTTGGAGGCTGTAGGTCCAGGCCAGGCTCGAACTCACAGACATCTGCCTGCCTCTGCCTCCAGAGTGCTGGGATTAAAGGCGTGCCCCACCACCGCCCGGCCCCATGTTGCTTTTGATCAATGTTTTATCACAGCAATGCAATGATTTTAGAACACTGTCCTTTTGAGTTGCCCCACATCATAAAACTCGGAGATAAATGAATGTTAAAAAACTTGATAGAGTCTGGAATAGACGTATCTATACCTAGTTTCCAAAACTAAATTGCAAGCAAGTTATTCATAATAAAACTTCAATTTATTGTCATTTTACACAACTACAATCATAAATTTAATGGTGTTGAAAGGAGTTGGCAGAGAAAAGTATATGATTGTCTGAGCTTTTACTCTATAGTTGAAGAAAAACAAATTGTCAGAACACAAAACAGGTTGAGGCTGTAGCAGCAGGTCAGCAGTAGATAACATTGTGGCTCTTACAAAAGATACAAGTTAGCCTGAACCCACACCAGGACCTCACAGCTACCTTTAACTCGAGCTCTGAGGCATCTAGTGCCCTCTGGGGACCTCCACAGGCAACATTACTCATGTGTACACCCAGTTAGTTTGAAAGAAAATTAAAGAGTAGGGATTCCTATAGGTTAAAGAAGAAATGTGCACTACAATAATTGTATCAGCTAAGTGGAAGATGAGTTATTAGGTTGGGGAAAAGTCAGTTATTTCTATTAGGAAAGCTCAACTGAACTAGGAAGAATTTTATTTCTAGTTCTTGAAAAAAGTAAAAGGACTGGAGAAATAGCTCAGATTAAGAGTATTCAAACAAGCTTGTTTCTAATTTAAATAAACAACATTTATTCATTGCCCTTGCAGGGAACCTCATAGCAGCTCCTAATCACATGAAAGTTCGGTTCCCTGGGATCTTATGCCCGCTTGAGCTCCAACGGCTATTGTACACACATGGTACACATACACACAGTGGTACAAACATATCCATAAAGTACATATTTTCTTAAAAGGAAAACAATCTAATTATACAGTGGTTCTCGTCTTCCTTAATGCTGTAACTCTTTAGACCAGTTCATGTTTGATGACCCGAAACAATAAAATTTCATTGCTACTTCATAACTAATTTTCCTGCAGTTATGAATTGTAATGTATATATCTGATAATTAGGGTATATGATATGCGATCCCCTTTGTGGTTGCTTGCCACAAGTTAAGAGCTATTCCTTTAGATTATTAAAATTTACAATATTGTGTTAAAGGACAAACTTCTTTATTGTTATTTACAGCAAATGGATAGTGACTAACAGTTAATGTGTAAAATCTTCAGGTTTAGAAGTTTATTATTTCTGGGTGTATATGTGGATCTGTTTGTGCTTCCATGGAGGTGTCTGTGGAAGCCTGGGGAGCACATCAGATACCACAGAGCTGGAGTTACAGGCAGTTTTGACACAAAAATACAGGTGCTGTGGTTTGAACTCTAGCCTTCTGAATATGGGAGCATTTTTAACTACCTAGTTATCTTTCCAGCTTGTCTTTGAAGTAAAAAAGTACAAAGTTTGGATCTTATTCCTGGAGAACTGTAAGAGGATCAGGGTCTGTTCAGTTTAAAACTCTAACACTCTAAGATGGCCATCAAAGAACCATTCTTGTTTTCAAACATGCTTAGATTTTATTAAACGTGTGTTATCAAATATTGCAGAGTTGTGAGAAGAATAAAGATGGATGGGGGCAGGACACTGTGCACAACCCTGAAATGAGCTACCAGTACCAAGTGTGCACCATGGGACAATGTATATAAGAGGATTATGATGAAGAAAAACAAAACATTGTTTCCAGATCAATTCTTGTGGTTCCACACCAGACAAACCCCCTCTTCTTCCTTTCCTCTTTGATCCAGTGATAATGCAAAATATTCAGCTTAGTTGTCTTTTCCACATCTGCCAGTAGCACCTGTGATTTCTTAGAAAATGCAGATTAGTCCAGTCTTGAATAAACAAGCATGCTTTTCTTTTTTATTGTACTGACTAATTGGTATGTGTTTATACAGGCACATGGAGTGTACACATACCAAGATCACAGGAGAGTTCAGGAGTCCATCATCCCCCTTCTAGCATGTGAGTACCAAGTTGTCAGGCTCGGCATCCAGTGACTTCACCCACTCTGTCCTGTCACCATCCCAAGTTTGGTTGCCAATCATTTGCCTCTCTTTACCCCTGCGACTACCTCTACCGTCACTCTTCCCTGGGAATGAATTAGAGAAATGCCCTGGGTGTGAGGAGAAGGCCTGATAGTCTCCTGCAGAGTAGGGCCCCTCTCATGTATATAGATATGTAATATAGACATCCTTATAAATCATCTATTAAGATGTTAAGATTAAAGTTAAAAACATTATAGTATGACTGATTTCACGTATTCATTGCTTAAATGTTTAACTACAATAATTATTATTCCTAATTCTGCATTATAACTTAGTATTGTGTTGAATTTACTCAAATTTCTATAATTAATGTCACCATCATCAGTCTACTAATTATGTATGTTAAGGGTGTACCTTTGGCATCCATAGATCCTTCTATGAGACAGTTGAATTTTATGCTACACCTTCGCTCACCCATGAGTGAATCTAATGCTCTTCTTACTACCTATTCCCAAAACCTTATTATCACTATACCTATGTCAACAAAAATACTGGTTTTCTTTTAGAATTTTCATATGTATAAAATTTTGATCATATCCTTTCCCCATTTACCTCTCCGACCCCTCCATATTCCTTTCCAATTTTCATGTCCTTTTCTTTCCCAATAGCTCCCTGTGTCCAACTAGAGATGGCCATATATGTTTGGATGATGGTGCATGCTCTGGAGCATATGTAATCTACTAGGGCACACATACCTATGGAAATCTGACTCTCCTTCCACTCGAATCCACCAAATATCCCCTAGCTCCTCAGCTAAGGGTAGGAGTCAGGAGCTCCTTCTCTATTCCTGCTGGAATATTGAATGGTTTGATGTTGTGCAGGTCTTCTGCAGGCAGCCACTGCTACTGTCAGTTCATGAGTAGACCTTCCTTGTCAAGTGTAGAAGAAGCTATTGTGTAGGAGTACTCACAACTTTTAAAATCTTTCTATCTCCTCTTCTTCAATGTTCCATGAACCTAGGGAGTAAGGGGCCCACCCCTCCATTTTAAAAACAATATCTTAAGCAGTCAACACTCAACATTGTTATCTCTTCATGAAAAATTTCCCTTAGATTTTTGGGCATTAAGTCACCCTTAAATTCACAAATAAAACTTGGAATATATGCCTCTCTGAAAGAGTACAGCTTGATTCCTCAATTTCTTCTCACATTTGTCTCTTTTCTTTCTTGTTTGATCAGTATGAGCACAAGTCATTTCACCTTTAGCTAAAGAATTAAGACATAATCTACCAGGCTCTTTTGCATCTGTTGCCCATTCAATCCCTAACTCTACAACCTCCCTTTCAGTCAAGTATTTACCACTCTGTGCCCCTCCCCAGCCCTTCTAATCTCATTCTAGCCTGGACATTTCTCTCTATAGCCCCATTATGGGACCTGAGTCAATAGGGCAGAGGCAGGAAACTTTATTTTTTTCTCACAGGATGTACCTCCAAACAGTTTCACAGACACTCATCTTATCAACCTGCCCATATGGGCAAAGTTCTCGAGGATGGGGCTGACCATTTATGGGTAATGTATGTGGGAGGCAGGTAGAAAGGTAGCTATTGGTTAGGTGAGTGTGTCTCTCAGAAGGCATGAAAATGCCTGATCAAGTTGTGCCCAGGGGTATAATAGTGACATGATAGTTGTCGGTGGCCAATTGCTTTTTGATTAATTGAATTATTATGCCTGCTCCAAAGGGATGAGTTAAGGTCTGCTACTGTAAACACTGTCAAAATCACATGGCTGAGAAGATCACAGGCCCCAGAGGGAAACCTACTGTTGATCTCATTAATGGGCATATTGTCAAATTTCCTTCTAAGTATTTACAAGATGGGTGCTTCTCACTCTCTTGGTCAAAGAGGCTGTTTTTCTCCCTCTGGGTAGTGGTTAATGTACAGATTCACAACTGTTAGAACGTGATTAGAGAAAGTGACCTTGATTGCTGAACCATAGATGTGCATTCATCAACCTTCCCTATCCAAGGCTCTGGGATTATGAAAGAAGAGGCAGATAGACCTTATGTACTGGGGATGTGCTGGGAAGAAACACTACAAAATGCTGTCCTTTAGAGATGAAGTGACCATCTTATTCATCAACTCACAGTTGATGCTGAGGTTGCCAGCACAAAACCTGCATTCAAAATCCCAACATGGACTGGGAAGGGACTCTGAGATCCACCCCTAACAGTGGAACTATTACTATCTAAAGGCTGCTAAGTGACAAGGCCTTTTAAGGTTTGGTTGTTGGTAGGCTGCCCATGCCCCTGTGGATGACTCCATACCCATAGGCACATGGTCAAAAGAACTTAGACTCAGGGGGGTTTAATTGAATTGGAGGGTCCCTCGGGGGGTGAAGTTAGTTTAGTGGGGTGTGGAATACGATCAAAACATGTTTTATATGTGTATGAAATTTTCAAAGAATACATAAATTATTAAAATTATTAACTCCTGAGCTGGAGATTTGGCTCATTGGTGAAGAGCACTGGATACATGTATTTGAATATATAACCTACTATGTCTATTTAGCTTTGCTTGTATATAAGAAGTGTCCAGTGATTGTTTAACCATACAGGGCTTATCGCTGTACTGACCCATTCTTCCTCTCTGCAGCCATTCCTTAACTATCTTCTCTTTTTGAAACAGTGTCTTATCCTACTCTGGCTTCAGACTCATTACATAGCTGAGGATGACCTTCAACTTCGAACCCTCTACCTCCTAGCACTAAGATCATAGGTTTGTAGCTCTCACACCTTTTTAAAAAGAGCTGCTGTAGAATCATACCCAGGACCCTGTATAATAAGTAGTCATTCTACCAACTGAGCTACATCCATAGGCCACAAGTTTCCATCTCAACAGCTTGGCATATTTTCATTTATTTGTGTGAATCAGAAATGCCCAAGCTGTTCTGAAATACTGAAGATGAGTCTCCATCTGGGTTACTCTGTTCCATGCTACCTCACTGTAACTTTTTTGCCTTGAACGGTGTATCTGCTGTTCCTACTCCCATTTCCCCTGGTGAAATTCTAGATGCTCTGAAAATAAGTGGGGCTACCTTACCCCTGACTTCCAGCTGTCATCAGATGGTAAACTTCTGCCAGTATTTAAGATAATACATCCTCAAGCCCTCCTTAATCCTCAATCTCATGGTTCCCTTTGACACTTATAATAATGGCTAAGAGGTTGGGGGAATAGGAGGAAGATAATGGGTATAAGATAGGTGAAGACAGAGAATGTGAAGATAATGAATTCATAATTGATAAATATAGACATCAGGCAGGTATGTTAGATATATAGGGGACATATAATAATTAGCATATGATGTTTAGATTGATAATGGATAGCTGATATGCAGATTATTATAGGAAGATATGTATTATATGTAAATAAAAAGAATTAGTTTTTATATGGGAATAAGGGGAAATGTCAAATTCATAGATAACAAATAATAGGTGGGCAGATATATGATAGGCAGATAATGTAAATGGATACATAAACACATATTCATAGATTCATGATTGATGGAGGTATATAAACATGATTTATGCAGGTCTAATGCATGTGTGCATTAATGCTTGTGAAGCAGGGATGAATTTTACACTCCAGGGCACTCCTGTAGCCTCTGGGGCTTCTTTCATCAGTGCAGTAATCCCACTCCTGGGGATTCACCTTCATGACCTAATCTTCAGGAGCTCCATGTCTTAAGACAGCCTTCATGGCTGGTAGGCTTCACCACAGAGTCTGAGGAGACACTCACATTCACCCAAGTCTGCCCTTCCACTTTCTTCTGAAGGCCAACATCAGAAACTCCATTCCCCGCAAGAGATGAGAAGACATCCCCACCATAACTCCTACAGGTGGCAAATTGTGCCTTTCAAAGCTTCACACAGAATGTTAACTCCAGTAACTTCCAAGAAATTTGAGACCAGGTCAAGCAGAGAGGAACTTGTTGCACAAAACGTCTTCATAGAGATGGCCACAGGCAATGAAGGTGAGACAGCAATGACAACCTGCAAAGGGCATTCCACATCAGCAGCTCACTTATTTTCACAACATTACATGTCTCTGCAAAGACTGGCATGTTCTTCCCATACTGAATTTCCAGTTTCAGGAAAACAGGGAAATGTGCTGCCCCATAGACAAAGGCCCTTGTCACCAAGTCTGAGGATCCGAGTTCAATCCCACACGGTGGAAGGAAAAAACCAACCCCATTATCTGTCTTCTATCCTCCATTATCCTCCATATGTGTGTGACTACACCCCCACACACACACGATGGAAACCTTTTCAAACAAAAGTGTTAGAAGCCCAGGGTTATAGATCGCCATAGATTTATCCCAAGTTGATCGATTTGTATCAGAAATTCACCGTGTTGCAGATGCCTGCCATAGTGGGATATCTTTCTTTTGTTGTCTGTGTGAGTAAGTGTGTGTGTGTGTGTGTGTGTGTGTGTGTGTGTGTGTGTGTAGGTGCACATGCAGGTGGAGGTCAGAGGACAAGTTCAGCTGTCACATGCTGGAACACCACACAGGCCCTATGAGGCAGAGTCTCTCAGTGGACTGGAACTCATTTATTAGATGTGGCTGTTTCCCAGGGAGCCATGGGACTCCCGCTGTCACCATGTCTTCATTGTGTAATTGCACATGGCTTTTTCCCATTGTCTTGGATATCAAACTTATATCATGCTACTCTGGCAGGTGTGTCACCCACTTATCTATTACTCCAGTCCAATCCTGTTACATTATTTGAAATATTTTCCCTAATCCTCTTAATTGTATGGGTGAAATACTACCATATTAAACACTAGATAAAATTTTCAATGACTCATGCCTAATGTAGCTCTTTAAATTATTACTCATCAAGGATTATTTACTTCATTGTACTCTATTAAATAGTAATTAAATATCCGAATAATTTTGTCATACAATGTTATTCAGTCCTACCTCTTGTGAAACATCATCATTTCTTATAGTGCATATGTCTCCTTTTATTTTCTAAGTTTCATTTCAGAACTGGAGATGTCAAACAGCATTTTAAGATCACTGATGAATTTTCAGAAAAATCAGGGTTCATGACAAAGCACCCATATAACACTTGCATGGTTTTCAGAAACCTCTTCTAACTGGAGCTCCAGGGCATTATTCACCTCCTCTGGCCTCTGCAAGCTCATGCACTCACATGGTACACAGAAAATTTCACAAGTGCTCTCATGGATCCAGCCCATGTCTAAACACAAAGGACGTTATCTCAAAGTTGCTTTGATTTACATTTCCCTGATGGCTAAGGATGTTGAGCACTTTCTTAAGTGTCTCTGGGCCATTTTAGTGTCCTCTATTGAGAATTCTCTATTTAGTTCAATACCACACTTTTTACTTGAATCCTTTTGTATTTTGGAGACTTGCTTCTTGAGTTCTTTGTAAGTTTTGGAGATCAGCCCTCTGTCAGATGTGGGGTTAGTGAATATAATTTCCCATTCTGTGGGCTGCCTTTTTGTCTTGCTGACTGTGTCCTTTGCCTTACAGAAGCTTCTCAGTTTCAGGAGGTCCCATTTAATATTGTTGCTCTATCCTTGGTCTTTTGTTTTCCCCTTCAAAATTGATTATTATTCTTTCAAGATCTGTAAAGAATTGTGCTGGTATTTTAATGAGGATTGCTTTGAATCTGTAGATTGCTTTTGGCAGGATTGACATTTTTACTACATTGATCCTACCTATCCAAGAGCATGGGAGATCTTTCCATTTATTGAGTTCTTCTTTAATTTCTTTCCTTAAAGACTCAAAGTTCTTGTGATATAGGTCTTTCACTTGTATGGTTAGGATTACCCCAAGGTATTTTATGTTGTTTGTGGCAATCGAAAAGGGTGATGTTTCTCTGATTTCTTTCTCAGCCCTTTTATCAACTATATATAGTAGGACTACTCATTTTCTTGAGTTGATCTTGTAGCCTGCCACTATGCTGAAGGTGTTAATCAACTGTAAGTGTTTCCTGGTAGAGTTGTTTGAGTCATTCATGTAAACTATCATATCATCTGCAAATAATGAAAGTTTGACCTCTTCCTTTCCAATTTGTATCCCCTTGAACTGCTTTCATTGTTGTATGGTTCTGTCTAGAAATTCAAGTACAATATTGAAAAGATATGGAGAGAGTGGGCAGCCTTGTCTTGTTCCTGAATTAAGTGGAATCTTATTGAGTTTCTGTCCATTTAGTTTGATGTTGGCTTTTGGTTTGCTGTATATACCTTTCAATAAGTTTAGGTATGTTTCTATTATCGTAGAACTCTGCAAGACCTTTATCATGGAAGGAGTTGGAATTTTTCAAAGGCTTTTTCAGCATCTAGTGAGATGATCATGTGATTTTTGTTTTTCAGCTTATTTATATGGTGGATTACATTGATGGATTTTTGTATGTTGAAACAGCCCTGCATCCCTGGGAAGAATCCTACTTGATCGTGGTGTATGATTGTTTTGATATCTTCTTAGACCTGATTTCCCAGCATTTCATTGACTATTTTTGCATCATGATCATGAGGGATATTGGTCTGAAGTTCCCTTTCTTAATTGTGTCTTTGTGTGGCTTGGGGATCAAGGTTATTGAAGCCTGGTAGAAAGAGTTTGGCAAAGACCCTTCTGTTTCTACTGTGTGGAATACTTTGAGAAGAATTGGTATCTTTGAATTTCTGGTAGAATTCTGCTCTGAGGCCATCTGGACCTGGGCTTCTTTTAGTTGGGAGACTTTTGATGACTGCTTCTATTTACATAGGGGTTATAGGTCTATTTAAATTGCTTATCTGTTCTAGATTTAATTTTGGCAAGTGATAGCTATCAAGGAAGTCGTCCATTTCCTTTAAATTTTTGAATTTTCTGGAGTACAGGTTTTCAAAGTATGACCTGATGATTCTCTGAATTTCCTCAGAGTCCATGGTTATGTTCCCCTTTTCATTTATGATTTTGTTAATTTTCATGTTCACACTCTGCTGTTTGTTAAGTTTGGACAAAGGTTTGTTTATCTTGTTCATTTTCTCAATGAACCAATTCTTGGTTGCATTGATTCTTTTTATTGTTTTCCTAGTTTCTACCTTATTGATTTCAGCCCTCAATTTGATTATTTACTGGCATCTACTCCTCCTGGGGGAGTTTGATTCTTTGTGTTCTAGAGTTTCCAGCTGTGCTGTGAATTCTCTAGTGTAGCTATTCTTCAGTTTCTTCATGTGGGCACTTATTGCTATGAACTTCCCCTGTAGCACTGCTTTTCCAAAGTGTCCCATAGGTTTTGGTATTTTGTGTCTTCATTCTCATTGAATTCCAAGAAGTCTTTAATTTCTTTTTTTATTTCTTTTTTGACCCAGGAATGGTGCAGTTGTGCATTATTCAATTTCCAAGAGTTTGTAGGTTTTCTGCAATTTGTGTTGTTGTTGAATTCTAATTTTAAAGTATGGTGGTCTGATAAGATGCATGGAGTTATTCCAATTGTTTTGAAGCTGCTGAGGTTGGATATGTTGCCAGGTATGTGGTCAATTTTTGAGAACGTTCCATGTGGTGGTGTGAAGAAGGTATATTCTTTTTTATGGGGATGAAATGTACTATAGATGTGTGTTTATCACATTTGGGTCATTACTTCTATTATACCCTTAGCTTCTTTGTTGAGTTTCATTTCTGGTATCCCTGTCTAGTGGTCAGAGTGGTGTGTTGAAATCTCCCACTATAAGTGTGTGGGGCTTTATATGTGATTTAATTTAGTAATGTTTCTTTTACGAATGTGGATGCTTTTCTACTTGGGGCATAGATGCTCAGGATAGACACTTCATCTTGGTGGATTTTGCCTGTGATGGGTATGTAATGACCTACTTCATTTCTTTGGATTGATTTCATTTTAAAGTCTAATTTATTAGATATTAGGATTGCTACTCCTACTTGTTCTTGGGTCCATTTGATTGAAAAATTTTTCCCAACCTTTAAGTCTCAGGTAATGTCTGTCTTTGCAGTTGAGGTGTGTTTCTTGTATGCAGCAGAAGGATGGGTTCTGTCTTCGAATCCATTATGCTAGCCTGTGTCTTTTTATGTATGAGTTAAGGCAATTAATGTTGAAGGATGTTAATGACCATTGATTTCTCATTCTTCTTTGATTTGGAATGGTTGTTATTGGTGGAATTTTGTGTGGAATTTCACTCCTTTGTTCTCTTGGCTATTGGTAGAGAGGGATTCTCTAATGCCTATGTTTTCTGCTTGGAGTTTTCCTTCCAAAATTTTTTGTTGGCCTGGGCTAGTGGATACATATTGCTTGAATCTAGCTTTCTCATGGAATATTTTGTTTTCTTCATTGATAATGATTGATAGTTTTTTCCGGGGATAGTAGTCTGGGCTGGCATCCAGGGTCTCTTAATGTTGGTAGAATATCTATCCAGGACCTTCTGGCTTTAAGAGTTACCATAGATAAGTCCGGTGTAATTCTGATAGCTCAAGCTTTCATTTGTTAATCATTAATCTTGGTGTCTTTCTATTAGTCTTCTATACAGCAAGTTGCCTCTTGGGCCAATGCATTCAAGGCTATTTCCCACTTTCTCTTCCATCAGGTTCAGTGTATGTAGTTTTACTTCAAAGTCTTGGTACACATGGACTTGTGTTTTGTTGGGTGATAGACACAGATCTCTTCACATTCTTCTACATGCCAATATTAAGATATAGTGACACCATTTGTTCCTGGTGTTTTCTTTTTTTCACTGTATTATTTTGGCTTCTTTGTCAAAGATCAATGTCCATAGGTGTGTGGATTTAATTCTGAGTCTCTTTTTCCATTCCATTGAGAATTACTGCAGTTCACATACTTTATGTTTCAAATTGACCTAACAATATCTTGAGAACACTTCATTCAAACAGAAAAGATGGTGATTCCTTCTCAGAATCTCATGGGATGCTTTCCATATTGACCACATCATCAACCACAAAGCAAGACTGATTTTATGCAAGTAAATATAAATAACCTCCTGAGAAAATGTAGGTGACTCCAGAATGGAAGAAGTGGTCAAAGTATACTTCATTTGTAGGTAATACACTTCCCTAAAAGTTTTACCTTACATACCCCACCAGAAAACTCTAATAGCTGACAAACTGCTGGCAAAGCAACAGATTTTAACTTGAGCCCCCAAATCAGTAGCCTATCTACAAAGAAATACCACATATACTGAAATAGCCAAGAAAACAATGCCATCCAAGGTTGCCTCAAATATAATAAGCTGGAATAAATCTCACCAAAAGTGGAAGACTTTTAAGTGAAATATGGGAGACTGTGAAAAATGACTAAAAGACATTTACAGCATCACACAACATGTTTTGTCAGCAGTGATATGCAAATTAAAACTACTCTGATATATCATCTCACACCTGTGCAAATTGTGAAGATCAAACATATTGAGGACAACCTATATTGGAGAGGATGTGGAGTAAGGAGAACATAGGAGTGCAAAGTTCAGCATCTACTTAAAAATTCAGTATGGTATTTTCACGTAAAATTAGGAATCACTATACCTCAAGACCAAGTGATACCACTCTTGGGCATATACCCAAAGGATGCTTAATCATACCCCAAGGACACTTGCTCAACAATGTTCATAGCAGCTTATCTCTACTAGCCAGAATCTGGAAAGAACCCAGATGCCCCTCAACCATATCATGAACAAAGAAAATGGAATACATTTTCAAATTGGGGTATTGCTTAGCTGTGAAAAAAACAATTACACTATGAAATTTGCAGGCAAGTGGATGGAACTTGAGGAAAACATCCTGAGTGAAGAAACCCAGTCTGAGAAATACAAAAACAGTATGTAGTAACTCATAAGTGATTACCAGATAGAAAGTGGAGAATAACCAGACTAAAATTCACAGCTAGGTAAAATGAGGGTCCTAAGAGGGGTTTATGGAGTGTCCTTGGAAAGGAAATTAGATTAGCTCTCCCAAGTAAACCTAGGGATAGGCAATGGTAAAGGGGAGGGGGAGGGGGATGACAACATGTGGAAAACAGATGGACAAGTTGGGAGAGGAACAGATTAAGGGAAAATGAAAGATATATTTTGATAAATGGAGCCTTTATGAAGTTAGGGAGAAATGTGTTGCTAGGGATACTCCCAGGAATCCATAAGGATGAACCCAGCTAAAACTCCTAATAATAGTGGATAGGGTGCAGGGAATGGCTTTCACCTGTAATCAGACTGGCTAATTTCCCAAATGAGATTATAGAGACTACATCCAGTAATGGATGGAAACAGATTCTGAGATCCACAACCAAGAGTTCTGAGAATTCAGTGGAAGAGAGAGAGGAGGAAATACATGAGCAAGGTGGGTCAAGACCATGACGGGAAAATCTACAGTGACAACTTAATGAAACTCTAAGAGACTGATAAATGATAGGCCGAAAGCCATGCCACCTCTGCCATCTGCAAGTGGGAGAAACATGGGGCCATGGCCCTCTGGTTTTGGGAGGCAAATTTGTAGCTGGGTCTATCTGAGGAGCCCCTGAACAAGGATCCAAATCTGATCATGGTGCATGAGATATATTGTTGGAGCATATTCACTATGGTGAAATGGTATGCTTAGATTTACTGCAGGAAGAGGGGCTTGCCCCGTCTCAACTTATGGTCCAGGTATTGCTGCAATTATATGGGATTCCCTACACTTTGGGAGGAGGGTATGGGAAGGGGAGCTGCTTGGCTGCAGGACACAAAGCATGTCAGGAGAAAGATGGGAGGGAGAAGGATGCTTGAAATGTGAAATGAAATTTAAAACAACAAAGTTAATATAAAAATGGGAAAATGATTTATACATTTCAGATGGAAACACCAATGACCAATAATAGCTGAAACAATACCAAACCATGAAATGAAAAATGAAGCAAAACAATAGAACAAAGCCAAAACTGCTGGAAGCATCACCATTCCAGATTTCAGGTTACACAACACAGTTATAACCATATAAAGTGTAAACAATCCTATTCATCAGTGTCAGATAATATTGGATACAGCTATAATTCCATAGCCTTACATTCCCTTGATTTTTTGGAAAAGAGGCCAACAGTTCATATTATGGAAAACAAATGGTCCTGGTCAAATTGGACAGTTGTAGGTAGATGAATAAAATTTGATTCTTATATCTTACTCTGCACAAATCTAAACTTCCAATGAACCAGGTATCTGACCAAAAAGCCTGAAATTTACAGATTATTGATCAATGCATTAGCACAACAAAAGACTTTCTCAACAGGACACTGGTTGTACAAACACTACCAAGTAATTTCCAAGAATAATAAAAGGAACCACATGAAACTAAAAATCTTGTAAACCACAAGGCAACATGGAAGAATGGCTAATCTTAACCCTAACCCTAGCTCTGCAAGCCATGGTGGCTCTCCAGCCATGCCAGTTTTAGCAAGTCGTGGTCTACCATGAGCCATGGACATGTCATTCCAGCGCCAAGGATGATGACTGTGAATCAGAGGCCATCCACAACCTGGTGGTGGGTTGGCCACAGGGCAAGTTGGTTCCAGTCTCAGTGGTGATATTCGGTGCAAATAGAACCACAGCAGGAGGTCGCAGGCACAGGATCCAATGCCACAAGCACAAGGCCTGCCTGCAGATGGACTACCTAGAGTGTGGATTTTGCAAGGATATAAAGAACTTTGGAGGCCCCAGGTACATGAAGCAGAGTGGCATCATCCTGCAGTGAATCCCACCAATGCTGCCCCACACCGCCATGTGCCTTGTGTGTGGCGAGGGAGGGAAGGAGGATACAGCAGAAGAGGAGGAAGGCAAGTTTAACTTCATGCTCATGGATTGCTCCATCTGCAATGAGATTATCCACCCTGGATGCCTTAAGATTAAGGAACCAGAAGGTGTGGTCAACAAAGAACTTCCCAACTGCTGGGAGTGTCTGAAGTGTTACCATGCTGGCAAGACCAGAAAGCAAAAGCAAGGCCCTGACTTAAAGTTTGCCTCCAACCTGCCTGGCTCCTTGCTCAAGGAGCAGAAAATGAACTGGGATAACAAGGAAGCACAAGAGCTTGCCAAGTGGAGGAGTGATTGTGAAGAGGCTCCCGAAGCAGGTCAGATGAGCATCCCTAGAAGGTGCCTGCAGATATCTGATGATGAGCATCCAAGGAGGAAGAAGAAATATGAGAAGCTCCAAGAGCTGAGTGGATGCAAGCCAACCTCGAATCTTCAAAAATGTCCCCGTTCTAACTCCTGCCTCTCCTCTAGGCAGCAGTCTCAGCCCCTTTAGGAGATCCAGTCTGCCTTACTTCCAGGAACAGCTAACACCTGGCAAAGAAAAGAAGATTTTCAGGAAAAATAGGCGATCCTGGATGAACGCTGACGATCACTTGGGACTGGCCAACAAACCACTTTGGTTCTTCAAGCTGGAACCAGAAGGTGACCAGCCTGAGGCACCTCCTAAGACCCGGGAGAGTGACCAGTCGCGTTCCAGCTCACTTACTGCTGGGCCCTGAACTGTAGGGGCTGAAGGCCCAGAAGGATAAATAAGGTGACGATGCTCTGGAAACGGCAGTTTCCCAAAAAGGAGCTGAGCAAAGAAGCAAGGATCTCAATTACGAGATCCAAAAGACAGAGAGTACCTTGGCACATGAGAACCATCGGCCCATCAAGTTTAAGCCCGAGAGTGAGAATGAGGAGTCAAAGAGGCCCCTAAGCCACTGCAAGCGCCTCCCACCACTTCAGCAGGAGGCTTAATGGTATCTCTAGAGAGTTTCAGCACCCACTAGGACCTGGCCTGTGCAGCCCACCTCGGGTTCTCTTCCAATCCCCTCCCTCTTCATCCCCAGCTATGTGCATCCAGATGGAGAGTCATGCGATCTCACTGCCACCCTCAGCCGCCAACTGACTCGCCACCCCTTGATGATGGAGGAGCCCCTGTTATGGTCAAGGAGGTGTGGATGGCAGATTACAGCTACCTCGTACACCAAGTCCTGTGGTTCTGCATACAGGTCTGCAGAACCTGGAACCACTGGTGCTGCGTTAAGCAGTTGTGGACCCGCATTGACCTGAACCACTGCAAGTCCATCAATCCTCTGATGCTGAGTGGCATCGTCCAGTGATAGCCTGTCTCCCTTGACGTCAGCTGGACCAATATCTCTAGGGAATAGCTGAATTTGCTCATCCAGCGGTTTCCTGGGCTCTGAGACTTTGTCGGGTTGCTCATGCATTGCTGTCTCAGCTCTCTGTGGTTCCAGTTGTCCATTACTCGGATCCCTGGATGTTCAGTGGGTAGAAGGACTAAATGATGCCCAGATGCCGGATCTACTGTGCCCACCCATAGACAACAGGCAAGTTCAGATGGACAATTGGAGCAAGCACTGGCACATTGTAGTACTGCACCTAGCTGGTGTGGACATCACAGACGCTTCCGTGCAGCTCATTATCCACCATATGCCCCCACTCTCCAAGCTCCACCTCAGTTCATATAACCATGTCACTGATCACTCTATCACCCTGCTTAGTTCAATCGTCACTACCACTGGAGTCTCTGACAGAGATTGTCCTATCAGACTGCAATAAGGTCACTGTAATATTGATCAGAGGTACTGCAAGCAAGTCACAAAGGAAGGCTGTGAGCAGTTCATAGCTGAAAGGTCTGTGAGTGTTCAATTTGGGCAAGTGGAAGAGGAACTCCTGCAAAAACTAAGTTAGTTCCAGAAGGGTTGGGGGTACAGCCTGGGAGAGGAAAAGACTTCAAGAGCAAGTGGGCTTATATTTCTTTTGAAATTTGGAACAAGAGATCTCAGGACACAGTTCTGATTCCCAAGTCTTGCCAAGGGTGAATCCTTTCAAGTACCCATTTGGGGATGAGTGATTCAGATATTTTCCTCTGCTCTTTCTGCATCATAAGTGCACTCTTTCCGTGCCATTTCTAAAGTGGCCTGTTGGAAAGGAAGATGAGCTTTGGAGAAATTATTTTAGAAGCCTGAGCTTAGTGGGTTTTTTGGTAGTTTTGTTAGAGACACCCTGTTCCTTGCAATGCCAAGGCTTTTGGTGTTACCTTAGAGAGGACCACACACACCATCTGCAGCCGGCTTGACACATTTTGTAGTTGGTTTTGTTACATCTTACATTATACATAACTATTTTTGTATAAATTATTAAAAATTATTTATGGAAGATTTTAATGCATACCAGTGTTTTATTATTTGATTGCCAACTTTCCTGCAGGCATGGAAAACATAAACTGTATTTTATCAGCATAAAGAGTCCATCAGCAGATGTGCCCAGGTGTGACAGGCTCTGTGACCTTCCACTTAAAATCATGTTTAACTGGATGTTGAGAGCCTACTTTGTATGTAAAGAAGTTACACAAGCATGCTGTGATTAAGTATAAAGTATAGTCCAGGTAAAACACATTGTCAGGTTTCAATAGAGAGTTCACCTCATCCTCAAAATATTACAATTCAGATGTCAGCTTTTACACCCAGGAAGTTTTGCCATGAGCTCTTACATAATTCTATCTGCATAGATCTAATTTATACCATGAATCAAGTAGAATAAATGTACCGAAGACTTCCTTTCCTTCGAAGTGTACAGTTTTCACTGCAGTTGGAAACCAGGCTATTTTCTAGTTGACATGTTCTGCATCCATAAGTGTCGTTGTCGTTGTGGTGGTATATCTTAGACCTTCTCTGATGCAGTTTTACTTTCATTGTATTTGCATAAACAATTGTTCAAAAATGTATGAGGTGGTTTAAACTGTAGCATATAGGTGTATAACCATATTATTGAAGCAAACAATAGTAAATGAGAAATTTAAATTTTACATACAACTTCTTGATTTTCTTCAATCTTATTGAAAGTTTTCTCCTCTTGAAGGTTTGATTCTGGCATTTCTTTCCCTAGTTCTTCAGAAAAATCTTTGTTTTCCATGAAAAGCAAAAATGCAAACAATTAGGAAAATATAATTCTATTGGGCAAAATGTTACTCACTAATACTGGAAATAATTTTTATTGGGGATTTTATTTTTACATATTATTTCAATTAAACACAATAACTTATAGTTGTAGAATATCAACACTAATATATACTAGCTATTGGCTGGATTTTTTATTAATTTATTATTTACATTCCATCCCCCATTACCCCTCTCTCCTCTCCTAAAACTTCTGCTTCTGCCCACAATTCACATCTGCTCCAAGGAGATGTAAGGTTTCCCCTTGGAAAAGTCCTAAGTCTGTGCCAAGTTATGGGCTTATTTTGACACATACATGCTTTATATGATGTGTTGGGAAATTTATAAATGATATGTAGGCTTGCATCCACAAGATAATGTGGGAAGATGACACATCAATCCTGAACCCTCCTTGCCTTGCAAGAGTATCTTTAAATAACATACTAATCACTTCATCAGAATTACACTTGGTTTACCAAACATTTATGTGTAAACAGGATAACATACTTAAGATCTACACTGACAAAATGTTCTTTTATGACTCATTCTAGTATATGGAGACTTTCTGTAATTAACATCTTATTTCTTCCAAGGAAAGATTGGTGTTGGTGTCTTTTTAGCTCTCCTAGGTCAACATAATCCTTAAACTCTTCTTTGCCCCTTAGCTGGAACCCACTTTGTTACAGCTGTGTCCATTTTTCTCAGTGACGTGCAGGAACTATATTTAGGGTCATCCTTAGTTCAGCAGATATCATTTGGAAATTTTTGTTTTCCTTTCACTATTTTGTGTGCTCCTGATAAGTTTTTACTTTAGGTTTGAAAGGAAGACATGCCACACATGGTTTCTTCACTGATATAAGGCCTGTTCTGCTGCAAATAGATTTTCAGGCAATAGTGTACAGGGAATGAAAAATTGTAAAACAATTTTTTAGGGACTGCTCTGCCATATGGTAGTGTGTCCTAAATTATTGAAATAGATTATAGATATTATTTAAAAATGCTATTCCTATTCTTTCTAATAAAAGTACAGTGTGCTAAAGATGATGAGAGGCAGTGTACTATAAGTTAAATATAAAACAAAAATTGATTTTCTCTTGTGATAATATGATGTAATGCTGATTGTCCAGGTCAGAATAGAATCTCAGTATAAAACTAATGTCTATCTTACCTGTCAGCTAGTTTTACTATAGGTGTAAGAGAAATTGAAAAGACAACCATTAGGCATCAAAATGTCATTTAGCTTCATATGAAAATGTGGAAAAAGAATACCAGGGAACACATACAGGGTCAAGAAAGCAAATTCCAACTTTGAGGAAGTCTCATTTAGTCACAGGATGGACTTCTCTAAGTCACTACTTAACAGAGGGATTGCTCAACGGAAAGGTTAAAGTTATTGCACATGATATTAAAATCGAAGCCAAGAACAATTTTTAAATTATTTATGTTGCCAACATGAAATTTTTTGAAGCACGTATGCCACAAATGAGAGGTCCTCACTAGGGACAAGCTCTATTATCAAGTTAATAATGGGTATCTTGTTGGGTCCCAGCTCCCCATGGGGTCTCTGTGAGTCTCTGGTCAGCCAACAGGTGCATCCTGTTTTCCAATCCAAGTGCATCCTGTTTTCTAGTCTTGACTTACTCCCCCGGACTTGCCACACTGATATCAACATCTAGCATTATGAAAACATGATCTCTTCCACCTGTGGAATTTCCACTGTGCTGCAAGTCTGTATATAAGACTGCTCCCTCTCTACAAGGATGAAGAGACCTCTTAGCACAAAAGACCATATATTGTGTCTTTCATTTCAATCTCTAGGTATTGGCACAATATATTAGACTTGTTCGGGGGCACAGGTGCCACGAGGTGGGGGTTTCTGTGTGTTGCTGGTCAGCCAGCAGTGTCTGGAAAAGTGTTTTCATTTGAAATGTATTGACATTCATTGATCAGCAGAAGGTAATTAAAGAAATTTACCTGCTTGAGATTGCTGTGGTTCAGAATTGGGTTTGCAGATTGGATGAGAATAATCCCTCAGCTGTAGGGACATTGAAATCTGATATTTAGTCAATGTGTGTGGTTTAACAATCATGTAATTTTTCAATGTAAATATTAAGAAGCATTACCTATGGGTGTGGATATTTTACACCCCAAACTGAAAGAGAAAGAATAAATAATCAATCTCATGTATAATGACAACTCCAAAGTTATGTCTAGGAAGGCTTTGCATGGCAATGAGTTCTCATTTTCTTGTCTCAAAGTTAATACCTATGATTCTACTGGATAGGACACACTGGAAGAAAAAAGCTGCTTCCATACATGGTGCTGACAAAACTTGATTGCTGCGTGAAGAAGAATACAAACAGTTCAGTATTTCTCACCCTTAAAATACTCAATTCCAAATGGATCACGGACCTCAAAACAAGATCATAGAGCCTTAACATAAAAGAAGAGACAGTGTGGAATAGAACTGGTTCAGGAAACAAGTCTCTGAAGAGGACAAATGCAACTCAGGCACTAAAGTGTACATTTAATAAATAGGACCACATGACGCTGAAAGCTTCTTCAGAGCAATATATGTATGTGTTATGGGATTTTCAATGAGGGCACCTATATTTGATAGTGTGCTATGTCATTCAAATAGACTATAGATTTTATTATAAATTACATTCCTATTCCTTGTAAATAAATTACAGTGCACTGCAGACAAATGTAAGCAGTGTACTTTGAGCACAACAACAAGACAAAAAATGATTTTCTTTTCTGAAGATGTGGTATAATATTGTGTGTCCAAGCCAGAAAATAATTTCTCATCTCAGTGTGTTTCTGCCTTGTCCTTTCTGGCATTAAACATAAGTGTGCTTTCAGAGAGCTAGATATTAAGAAATGACATTCAGATATTGGGGAAGTCTCATGACTTCTATAAGACACTAAGAAGCAGAATGATTGCCGAAAGGAAATTTAAGAAGTTCATACATGAATATTAAACATTAACGATGAGTTTAACTTTCGAAATATTTTATTGTCACTGTGAATGTTTTGAAGCATGCTTGATACTGGTACAATATTATTGCTTATTACAAAGCCTACTGTCAATACTATCCAGACACAATTGGTACTGAGAAGTTTGTGTGTATGTAATATATGATAATATATATGTAACTTTCGAAATTTACCTGCTTGAGATTGCTATGCTACAGACTCGGGTTTGCAGATTGGATGGGAATTATCCCTCAGCTGAATAGATTTCAAAATGAGATATTTATTCAGTATTTGGACCTCAAGCAACATGTAATTATTCCATGTTAATATTAAAAGTTATTTACCTCTGGGAATGGACATTTTATGACCCAAACTGAAAAAGAAAGAATATATCATCAATCTTAAGTAAAATGTCAACTCCAAACCTGTATCTATGAAGGCTTTGGATGGCCATGAGGTCTCCTTCCCATCTCAGAAAATAAACACCTATTATTTTATGAAGTAGGACAGCAGCTGGCAGAAATATACTGAAACATACCAAAACCAATGTACAAAGTCAATGTAATCCACATCCAAATTCCAACATAACTTATAAAACAAATGGTAAACACAACCACAACAGCATCAAAAAGCCTTTCAGCTTCACACAGAAATACAAGTATAAATAAACACACAACAAACCAAACACAGAATACAATGATGGTCAATACTAAAAGAGGATTCAGAAACCAGTGTCTCAGATGGCACATTTTATTACAGAGCTAGAGAAATACAAACATCGTGGTTTATCATCAATATAGACAAGATAATGTCCAGATAGAAATCCATACCCTAATAGCCACATAATTTTTGATAAGGAATCCAGAAAAACAAACAGGAAAATATCTCCCAAA
The DNA here is from genome assembly GCF_017639785.1 of Mesocricetus auratus. Lineage (NCBI taxonomy): Eukaryota > Metazoa > Chordata > Mammalia > Rodentia > Cricetidae > Mesocricetus > Mesocricetus auratus. Next base: position 1,672,488 of record NW_024429233.1, on the reverse strand, counting down.
CATGGTGGTGACCTTGTTTGAAGACTCAAATCAGAATGCACATAGGTATATATATGAATAGGCTTGAAACCACTGGTACAGGGAAATACTTTCTGAAGAGTGCACCTATAGCACAGCACTAAGTCACACATTTAATACGTAAGACCACAAAACTGAAACATTCTTCATGGCAAAGGATACCAGGCCACAGAATGAGAAAATAGTGTTAGCTAGTAAACATCTAACATGCAGTTAGTATCTGAAATATATAAAGAAGAAAAAATTGGACTCCCAGAAAACCAATAACCCAATATGAATGGTACAGATCAATACAAAGAGAATTTTTAAAACATGAGGCACATATGGACAAGAATCAGGAGAATGGAAGCCAAAACTACTTGGAGACTTCATTTTGCTCCTTTCTAAAGGGCTAAGATCAATTAAACAAATGACTATTCATTCATGTGTGGATGTGGTGAAAAACAAATACTTATTCATTACAAGTGAGAATGCAAACATGTACATCCATTATGGAAAACACTTGGGGATTTTTCTATGGAAGCCTGATGTCCACCTATACATCTCTTCATCATTTACAAAAAGACTCTATGTGCTACTAAATAAATACCTGCTCATGAATGTTCATTATTGATCTTTTTATGAAAGTCAGATTCTGCAAAGAACCTAGATGTCCTTTAACTAACGAATATGTAATGAAAATATGATGGATTTCCATCATTTTGCCTCTATCAAAAATAGAAATTTTGAAGATTACGTATTAATATATGAAGTAAAAATAATCATTGAGAGTGAGGAGACCCAGATCCAAACCCAAACATGGGATATATTCCCTTATGTGTGAGTGTTAGCATTTAAGCCTTCAACAAGTATGCCAAAATACATCAGACAAGAGAGATTCTGCTTCAAGAAGGGACTGAAGGAAAGGATCATTCCAGTAAATGGAAATAGAATACACACCAATAAATAGACACTAGGAGGATTAAATGTGAAGGGCAATTTACTAATTTCAACTTGAAAAAGCATATGGAACATACTACTGTAGAAGCTTCCTAAATAATTATGTGTATAAAATAAATACAGAAAGTCTCCAAATATGATATTGTACTGTGTGAACCCTTCAGTTATGCCTAGTTGAGACAATGGAAAAGTGGACCCATTAATACCCTATGTGTGTTATATAGAAGAAAACTCATAGATCATTCTGTGACTACTTCAATTTTACACATTGCTTCCATTTATAAATATATGGGTATTATTACCACTATCATTGCTGTAAGTATGAATTCATTCCCTGATTTCTTTGGCTATTATAACATATCATCTTTTTCTCTTACATAAAATGACTTCATGGTGACACTTACCTTGACTCATCTGGTTTAATTCTGAATCACTTTCTGTGGTGGAAGAATTCGGAGCCTTTCTGGAAGATTCCTGCTGTGGATTAGGATAAAAGGTACTCTGTCAAATAATATAAATAATGTATGTCATAAGGGTCTCATTTTCTATCTCTGAATTTAATATGATATCTGATTTTAAGAAAATTGTTCATAAAATATAGGCAGTATGAAATTTGAATGGGGAATCTTACAGACACAGTTGGATTTAGGTCTATCTGTAATTTCTCATGACATCTAATGAGGAATGAGTAACATTGTAGTGGGAATTCTAACTGGTTTTAATAATAAAAACCTGGAGTCAGATATAAGGGAAAATGTTGGAATATCAGAGAAGCAGAGCTGTTTGCTACTAGTTCTTAACTCTAGGAAATCCTATGACTGACTAGGTCAATATCCTGTCTCTACAAATCATCAGACTGAATGCTGTCACTTAGCATACCTCAGTCTGAATCCTCTGAGTTCTTGTCTCTTCATGATTTCTGTTTCACTCTCTGGCCAGTCATATCTTGTCACTAAATCCATAGTTCTAGGAATAAAGCCGTGTCATATGTCTCTCTTTTAGACTGATTCAATATCTTCTAGCACAAAATGTCCTTTAACTCATAGAAATTCCTTTGCCTCTGTCTCTCAAGTGCTAGGATTAAAGGTGTGTGCCCCCACTGTCTGTCCTGTATGGACATCTAGTGGCTTAGCTCTGCACTTGCATCTTCAGGCAGGTTTTGGTGCATCCAACCTAAATATCCCCACAAAATATAGTACAGAACATCATTATCCACAGACAGAATGATACCTGATATGCATATTTCAATATATGTAATGATTTTATATTACAACACATAAAACTAATGTGTACTTCTTAGTAAAGTTGAAGGATGTTAATTATGAGAATGTTTATAATTCTTTAGTAGGCTCATTCCTCTTGTACAATATTAAAATTAAGAAGTGTTATGTAATAGCTATATGTTGATTAGACTCTATGAAATTTGTATCATATGAAAAGTATTTGTATCATATCATTTTGATTATGAAAGGTAAAAGGCTGAAGGTGTTCAATTTCAGTAAAAATGAACGAAAAGAGCTGACACATTTTTAAATTCCTTAAGAAGAGGTAAATACTGGAACAAAACCATAAAGACAAAGATTTTTGCTATAAAATCTTTAAATAGTTACTTTACAATATTAATAGTTTTAATATGCAACTAAAACTTAGGGAATAGAAATCTTCCCCAAACACATTTTAACCATTTCTTCTACATTTTTACTAGAATGACCAATTATCCCTTTCTGATCATTTATGAATTTTACTAGTCATGAGAAGATGCTGTCCACAGTTCCATTTGCCTAGTAATGCCATCCTATTTGAAAGTCAGTGAATGGACACACACTCATCTTTTAAATCAAGTTACCCTTCATACTTAGATATCTGGGGACAAATTACCTTTCTCACTCTTGCCCTGGAATAATGACAATCTTCCATAAACACCCCCAACTACCATATATTTTCTTTTCTAAAAAATCAATTAAAACTAAAATGTTTGATTTTTTTTTGCTTCTTTCGTGTTCTGTCACTATAGCATAGGTGTCCTTCTGGAATACTCCTTGCTTAATTTCTGTACATAGTGTAAATATTCACTATGGAGATTTGTGTAGGTTTCCAACATTAAAATTGTGTTCAGAAAGCCCGTACACTTCATGGAGCAAATAACTTTGTGGTGTGTCTCTGAACAGACTGTGGAAAAGGAAAATCCAAAGTATTATAAATCTATTTGAATTCTCTACATTGACACAATTCCTAAAAAGGAATTAAGAACTTTGGACAAAAATGTGGAAATAGTTGATTTTATCCATTGAATTTTGAAAATATTTGAGTTGTTCCTTCATAATTAAGCCTGCTTACTACAAGGAAAATGTCTTTCATTTTTGGCAGTTAAGGTAATTACAGGACCATATTATCTCCTCAAATGAGGATTTTGAAATGACCATGAGGAAAATATTGCTCCTTGGCAGAAGTGAGTATAATCATCAGATCACAGATTTTGTGTCTGTAGGATGAATCAACTCTATGAAATGAATCCATTTTGAAATCCTCAATTGTATATCTTCTATTTCAGGAGGCTCTCCAACCATGCAAAGAACTTAATACAGACCATAGTCATAATCACATAATTATTTACTGAACACCAAAATAAAAGTTTTAGCTGTGTGACTGGACTCTAAGAATACATGTAGGTAAAAGTGTTTCATTTTAATGTTAAATTCCTCATCTATTGACTGCATATAGTAGCCTATGTCCTATGGTAAGATCATTAAACCAAACAGTATTAAGTAAGAAATGGGAATTTAAGCAAATACAAACCAAGTTTTCATATCCTACATTCTTATCAGAGACATTTTCATTTTCCAGTTTTAAATCTGGTATTGGTTCTAATTGTACTTCTTCTGACAAATTCTTATTTTATTTAAAAATAAAAATAGCAATTAGATACACAATATTCTGTGCCAGTAATTGAAATACATTCATAATTAGAATTTAGAAAATTACTATTATTAAAGATTTCAATTAAATATATTTAGAAAATGAACACTTACTTCTTTAGAAAATGACATAGGTTTATAAATACCACTATATTACTTTTATAGATACTACATGTCATAAGATTCAAGGTAACCAAATATTTGACTAGTTCAAGCAGAAATGAATATACCTCACACAAATGTACAAGATACATATAATCTACATTTTCAGATGTCATAGAATAGAAAACATTAATCAGGTGCTCACACTGATACACACACACACACACACACACACACACACACAAACACAAACACATACTTATACACATTCAGAAATATAAATGAAAGACATTCAACAAGAAATGGGAAATATTTGAACCTCTTTCATTGAAATGACCCAAATTTTTACTTAAAAACTCTATTGCTACAACACATATTTGTGACCCATAATTTGGAGGAATTCAGCCAAAACTGACATGGCAATCTGCTCTCATACTACGAGAACACATTGTATAATTACGAAGGGAGATAAGCATCATTAATCCCTCCAGCAGTACGTGATACACAAGAAGATCCGATGACCCTGGTAAGATTTCCCTTCATGGTGTGAGAGTGGCATTTTTGTTTTGGAGAAGCCAACAGCTGTCTCATTAGCCTTTAGGTTCACTCAAAGAACACTTCCTTTCTGGTACAGGAATCCTAGTCAAATTCCCATGGACAGAGAACTTACAGACCCTAGGGTTCATCTACTACAAGTACTTTCTTAATACAATGTAGTTACTGGATTCTAAATAGGATTCTTATAGTCATGACTACATCTACAACAACAAGTATGTTTCATTTTTCTTTAAAGAAGATTGTTTATGCAGCACATAGACTTACTGGACATATCTACAAGTGTTCAAGATGGAGAGAGTGACCATAATGTGCCCATGGCACTCGTGCACAACACTAAAGCTAAGGCTCATTAAAAAAAAAAGCAAAAGTTGGGCTGATAGATTTTAAAATGAGTGTACCAGGGTTCTTAAAGCTACACAGCAGATTCTATGCATGACTTGGCTGAGGAAAACATGATATTTGAAACATGTTATTTCTGAAAAAAATCATGCATGATATAATCAGCAGATGAAATGCAACTATGGATAAAGGAGACCTCATAATGCTCAACTCCTAGATGGATATCTGTAGACGTCAGTTGTTTCTAAAGACAAATTATATGTCTTTCCAGCAATGAACCCTATAAATGCTATAATAGGCTATATAATTGCAGGGGGCAGTCCTAAACACATAGACATATAAGCAACCCTTAACAAATATACACAGACACGCACACACCCACACACGCACACACGCACACACACACACACACACAAACACACAATATGGAATGTCTTTACCGATAGTATAGCATTGAAGTCACACAAAAATTGCTAAGGATTCTGGTATAGAAATTTTTGGAGAAATAGCTGGAAGGTAAAAATGTTGTAAATTTACTAGATAAGCATTAATTTATGAAAAACTTAAGGAAATAAAATCAAAGTGAACTCTTTGTGACATTTTATCATGATTTTCATAAAAGTTGTTTTTGCCTAGCATCATATTTTTATTCTGTTTTAGTATAAATTCAGTAGATGATTTTATTTGAATAAGGTATCTGTTGTCATGTTTTAAGCAAACCTCTGCCCAGTGATCTTACAAGTTAAGGCTGTGCATTACCATCTGGTTCTTCCATATTTTCATATACTGTGGAAGTCACCTGCTCCATTTTCCAGAATATCCTGAGGAATATCTTGCTGAAATTTATAACAATAATGAAATGCATTTTGAGAACATAGTTTAATTACCTAGTTTGAATTCAACTAAACTTATCAGAATAGAAGATTTAAATATCAGAATATTGGATTGTCCTTCCAATACAAAAGTTTTTATACTAAAAATAAATCTTGGGCCAGGCGGTGGTGGCACACACCTTTAATCACAGCATTCGAAAGTCAGAGGCAGGTCGATCTCTGTGAGTTCGAGGCCAGGCTGGACCGACAGCCTCCAAAACTATACAGAGAAAATCTGTCTTGTAAAACCAAAATAAATAAATAAATAAATAAATAAATAAATAAATAATAAATCTTGGGAAAATCAATTTAGTATGAGAATAAGACATGTGAATTGTTAAGTATATACAGACTATGCCATGTGGAGAAAAATTAAATGTTTTAGAATCCGTACTGCTTATGAAAAGAAGGTTGTACAAAGCAAAAATTGTTTGGTCAGAATTGAAGAGGTTAAAGAAACTAATTGCACAAACTATAAAAGCAAATTATTTTTTTCTGTATAGAATATAATTATTCAATAAAATCATAAAGTCTTCCACAGCAAATACAGGGTATCATAATAGCATAACAAGCATTACTTTGAAGGGAAGCATCAGAACATCCATTCCATGTCTGGAAGGTTCCAGATACTTATGTTTTGCAATAGTAGAACAGATGTCTTTGGACATTATATTCTGATCATTTTTAATATATCAGTTA